>NW_016690240.1:2158749-2580891 GCF_001604755.1 Lepidothrix coronata | reverse complement strand
TAATGACCTTTCCCAAATCTTCGCTCACGAAGACTGGCCATTATATATTACACAGTTTGCATTTTACTAATGGTCTAAAATGGTAGGTTTGTATCAGAATGTGCTGGTATTTTACACTGCAGAAGCTGGTTTAGAAATCGATCACTTCATGGATATACAGAAGAGCTGAGTTCCCTCTGGTGTGTAGTTTTTATGTGTGGCCCACTAAATGTCAGGTTTGTTGAGAGATTTTTGACAAGAAAGTACATTTAATAATTAATTTTGGTAAACCGGATCTATTGAAAATGTCATTGTTTTGAAAGGATGAGAATAGATATTCCACAAGAATCTAGAAAAACAAACTTTTTGCCAGTGTTGCCGTGGAATTTTGGTGCTGAAAAAATCTCCCAGAGCAGTTAATTAGGGGTGAGATAAGAAAGGTTTTATTTTGCCAAGGTTAAGATGTTACAAGAGCTCCGGCTGTGCCTGAGATGTTACATTTTATAACACCATCCATCCAATCCCAGATGTGTCCACCCTGTGGCCTTTACTCTGGTCCGCCCCGGGGTCCACCCCTGAGAAATGGGTCTGGGGGTTTTGGGACCCTCTGTTCATCCCACCTTCCTCTTCATCAGAGCACAAAGGGTACATAGTTACCTAATTCTTGACCATATTCTGTGGTTTAGGCCCTGATATGCTGTTCTGCCAACAATCTAGGCCTTGCCTTGACAAAAGACTAAACATCTCTGCTATATTCAGGGGTATGAGTGATATACGGAGCATAGAATGGGGTAAGAGGTTTAAGGAATGTGTAAACAAGGGTGCTAGAGAGAAAGGGAAAGGGACAAGGGACAAAGGAGGGAAGGTTGCTGCTTTTAAAATCTACTTCCACTACTTATAAAACTTACAAGTCTTACAAATATTAGAAAAATAAAAAAAAACATTAGGGGCTTAAGGCATCACCAGGTTTACTGCAGCAGGAAGAGAAAAGCATGATTAAGGTGGGTGTGGTTGTCC
This sequence comes from Lepidothrix coronata, assembly GCF_001604755.1. Taxonomy (NCBI): domain Eukaryota; kingdom Metazoa; phylum Chordata; class Aves; order Passeriformes; family Pipridae; genus Lepidothrix; species Lepidothrix coronata. Next base: position 2,579,895 of record NW_016690240.1, on the reverse strand, counting down.
CTCAGTTGTGTGGCATAGTGAACGACACTGAGGTCTGAAAGAGAAGGCGTTTGGTGTTTTGGGAGAGACGTTTTATGATACCATAAAAAAGGAAGAGAATTTAGGGGATGTGTATGCAGTGTAATTAGCAGACTAACGCAGCCTTACCGGGAAGGTGTTTTATAAAGCTACTGAGGAAACAATAAGAGGTGTCATCCTCAGCATAGACATAGAAAATGTCTTCTTACTAGAGGAAGTTTAGTGCTTCCTGTTTTGATGACTTGTACATTTATGTATCTTTCAGAATAGGGACTATCCAGTTGTTCTAGGCAAAAATGTGTTATTAAATTGTTATCCTCTTTGTCCTTAAAGATGTTTACAGTATATACAGTTGGATTCTAAGAGCTGTAGTTTCAAAGTTGAATTAATATTGCATAGCAGCATATGCCTGATGATTAAAATTTTATGCTGCTTGTGTAAATAATGATCAAAGTGCATGTTGAGAAGTCATATTTTGTGCCTGTGATGTAGCTGCCTACATATTAAATTTGATAATCTGAATTGGGTTATTTGATGTTAATTTAGAAAACTTTTGCTAGACTTGAATAATTGGCTATTTGTAGCATTTGAACATCAACACTTTGAGTAGATGACATGCCTTGCCTTTTAGCATGTTGTGAAGCTGCCTGTGACATTCCTTTACCATTCTTTTGGATTTAGAAGTACTGCAGTAGTTTATTCATCCAAATTTGTATGCCACTGCAAAGCAAATCCAGTAATTCTTGGGTGTTCAGCTACCTTGTGAGGTAGGTTGTGGGCAGACATCTGTAAAGGCTTTCACTCACATGTGAAAAAACACGTTGGCAAGCTTTATTTTTTATGGGAGATATAGAAAGAGATAGATTCAGCACACAACAGAAAAATATGTTTGCATCGCTATTACTAGGTGTGAGAAGGGAGAATGAAAGTAGTAATAGTCTGAAGTGACTGTTTTGTGTACACTTTTAAAATGCCTGTTCCCTAATCCTATATTTTTTGTGAAGCTCTTTCATAATAGCTTTTTAATTTGTTTATTTGCAATTGCCTTCTAAGAATGAAGTAATGAAGTCAATGGATAGCAGAGTGTTTGTGGTATGGTTTATGCATTTTATGCAATATCTGTTGGATATAAAATCCAGGAAGTGGATTTTTTTGTATTTTTTTTACTACTTAAAATTGGGATTTGTATTTCTTTGTTATTGAAAAGTAAAGATAGGCTATTTTTTGTTTGTGGATGGTCTAGTACTGCCTTTTCAATGGTCCAGTTATGTCCATTAGGAACATGAATTCCTACTTTCAGGTCATTCTTGAGAGATATCATTGAGAGATATTTGCTGAGATGTTTTGAATGGAAAAATTGGCAGTAGTTGAAAACAGAAATCTGGACATGAAGAGTGCTTCCAGAAAACAAACTTCTAAATATATTCACACACATAGTTACGTTAGGTAAGGATGGAAGGAAGGAGAGGATTAGTAGTTTTGAAGCTGGACATTTTGTTAAGTCCATTTTTCAATCTAAGCTAAGTTGTTTCCCACAGGAACTTTCTTGATTTGAAAGAAGAAAACTAATAGACCAGAGTCGGTTGAAAAAAGCTGAGAATTGATATTCAGGCTGTGTGCTTCCATTTAGGTTTTCTGATGTTAATCTTTCTCTGGTTCAGTTGTTTTTCTGTCATCATAATTACAATTGTTTCTTCATCATAATTGCAATTAAACATAATTGTAACATAAGCACCTCATTTGCTCAATATGCGAGGAATCATATATTCTATGCTTTATTCCTCCCTGAAACTGGGATATTCAGACCTTGCAGTTCTTGAACTTGTTTATGTTTCAGTCTGTTTTGAAGATGATGACAGAAAAGCAGGAAGGATTCAGTAATATGAATAAAGTTTATGTGTAGAGGAAGGTCGATATGACTCTTGTTGTCTTTTCTAAGAAAAGAAGCCTAATATCTGAAAGGCTATTAGACTTTTTCCTTAAGAACTCACTCGGGAATGGAGTTCATCTGACCAGCTGCAGACCTTTGCATTTGAGCTCAGTATTTTAACTGTCTCAAGATGAGATTGAACTACATCCAAAATACCTGTTTTTCATGCCTTCACTGGGAAAATGGTAATTATTTAGATCTACCACAACCTTAGTGTTGCTTAATATCAACTTAAGTAGTTAGGTAGTCAGGGCATCACACTAGAAATACCTGCCACTAGTTAACCTTTGATTCTTTTTTTTTTTAGTGTTTTTTTGTTTGGTTGGTTGGATTTTTTTAGTTTTTCAGATATACCTTAATTGATAGTCTAATGTTATACAAAAAGTTACAAGTGTTACTTTCAAATTTGAAAGCTTTAAAAAATTTAGCGGAACAAACTGTAAAGTAGTATGTAAATACCTGTGTTGTTCAAAGTGCACAAACATTGTGTTCCACTGGGAGTTGAATTCACTTCATAGTCTTTATTTATGAACATAACCTGTTTAATTTGCATCTTCAGGCTTCCATGCTTTCAGTCTTATGCAGACAGAGAAACTGTACGTCACAGCTATGCTTCTTCAGAAAGGTAGGTTGTAGTGCTGGTATCTATGATTAGTTTAGACTTTATTCACAATCCCTTCCTCCAAAACCTCAATAAGAATGCATTATTTAAGTAATTAGCTATAACATTTAGATTTTGCAAGTGTCTTTGAATAGAGTATAAAATTCTGGAGGTCTAACCCAGAAGAATGAGAGAACCTGTGAACTTGATTTTCATAATGTTCTAAATGAGAAGCAGTGAAACCAGTCCTCAGATAAACTGAAAAGTGTTTTACTATGAGTGATGGATGCAGTAATGTTGAAAGGATTGGCTTAAGATGTGGTGAACTATTTCCCCCTCCTCCTCAAACCTCCTAAAACCAAAGACTGTTTGGGTCATTATGTTGCTGATCTGCCAAATGCAGAAGAGGAAATTTTGTTTTAGTTTTGTCTTTGTGATTTCCAGAACAACTCAGTCCAGGGGGAGGGGGCATTTCATAGGATCATAGAATGGTTTGGGTTAAAAGGGTCCTCAAAGACCCCCTGCCATGGGCAAGGACACCTCCCACTAGACCAGGTTGCTCAGAGCCCCATCCAACCTGGCCTTTAACACTTCCAGGGATGGGGCATCCACAACCACCCTCACAGTAAATTTAAAATATTCACTTAATTTCTTCTCTTCCTTCTACACATAATTTGATAACTTAGTAAATCCAATGTCTTCAAAGATAATCTTTTACTAATTTCAAGAAAAAATTGGTTTTACCTGGTAAAGTAACCTAGGTTGAGTCTAAAGACGTCCACATGAAGAAATGAAGGTGTGATTGTAGCATGTTAGCTCAGTCTAGCACTTGCTCTAGCAGCTGTATTGCACCCAAAGGCAGCATGTCTGCTGGCAGAAGTGACACTGGGTGCAAAAGTGTGTATAGTGTGAGACTGCTGGCACTTGAAAAACCTGTGCTGTAGCTTTATTGTCTAAGCTTAAAGATTCTGTGAATTGATGTGTCTGTATGAAAACCATGCCCCCATGTCATATGATAGAATTTAGAATATCGGGATGACCCAATTTGCTTCACAGCTGGTTAAAACCCCCCAAAAAAAACAAATAAAAAACCAAAGGGGTGATTGTTCTGAGTTTATTTTGTTGCTGTGTACTGCTCAAATAAGATAGAATAGGAAGAGTGCTCTGACCTTGATAACTTATAAACATTGTCTGCATGTGAAATTTCAGGATGATTCTTCTCTCTCTTTAGATGATATTTTGAATACAAATAAGAAACTTTAGGACTGTGAAACTGGCCAGTCATCATAAATTTAAATATAGAAGGGAGCTGTTAAAGCTTACTGTTGCTCTAAATAATTAACTTTTTAAATGCCCTTTTTAGTAAGTCTTTCCATTTATAAACTTTTTAAATAGAAACAGTAAAAGGTAAGACAAAACCTGATACATAAGTATGGATGTGTATTAAAAAAAAAAACCAAAATTAAATATTTTATATACATACCTATTTATTTTATGTCAGAGTGGAAGGCGTGAGATACCTGGCAAAGGACAGTAACTGATGTTAGCTGAAAAGGGCTCACTAGTCAGTACTCATGAAGTGTTAGAAGAGATGAATGGTGTAACAGAAACAAAACAGCTTGAACATTGTCCATGTTTTGATCTGTTCATAAACCCTATGTCCTAGAAGATAATGGGCAGGTGCTTTTGAGTTTCTAGTAACCATTAGCACAGCTATGTTCCACCAATTCTGCCTCTCTGGAATCCTGTGACTTAGAAAAGTTTGTGGTAAATATTTTGGTGGAAGAACTTGTGTCATTAAGCAGTTTTGCTTTTCAAAGGCAGTGTGCACTTTGGTGTATGAGATACATCTGTGGACAAGCTCCATTCATGTTTCATTGAAAAGCTGAACACTTTCTGCCAGCACTGGGTGATAGCAGTGGTAGTATAGACGTTACACCTCTAGTAGTTTATTTGTATGAATAAATTACCAGCATCTTTTAATTTGACATGATATGCTTTGCCACAAAAAAAGTATCTCAATTTCAGTGCCTGTTGTTTGGACAAAAAACATTATCTTGTGTACTAAAAGGAAAGGGAGGCATAGATTTAAAAGTAAAGAAGTGGTTTAGTTACTTGCTGATTTGTTCTATTGCCAGATATTTACTCAATGATCTGAACTAATTTACACCTCCTCTATAATTTCAAATATAAATATGCATGTATGCAGTATATTTGCTTCTGAGAGAGGGGATTCAGGAAAAACCAAGCAGTCTTGAGGTTTTGACTGATGCATGTTGGAAAGTAACTCTGTCTTTTCGATGTTGAACTACTTAGGAAATTGTTTTTATTCTATATTAATATAACTGCCATATTTGAATTTTAACATTACACAAAGAGAGTGCTATATAGTTTGAAAATCCTGTTATTGTCTTTAATTTTCATATAGGAATAATAATTTTTTTAGTTGTGTTAATGCTCCAGATTAATTGCTTTCTTAAGTTCCTACTTTAAGACTTGAGGTTTTACAATGCAGAAGTTTGGGGGGATTTTCCTGGCAATTTCAGTGTTTCATTAGTAAGCAACTTGAAGGAGAAACTTATGCATGTTGGAGTCAGGAAGGTATAACTCAAGACTTCAGAACATTAGATGCCTAAAGTGCTGTATTTACTTTGAAATGTAAATTGCCCAGGAGCAGTTAGCATAAATAATTTTACTCAGAGTTGTTTACATAAATAAAAAAATAGTAATACAAGATGCTTGCTTCTATTCAGGTTTGTTTATGAATTTTTATGTGGGAAGCTTTAGAAATTAATATTTCAGATGAATATTAATTGTTTAAATGATTTTTTAGATTGTTGGTTTTCCACACTGAATAAATTAACATGCTGGAAACTTGCTTGTTTTTGGACTTCAGTCTACAGGAAGCCTGTGAGGCAGAGAGGCATAAGTTCTACCTTGAACTGCAAAGAAAAGAGGAGGAGATTAAAAAACGATTTGTGCAGAGAGTGAAGGAGAAAGCAGCAATGTTGAAAGAGGCAGAGCAAAAGGTAAGCATGCTTGTCTATCTTGTTTGCTGAGCTTTGGAACAGTTAAGTTCTTAACAAGATCACTGGTTGATGTTTATAATTTCCTAATATTTTGAGGACAGTAACACTTTAAATCAAAAGCAGATTGATTACACAGATTGATTGGTTTAGCAGATTGATTAGGCACAAGCAAACAAGAAAATATGTCTTAGGAGGAGCAGCTGAGGGATTGTTTAGCCTGAAGTAAAGGAGGCTCAGGGGAGACTTTATTGCTCTTTACAACTACCTGAAAAGAGGTTATAGTGAAATAGGGATTGGTCTCTTCTGCCAAGTGACAAGATGAGAGGAATTGGCCTCAGGTTGCGTCAGGGGAGGTTTAGATTGGATATTAGGAAAAATGTCTTCACTGAAGGGGTGGTCAAGCACTGGAACAGGCTGCCCAGGGCAGTGGTGGAGTCACCATCCCTGGAGTTATTTAAAAGACCTGTAGGTGTGGCACTTGGGGGCATGGTTTAGTGGTGGACATGGCAGTACTGGGTTAATGGTTGGACTTGATTTTAAGGGTCATTTTCAACGTAAATGATTATATCATTCTATAAATGGCAATCGTTTTTTGGAAGGAGGAAGCTTACGGCCTAATGGTTTTGGTGGATAGCAGGGCCAAGTCTATAGAGTAGGAGTTGATATGGTGAAGTAAAAGAGTGATGAATATAATAGTTGTGTTTCTTTGTCTTCTCTAGCAGTATGCTGAGAAACATTGGTAAGCTTTAGCAGCACACTAGGTACTTTTCATGCTTAGATTGCTCTGTAAAAACAAAGATTTTAGGAAAAAATGCCATGCGTTGTTTTTTCAGAGAGTGGACTGTGTATGTTTTTATGACTTCCAGATTCAGTTATTGATATGGTTTGAAGCTGGCTCCCTGCCAAGTCTCCAAACCTTACCACAAGAAATCCCCCCCCCAAACCTCAGGGAGAAGAGGGGAAAAAAAACAACCAAGAAAACCGAAACAAGAGACAGCTAAAGCAATATATATAAATATATTTACAACTATGTTACAGTTATATACAATTGAAATATATATATAATTTCACAAGGGGAAGGGAAGGGGGAAGGGAAAAGGAACAAAACCAAAATAAAATATATATATATCCCAACCAGTAACCCGAGATCTAGCACTAAAAGAAATTAGCAAAAGACTATCTCACTACTCTCCTTGGGACAACCGAGAGTCACTCTGGAACGATTGCCGGCAACCTCCATCTCCCAAGGTCGACAAGGCCTTACCAGGCCTCACTCCCCAACACGGCAGACTCAACAGCAGGGAACCTGCACCTCCAAGCCACCGGAAGGAAAAAAAGAGCGAAGGCCTCTCCTCCTTTCTTCTTATAGCCTGGCTTACGTAAAAATTGTAGGGAATACTGGGTAAATCCGGGCCCTTCTTTGGTTACAAACTGGTCACCAAGGAAGGCCTAGACCAAACTACCACAGTTATTAAATCTAAGGTCAACCTTCATGTTGATGGTGGTGTTTTTGTTGGTTTGGTTTGGTTCTGGTTTTAAAATCTCATCTGTTCCCAGCTGCCTTAAGCCTATTGGGAGATATGGAATATTTCTTGAATATGTTGTTGAAGATTTAGTCCTGTCAAGCTGGACTAGCAAAACAGAATCTTCTCATCTACTTTCCGCCAGACTCTATCATGGTCATGCCTATTTATATTCAAATACTGGTTTAATTGAAATTGGGAACCTGTGCATTTTTATTAATATTCTTTTCTGTACATCAGTTTCCCAACAAAGCTGTAGCAGTTTTTTGAGGTGTTCAGATACATGTTTTAAATAAGAAGGCTTAATATTTGTTTTCTAAATCTGTCGAGATCCCCATGCTACTTGTGGAGAAAAAAAATAAAATTCAGTCCTTCTCAGTATGAGGCTATCCAACTGGAAGAATACTTGGCCATGTTCAAAGTAGGTTCAGCAAGGTCTTACACAGTATCTGTGATACTCTTTGATATTTTCCTTCTATGATTTATACGAGGTGGTTTGTGAACTCTGCATATTGCAATTGAATTATGGATATTAGTTTTCCAAGTTCCCGATGTGGGAAAGTGATCATGCAGTCACTCCTAAAGAACATTCGTCATATCCTCTTGCTGCTCATTTGCCACGAAGGGTGTGCATGTACCTGGAAACTAAAGAAAACCAGGAATTTCTGTTATACTTAAGATTGCTTTCACATCCTCCATTAGAGAAAACTTGTAGGTGCTCCTATAAAATTTGAGAGCTCTGCTGGGTAGAACAGGCATACTTTTATGTTTATAGTCTTAGTTATTTCTTCTTCTTCTTTGCAAAAGATGGAAATAAATCTCTCTGATTTCTGTACCAGTGTAGCTGCACTCAGAGTTGCACCAATACAAATTAATATAGAAGCAGGATTCTAGGAAAATTAGTGTGTGAGAAGATGGGAGATGAGGAAGAATGGAGTGAAGTGCCCTTTGGTCATTGTGCATAACTTCACAGTAGGTTTTAACTGGTTAAAATATGTCTGCAGGTTAAAATGCATTAATATGTCAAAAGAACACTCAAAGAACAATTACTGCAGAATAGTTAACTTCTTATGTCCCAGCAGTAACTCCCCAACCAGACTTAACTCTGTGCGTGTACATATTAATACTTAAATGTGATTAATACACATATTAAAATTATGTATATATATGAAAATGCACATCTATGTAACTAAAGTTGTGTATGATTCCTTGCCCATTTGATTTTAGGGAAGTATATTGTACTTGACAGATCCTGATTTAATCCGTCTGTTGGTAATTGTTTCATCTCTAAAGACCTTATTTTTGATATAACAAAATGTAAAATGTAGTAGGAAATCTAGTATTCAGTGCCTTCCATGTTTTCCATTTGTACTTAGTGTATTAGCCCAGCTTCATGAGAACAGTATGATAGGAATGATTGTTTTTATGGTTTGCTGTTTTTTTCAGTCGTAACAGTTTGGGGAAATAACTGCAATTTCTTATGACTATTAACACCAGTTGAGGTAGGTTTTGCTGCTAATTTACAGAGGGCTTTTATATTGTGATATCACCACCTTGTGTTACTAGCTGGAAGCGTTATTTGTGCTTTCTTAAAATAGGTACAAACTAAGTTTGAATGTCTTATGCTAATACATCAAGAAGAGGAACTGAAATTAGAGGAGAAGAAAAAAGTTCTAGAAGATGAAATAGCTGAGTTTATTGAGAAGAAAGCTACGGCTGAATTGCTTCAATCACAAGCACCTGTCTCCACCCCTATTGTTAATTTGAAGAGACAAGGACTGCAGAAAGTGAGTGCTGATGCTAGTCATCGGAGGCAGCAATAAAAAAATTCTTACATTCACTTTTATAACTCAAATTTCAGTAATCTTTTAGAAAAGACAAAAACATGCACCTATTCTGTTGTGTGATGAGAGGACAGAAGTGTGTAAAATATCGTCATGCTTGGATTTACTTTTAGAGTAACTGCTGTATGTTCTATGAACATTTTTTTCTTTTTTTTCCATGAAAGAACCAAGATTTTCAACTTGAACTCCAATGCTTTGATGTCAGAGATGAAGGAACTATGAACGTTCAAGAACAGAGCGAGAGGGAAAGTGAGGAGGAGGAGTTAGAGAGAGAAATTCACCCAGGGAATTCCAGAAATAGTATTTGATTGCAGCACTCAACGCTTTGAATGTAGGGTATGTTAGTAGTTTTATGAAGTGGTCTGACTGCTGTTGTCCCATAATATTAGATGTGTCTTCCTAATGCAGATTTTTTAGAGAAGAGATTGATAAAATTGGTTATGAAAATACAAGGAGTGCAGAATATGACATGCTAAAGATTTCACTTCCTTCTCTTCCACCCACTTGTTTTTTTCTCCACTCCCAAAAGAAAACCTTGAATAGATTGTGGAATTTCGGAAATATATTCAAAAGTAGGCTCCAGAATAGCATGCCCAACTTCTTCATATATAAAAATTGCATTAAATGCTTATATAATAAATTAAACTGATTTAAATGTTTTTTTCCTCCAAAATCAGAAGTCAATTAATTTATTAATTTCTTTTCCTGAGAGGTTACAAATTTACTGCAGATAACATTTTGTTAATTAGTAATTTACTGCAGTTGAAAGCAGATATTTTTTGGTTCTGAATTTATTAATAACTAATTATGAAGAACTTTCAAAGCTAGATTGGTGCACATATTTCCACAAATATGTGACATTTTTGTGGTCTATGATAGGAGCCTGCTTATGTTTTTGCCAAAATTTATTGCATTCAACTACTGTTACTGAGTTCCTTTTCCAAGACTCCTTTTTTTTTCTGGATTTACATATGAAAGTGGAATTCGTGGTAACAGAGGTCATTATCTGCACTACTATGAGTAACTCTAAACTTCAGAAAATTTTTTATTTGTTTTCTCTGGTTTAGTTTTATTTCTTCAGAGTAAGTTAAGTTTATGTGCTCGCTCTAGTTTTTTAGTTCCAGCTTTCCATAGTACTGATGACAGAAGACACAGTATTGATAATTTCTCTTGAGGAAGCAATGATTCATGGTGTGCTTTGGAAGGTACAGGAGTTTCAGTTTCTTACTAAAGGAAGATATCTCTTGTTGCTGCATGCTGCGAAACAAGAATTTTTGTGCACGATCTGTACACATACAACGAGGTGATTACTGTCATCGCCATTGCAGACTTGCTGTTACGAGTCTGCCTTGATATGTGTTTGCCTTATGTACGTGTGGCCAGCTTGCTTTCATTTAAAGTGCACTGGGCCATAGACAGCTCCATTTGGACTATGAACGATGTAATACAGAAGTATTCAGTGAATATATCCACCACGACCTTTCTAAAGAGTTTTTTTCAAATGGTAGGGTTTAGTAGTCTACTAAGTATTATTTAATACAGCTGTTGACATACTTGAAGCATATACTGATTTTGCTGACAGATTTTTGTTTATAGGCTTTTATGTACATGCAGTGTTCTAGATTTCAGGTACGGTCTTTCTAAGGAAAATTTATTGGAATATTTTTGCAGTGCTGTACTGTACTGCATAATAGTTTATCTGACATGAATTTAATATGGAAAGTACCTGTAACTTTTTGATGCTTATGAATGTGGTGTTCAGTTACAGCTGAAGCTTTACAAAAACTCTTAACTACGAGAGCTGCAGGTTAAAACAAGTTTTAAATGCTTTGTATGTTTTCAGTAACCATGATAACTAATGGGAAACTATAAGAGGTACAGTTCTCTGAAGTTCTTTTGTGCAACTGTTTAACAATGAAATGCTAACCTGACAAAAATAAAATAGATTGGTTTTACTTGAGTTACTCTTGTTCTGCTTTCTGTCTCTCATGTGTTAATAAAAAGGAGTAAGAGTTCATATTTATCTGAAAAAAATAAATGTTTTACATCTGTTTTAAATATCTTAAATCACTTATTGACTGGAAAAAATAGGTGACTTGTGTTACTGTACCAGAAAGGCAATGTGACTTGTGATGTACTTGTCATACACCACGATACATATCACAGTCATAGAATATTTCAAGTTGGAAGGAAGCCATAGGGAGTTGGAAGGGACCCAATAAGGTTCATCGACTTCAGCTCTCTGCTTCTTGCAGGACTGCCATTGACTGGACCATTTGCATCTGTTTGATTAGAAGCAAGGGATATGTCCTCCTTAAAGTAGATAACAGCCAAATGAAAAGAAAAAATATTCTTTTAAGTGATTAGAAGTGTTATCAAGTGATCTTGAACAGAATGTAATAATAATTTAGTGATGTGTATTGTCAGCACTCAGTTATCCATGTGTGAGTTGTCACTGCCGCTGATGTAAGTTAGCTCAAGCACAGCTCTTCATTAGCGTTAAAAAACTGCATCCAATGACAGATTTAGCTGTCTCTAGTCTGACAGTTTTGTTGAGGACAAAGACTGAGATAGTTAAGTACTGTTTGACCTAGATATCTCTGTGCCTGGCCAGCACTAGAGGATGTGCAGTGCTTTGACAGCTGGGAACCACGTATAGTCCTGTATCATACCACATGTGTTGGTCAGATGGGTTTTGTTCAGTTGCATGTGCTGGCCCTGCAGGACTTAGCGGCAAACAAAACTGGTGCAGGCACGTGTGCAGGTCTTTGGAACAGATGACAATTAAAGCGAGTTTGTTCAGTTGTAGCACGAAAATGATGTAGCACAAAATGAGAGAGCTGGTGGGTTTCTCTTCCCCCCCACCCCCCATAATCATTTAAACAGTGGGGAGTCATGTGTAAGTGTGGGAAATTCCGTAGTTGTTTTGTTTAAGTTTGCCTAAAGGTGAGATACCAGGTAGGCACACAAGTGCACATTACAGCCTGACAGTCAAATGCAGTTCGAAGAGTTATAAAGGAGCAACTAAACATATCGTCTGAAAGGGGAGAATTAATGGTGGTGGTAAATAAAAATGTATATGGCTCCTTGTAGTTTATCTTAGCTATGTGCTTTTTAATTGAACACTTCAGAGAGGTTTATCCTGCAGGTGAAATGGTTTCAGGACCATTAATTGAGGTTTCTTTATTGTTATGGTACCTTCTCCATGTGGCTATTGCAAAATTGTTTACGGTCTTTACAGACTTGAAAGCTTTATTTTTATAGATCCTTTCCATAGGTTATTTTCCATATATACTTGTATAATATTCTTAACCATATCTTTAAACTTACTATGCCAGTAACAATATGCAGCCAGGATTCATAAGTAGTTTTATCTTAAATCTGGCTGACAGGTCGGGCTCAAAGAGTTATAGTAAATGGGATTACATCAAGCTGGCAGCCAGTCACCCCAAGGCTCCGTTTTAGGGTCAGTGCTCTTTAATGTTTATTATAAATGATCCAGATGCAGGAACTGAGTGTACATCAAGGAAGTTTTCCGATGATACTAAATTAGGGGGAAGTTGTGGCATCCCTCTGGAATAGAGAGGCCTTACAGAGAGGTCAGGATAGGCTAGAGAGCTGGGCAATCCCCAACCTGTTGAAATCTAAGAAGAGCAGGTGCCAGAGGTTCAGGGGAAGTTCAGATTGGACTTTAGAAAAAGACTTTTCACTGGGAGGGTAGTAGGTCACTGAAAACCCTGAGACAGTGGTTACAGCATCAAGCCTGTCAGAGTTCAAGGGATATCTGGAATATGCTCATAGTCAAATGGTTTAGTTTTAAGTAGTCCTGCGAGGAGCGGAGAGTTGTGCTTGATCCTTATGGCGTCCTTTCAGTTCAAGATATTCTGTGATTCAATGATTTTTAACTTATAGTGACACAAACCTCTTTCATAACAGCAGCAACATAATATTTTATAGAAATTAAAATACTCAAAAGAAAAATGAGAAATTTTCCAAGACCTTTGTGAAGGCTTGTGTAATTCACATTCAGCATATCGCTCTGGAAAGTAATTTAGTGTAATTCATGGACAGGTAAAATACCTAAATGGATTTTTATGAGGTACTGGGGCGTCTACTTCTCCATGTTTTCTTTAATAAATGTGTTTTTTAAAATTCAGACCCTGGCATCAAGGCAGCAAAACGCTGATAGCTAAGTATAGACACTTGCAGCATTTTAAACCAGTAAAAAAAAGTCTTCAACAGGATTTTCACTAGGGTGCGCTCGAAGAACATGGCTTTCACTTTGGGGAAGGGACTGTGGCACTGAGCAACTGTGTCACTGGCTCTGAAGAGCCCCCTCTAGTTGAACTTGCTTTTATCACGGGGTTTGGAGTAGGTGGGCTCCAGAAGTCTCTTCCAACCTCAACTGTTCTGTGATTCTGAAATGCATTTATCATTAGCAATTTATTTTCCAAATATTACGAGAATATTAATTTCTGTAGAAAGAAAGCTGTAAAGCACGGAAAGCAGGATAAAAGTAAGTGCAGTGAGAGCATCTAGCCGACCTGCTAGGGCATTAAAATGCTGGAATATGTCTTCATAATTTGAAAAATTCTGAATACAGTTGCTCCTGTGAGCAATTGCTCTGATTCTACGCAAAATATTTTTAAATTACTTCCTAGAAAAATACCCTATTTTCTTGTTGGGAAGTACTAGTGAGATGCCTTCTGGTCAGGATGTCTTCTGGTTTATCGTCCTGTGAGCCTTAGGCTTTCTGAAAAAGAGTATTATGGAGCTGCACAAATGTCTTTTGGTATCAGGTCTCTAAGCATCTCTTTTATTTTGGGGTACTTGTACTTCCGATCACTAACTAATAATCTCTCTTGGTACTTTTATGTATCATAGTTTCTTAGTGTAAATTGCATAAACAAGGAGCCCACCAAACTAATGGTTTCAGAATTAAATTCTGTCTTACGACAGAAATTTGCCTTTCTCTGATTTTCATATCCAAGTGTGAAGGATTATGATATCTTCCTATTCATATTTACAAACCCATACATTTTCTCTAACTGTACATAAAGAGATGCGTCTCACTCCTGCTGGTGTGTATGTAGATATATAGGTCACTCACAAGTGCCACAGTTAGCTAAGAGTGGTCCCCAGGCTATGTGATAGGTTCAAGAGATTATTTTAGTGCTTAACACTTGATCTGGATGCCTGGCTGCAGTTTCTGCATTCCCTTGTTCTGGGAGAAGGAAATCTTTGCTCCCCCACTAGTCTGCTTACATTTGGAGGGGCAGATCCTCCGCAGTGAGAAGAGACTGTGAGACAGAGCTCTCTGCACCCCTAAGATTTTACCTGTTACTCTCACAGAGTGGAAATTTGGAGCTACTCCTTCCTCCTCAGGAAGATGTTAACTCCTTTCCCCAAAGCTTGGAACAGGCAGACTGGTAGTCATCACCCTTTGGAGAGAAGAGAAAATAATTAGCATGTTTACAAAGAGGATAAGTAGGTGCTGGTGTTTGTGTAGCTGTTTTTAATGGCTTCTGCTTATGGCTGTTTTGCTGAGATGGGGTTTATTTGGTAAGTTTGCAGAAAGCCAGAGATGGAGTTCCATTCCCTGTGCGCTAGCAGCGTGAAGATGTTCGGTCCTTTTAGCCTTCTGGGAACACAGCAATCCCAGTGCATTTTGGTATATCCAGCTGACAAGGTGTGCGAGCAGCCAGAGATGAGACACGCAGAACTCTGTTGCAGCCTTTCCTCAAACATTTGTTAGCCTTCTGTCACTTCATGGGGTGTGACAGAACTCATTTGACTTGCAGGCTCCAGTGAAAATCTGTACTAGCTGCCATCTAGAAACACATCAGGCAGTACTGATGGACTGTGCAGAGGAATACAAAATACCAGTGCTGTTTTATGACTGTGTTCACAGTAGATGAATGAATCCAAACTTTGCCCCAAGGTCAAATCAATATATACCTCTAATAATTTAAAATTTACAAATGCACAATGCCAATATTTAAGAAATAATTCCACTGTCTGTTGTGATGGCATTTGAGACTGATGTGTGTGTTTTGTCTCCAAAGTTACAGAAAGTTCTTTTTACCTACATTAGCTTTGCAAGGGGAAAAAAAAAATCTTAGGAAAGTTGAGTATCTTCTGACTGCTTCTCAATCTTCCATGTATTTATTCTCATGAAATGCATTAAGAAGTTGAAAGATACTGCATTGGAAAATGAGACCCACAGTGGGTAGGGCTTAGATTTTTAAGGGTATTTAGATTTTTTCTTTTTTTTACTTACAGTCACGCAGGGAAATTGAGCTGTGGAAGTAAATCTGTTATAGTTTTTAATATGTAGTTACAATCCCACAGCGAATCTGTGGACTAAGTACTTGTGCTGACGTCCTTTGCTGGTACTAAGCACAGGTCTGTCTCCCCAGACTTGTACACAGTTCTAGATCCTGCTGTTTTTTATACTGATAAATAAAATAGGTGAGCTTTTGTGGAGAGTGATCTACATAAGGAGGAGGATGCATTCTGAATTCTGACCACTTTGGGTTAGGTTTACATGAGACCTTTGTTTCCCTAAATACAGAATGTATATGCCTTATCTGTTGCATCTAGATACCCCAGTCACTTAGATTTTAGAGAGGAACTCATGTACATTGTTAATGTCTCCAAAACCATACTGGGTTTCCCGAAGGAATATGGTCCGTGGTGTGGACCTGAAGTGTCTGCGAGTGTGTCCTTCTCAGAGGAGAGGCTTCCCTGATACATAATTTATCTTGAGTTGTCAGTCCATCTTGCTGACATTTTCCAGTTTTATTTAGATGGTTAAGTATGCATTGATCCGGAAAGAAAAAAAAAATTGCAATTTTACGTTCATGTCAGATTTTGCTCATTGCTCCAGTATGGGTGCAGTCTTTACTAAAGGAAGCTTTTTCAACAGGAGATAAGGAAGACCTACCTCAAAAATTCCTTAGCCTGGAATTTTCAACCAAGTTCATTGTCTAAAAGGTGAGAAAGCTCATTTCAAATCCCTCCTTCAAGTCAGGAAGAGCAAGGGGCTGGGTTTAAAACTCTTCACACTCTAAAATTATTTGTGAATATATTTCCCGGAGTTTCTCACAAGGCAGGACTTTCTCAGGTTCCTGAGTAATGTTGATTTTGGGAGGGCAGGTGTTTACATGTGACTCCTGGGAGGCTCTGGAATCATCAGAGGGAAAAAAAAAAATCTACTTTTAACAAACTCCATCTCAAACTCCATCTCACACTTCCCTTTCCAGAAAGGGCAGCACTCTGGCCTGGGAGCTGGTGCTTGCCGGAAAGCCCTCTGTAGCCTCCTGCCTTTGTCTGACCTCAGGCTCATGCCTGACCTCACTGGTCCAGCTTTGGCAGAGGCTGAGCCAGTTTCTAACCAAACAAACAGTATCTGGGCACAAACTGCCTTCCACTTGAGCATGCAAAGACTTAATTCATATTTGGGTGGCTGAAGAGAAGGAGACCAACAAGCCTTCTAACTGACAGCATCCTGTGCTGGCAGGCAGGGCAGGGAAGAAAGGCTCAAAACTCATTCACCTCTCATAAATCTCTGCTAGCCTGGATTCTTTACCTGGAAAAAACTTTAAGATAAACATGAGATGTATGAAGACCCTTTGGGAATCTGCAGTTCAGTGAGCTGAATTTTAAAGATTACAGAAACACTTATGTTCTGTTTCAGTAGTTTTTGAAAAATATAAGAATCCTAATGAAAAGACTACACGGTGTTTATTTTGACATCCAAGGAAGTACTATCCTAATATTCTGGTGAGGCTGGAAACAGTTCAGTTTATGAATCCAATCATTGAAAATATGATCACAGAGGCTAAAGATCACAATAAGCTGAGGGCACTGCTGGTAATATTCCTGGTAAGTGAAATATAATTATGGTAAGTGGAACAGCGGATTTCCTTAGTAAGGGCTTGCATGTCAGTCACATGTTTTGAATGTGCCTTAATTTGCCTGTGAGGTCAGGAGTGATCCTTGAGAGTTTTACTGGATAATATAATGGTGTTTGTATATTGGCAGAGCTTATTGGATCAATAAGTAAAGATACTGCATTGCAAGCTGTGAATTAGTGATTGCTGCAAATAGTTGGCTGATGTTGCTGTCACTTTGGGTAGACAAGTAAAGGAATTACAGCCTAATATGCACGTTGCTAAAAGCCGTGTTTGGAAATTTGGCTGGATAGGATGTGTAAAAAAAAAACATTCAATCCTGATGTGCTTCTAAAAAATTATTTACAACTTTAAATTTTTTATAAGGTACAATAATACTAATATAATATCTCAGAACATAATACCTGAAGCAATAAATTCCCCTGCCCTCTAGGAGAAAGATAAAAACCCCATGTGGAAGTTTTTGGACCCTGCCTTGCACAGCCTCAGAGGCTGAAGGTGCATCGGTGAGTTTGACTGGATGGGAAAAAGAAAATATTTCCTGTTTGATGTGAAATGAAGTTGAAATGTACTAAAAATGTCAAGCAGCCCATCCAAAACTCTGCAGAGGAATTTACAGATACGTGTACTTTCATATAAATTAATTTTACTCTGGCCAGCATTCACTCAAGTCTACAAGAAAGACTAAAGAATTATCCCTAATCTTGTAACTATGCCAAATGTAAGAGAAACAGGGATCAAGGTGTCCTCTGGATGCATATTTCTGGTGTCATCCGTAATCTGCTCACCTTCAGTAGATGGAACCCAGTTAATGACCTACTAAAAGGATTCTTCACATAAAATGTTTGCATGTAGATGCTCAGAAAGAAAAATAGACATCAGACCCAGGACATCTGTTATTTTGAAATACCAGATCTGTTTGCAGGAAAGACATTTTAAAGATTATTACAATTATCTTGAAAATGTAACTTCCTGGAAACTAGGAAGGAAAGGTGTATTGTGATTGCTGTCAGTCTGTGTTTCTCTGGATCTTCTATGTGGTACATTTTTTGTTTATTTCTCCTCTCTATTTTAAAGCCTGTTTTAATCTATTTTATGGAGACTGCCAGTGAGGGGTGCTGTGTGACCACTCCAGAGAGGTTGCAGCTCCTGAATCTGTGTCCTGCTGCCAGCCAAAAATTATGGTTAAGCATAAAAGCAAACCCCCAAGCAAAGGAAAGCTGTGAAAGCCCCACTTTATAAAGCCAAAAATTAAAGGATTGTCAGGATTTTACTCCTCAGAAGCAACCAGGATGGAAAATCCTCAGGCAGTTTGTAGTCCATGAGAGTGAAGCAGCAGGAAGGATTCAGCAGTGTGGGATGTGAAAGGCTGGCTGGCAGGGATGAGGTCTTTAGCATGAGCAATGTGGAGGGCAGAGAGGAGAGCAGCTGGGGCAGGCGTGGCATGATAGTAGTGAAAAATCGTGACCTCAAGTTGGGAAGTGTGATACAATATATGTTAATGCTTGGATGTAGAAGAGTCTCATCTTAGTTGTCAAAATACACGAGAGATTGTTGTGATTTAGACCAGCTTGTGTGTTTTCTCACTGCACATTTTATTTTCTTTTAATTCTGGACATCACAGCACATCCTTTTTCATCTCAGCTGCTTGCTCACTAAATCTTCTGGTGGAGGTTTTCGGTGTTAAAGCTGAAAAGGTGCATTACCTAGGTCCAAAAGAATGCTGTTTGGTAATATACTCAGTGGTTTACATCCCAGAAACACCCTTCAGAGTAAAAACTGCACAGGTGATATGACTGTCCTGGTGTGCTGACACTGGAGCTGGAAGATACGTCAGCCCCATGCAGATGCTCTCTGCTTCCTGATGCCATGCTCTGTTAGCAGTGTCTGATTATGGGTTTGGAAGTTGCTCAAAGTAGAGATTAAAAGTACAGATATAGCCACGTAAAACAATGGAAAACTTCCTAATTAGTAAAAAGAACTTCCTTCTTAGATTTCTGACATGAGTTCTTGCAGGGTTGAAGTGGGTGATGTCTGATCCTTGTAAGGATGGGCAGTAGGACAGGAGTAGTTCTGTTCCAGCAAACAGTAGAGGCAATGGAAGAAAAAACTTCACCAGCTGAGAGTCATCAGTGATGGGAGGAGTATTTTCTTTCTGTCAAAGGCGAAGGAAGTACTCGAGCCCTGGCTCCTATAGAATCCCGAAGAGAAAGCCTTTTCTTCTCCTTTCTGAACAAAAACCAATAAAATAAAACATGTAATTTCATTTCATTCTGCACAAATTGCTCCTCTGGGCACAATGAAACATTTTGTTCTCTGGCATGTGTGGGTCAGTGTGGTCTGAACACTCATCTATCACATGAGGTTCATCCTTCAAGCTGCCAGAGAGGATTTGTTCTGGGCTCGTGTGTTAATGTCGTGGGCATCCTGATGGTGCTCTGGGATGGTCAACATCCGAAAAACAGTCTTTATAGCTGGGCTGGGCAGCAGTGGATACTCCTTATACCAGGTGGTCTGACTCCAGCAGGTGGTCTGCAGGATGGCTGAGCCTCAGCCTTGCTTGGTGACTGGAGGAACATCCCCAGAGCCTGATGGAGCAGGTCCATCTTCACTTGAGAAGAGATGAGGACTGTCACTACCTCTTTGCCATTCAGGTAAATGCCCCAATTTCTCAGCTGATGGTAGCAGGGAAGGGGCTAATTTTCAAAGAATTTCTTACCTTGGGGCTAGTTTTCAAAGAATTTGGAGATGAAACCCGAGCCTTTTTGGCAAAGAGGAAAAATAATCTCTGTCTCTTCATCTGTTGGTTCCCATTCCAGCACCAGCTTGCTTTTTCTTTCCTCCGCTCTCTGTGATTCCTTTTGTAGGTCACGAGGGTCTTATCCCCTTGCCTTAGTGTCTGCAGCCTGCCAGGGAGCTGCTGGCAGCAGGGCTGATACAACTGTGCAATTTACCCCAGAGGGATGCAACTCTTCCCTGGTAATGCAGCATGGGGACATGCTGGTTAACTACAAGCTTTTGGTTCATGTAGTGCAAATGCGGCACGGACAGCAAGTAACATTTGCCATCCTTTTGCAAAAGATTTAAACCTAAGAGTTTTTTGAGCGCTGCTTGGGAGGGTTTGCTCGTTATTTATCAGATCACCATTTTTTTGTGCACTGCTGCACAGTCTGTCAGCTCTGCAGGACAGGACTGTGTGCCATGGCACCCAAAGGAAAGCAGCAGGAGTGAGGAGGATCTGCAGTGCTGGCGGCACATTTGTGGGGGCACCTGGTTGTGATGAAGCAACCTGCAGCCCCCTGCACCGGGGCCTGAACAAGGGGGCAGCCACCAGGCTCCCGTGGCTCTTAGCAAGGCACAGTCTCTTGCCCGGGGACAGGTATGGAGTTCTGCATCCTTCCTTCCCCCCAGACAGTGTTGTCACAGGATTAACTGTGCAGAAACTAAAAACATATTTTAGTGTCCTTAAAACTGCAGTATGACCCTGTGCTTTTCGTGCTGTGCAGTTCCTGCTGAGAAAAGCTCTTCCAGTCTCCTGTTTGCTGTCTCACACATGCATACACTCATTCTTCATCTCTTGCTTGCAGACTTGTTTTAGCCCTTTTTCTGAGTGTTCCCTTCATGAAATGTCTGTGGGTTTTATTATTTATAATAAAGGTATATTAGCTTTCACCTTCTCCAGGTTATTCTTCAATTATTCTTTAAATGTACGGGATTCGTAAACTTTTCAGGCCCTGTTGTATAATTTCTTTGTCCTCACTTGTGACTGTAACACCTCCCAGCTCCATATTGTCTCCAAATGCAGCATGCAGTTTCTTATAAAGACTAATAAGAAGATATCAGTTTGACATCAGCTCAGGTGTCTGCCAGGACATGCACTCCTGACTGGAGTGCTCTTATGCTGCACATCCTGAAGAAATGAAGCAGTGACAAGCCAGCAGGGTGCCTGGCAGCCAAGGGTGTGAGGTTATGCCTTGTGCCTGTCAATGAGCATGGCACAACCGGCTCAGCTCTGAGCAGTTGGTGGCCATTCAACTGGGCCCATCACTGGTGTGAAGAGCTCGATTAGCCCGATGTACCCATGAGAAGTGTGGGAATCTCTCACCCTTCCTGACTGGCCTGAAACCCTGATGTGTTGGGAAGACAGCTCTACCAGAACTGTTGGTATTAGGAGATTTTAGCCTTTTGCTGGTGCTTAGAGGTTCTGGACTAACAGTATGACAGTATATTTGTTTAGTGGAATGGCAGCAAGCTGACCAGGGACACTTTTCAGGAAGCCTCAGTGTTTAAAATGTGAAAATGGGAGAAGCTGTAGTGGGGAGGGAGAGGGGATGAACTTTGGATTTGAACCTGCCTCCCTGCTCTGCTCTGGCTGAGGTCACTTGATCTGGAGTGAGGAGACTGAGCGGACAGCTCATCGCAGTCTTCAGCTTCCTTGTGAGGGGAAAAGGAGGGGGCAGACACTGTTCTCTTCTCTCAGGTGATCAGTGATAGGACTCAAGGGAACAGCATGAAGCTGTGTTAGGTGAGGTTTAGGTTGCATATTAGGCAAAGGTTCTTCACCCAGAGGGTGGTTGGGCACTGGAACAGGCTCCCCAGGGAAGTGGTCACAGCACCAAGCCTGACAGAGTTCAAGCAGTGTTCGGACAACACTTTCAAGCACATGGTGTGATTCTTGGGGCTGTCCTGTGCAGGGCCAGGAGATGGATTCGATGGTCCTTGTGGGTCCCTTCAAACTCAGGATATTCTATGATTCTATGATCTGCATGTGCCCTGCAATCTCTATCTGTTCGTGTTCAGCTCTGAAACAGGGACAGTATTTCCCTGTTGCCAGGAGTGCTGGAAAAATAGCCTTTCTGTGCCTTATACGAGCCACTATCAAAGACTCAAATTTTGTCATTTTGTAAGACATGGGATAGATATGGTAATTGCTGTTGCAGGACTGAGACTCACTTTAGGCTTGCACAAAAATGGAATAGGTGGTAAGAGGGCAGTGGGCAATTTTACATGGGTGAGTCTGTGCATACTTATCTATTGCTTCAGAGGTAAGTAAAGCACATTGTACTGGATGCATAAAATATGATAATTCCACAAATGGCAGATTAGATCAGGAAGAGCACTTAGTGTTTTTCTACCCTTATATTTTCACAAGGACTGGGTAAAAACATTCACGACCAGGAGCACTTTTGTGCTTGTTGCTGATGGACGTGCAAGTCTGCTTTGTGTCTGTACAGCTTCACAGGTCCCATGGTGTTGGATAAGGGGTAGAGTGCAGATATTTAGCTTTGGGATCACTAGGGATGGAGCACAGAAGTTGGCTGGGGTTAACTGGGAGCTTTTCCGGGAGGGAGAAGAGCTGAGCAGTGAACATCTACATTACAACTCCATTGCCCTGGGTGGATTCTCTTTTGTGGGCCATATTGGTGACCATCCCAAGAGAGGGATGGAGACTCCTGCCACTGTGGCCACTGTTTCCACTTGCCCTACCTGTGATTTTTTTCTCAGCTCTGCAGTTTGCTTATCTTTTCTTTCCTCTTCCCCCTGCCCTCATAGCTTTGCTGAAGCCTTTGTTGCAGACTGAAGTTCCTGGTTATGGCTGTCTCAAGAATTTTAAGGAATGACAGTGCTGCTGGCCACAAGCAGCTTGGCCAAAAGCAGCCACAGTTAAAGGAGTTGAAATAACCCCCGACTTTTAGGGGCTCAGGGGCGGCTGTGCAGGTTGCTGCGTCCAAGCTCTGTTTGTGAAGGGCCCCAAGCCTTCACCTGCACTGAGGTGGGAAGCAGAAGTGCTCCTGGAGCCCCACTACAGCACTGGTTTGGTTCTCTCGTTATGCAGGTGAGGAGGGCTAAAAACTCTGGGCACAGATGATGATGGCCCTTGTTTGCAGACTGCAGAAGGCAAAGTGCCGGCAGTGGGGCAGTGCGGAGCACACCCCTCTGCCAGCCAGCCCCACAGCCCCACAAAGGTCTGCATCACCAAGTAAGCCCATGGTTATTCTTTATCTGCTAGTGGATCCTAGTGTGTCCTGCTTCTGCACCACTGGCTTTTCCTTCCTCCTGTTCAGCTTTGCAAAGTGGGCTTATGGTTCTGTGGTAGCCAGAGTGTCGGCTGTGACAGCCCCATTGCCCTTGGGCCAGAGCTGTGCTCTTGCTGGTCATTCCCAGATGCTGGAACAGCCTCTGCCAACCCCGCAGCCAATCCCCTTCCCTCTGTGTGCCCCTGTTCCTGCTGAGCCCAGAGCAAACCCAAGGAGAGGCAAAAGCACGGGGGTGGCCTCAACATTGTCAGAGTGGTGCTGGGGCCAGTCATGGCAGTGGCAGGGGCTGATCTGAGCTCTCATCTCTCTGGGTTGAAAAGACTTTTATAAACATTTGAGAAAAGGAAAAGAGAAGGAGGAGAAGAAATAAATTTTACACACCTAAAAAAATTTACCTATCCAGAACTAGGTTGCAAAATGTATTCAGTTAAAAATATAAGAAATACTTTAATAAATGCAAGGCAATGTTGTAACAGATTAACTTCTGAAAACCTGAGGTAAAAACTGAGTTATACTTATTAGGGTATGATGGAGATTTAAGTGAGACATTAAAGAGATGTGTTCTAATATATTGGATTTGCTGTAATTTTATTAAGTCAGAGGCAGACACTGTGCCTTCCTTCACTTTGCTGCTGCATCATATGAGCACTTGGTGCCATAAGCAGCAGGAAAGGAGCAGGCACCAAGAGTGGATTTTTAAATTCATATTATCACTGTTTGGCCCAAGGAAAAGTGATGGCTTAAAGGAACTAAAATCAAGCTCAAAGCCCATCTAAATAGAAAACAGACAGTTTTTACATCCGCAGATGATTACTGGGATCGCTGTCTAGCACCACAGAAACAGATTAATGTTTAAATTACAGCACTCTGCTCAGTGAGAATGATAGTTTTAGACTTGCTATAAAGGTCTTCTGTGCTGCAGTCCTCTTAAAAACATAATTTTAGGGTCTCCTCGACTCATTTTTGGTTCTGCTGGAGCGGTTAGAAAAGCCTTTGCTGCCACGTTGCCTCCCGTACAGTGACAAAGGGACGCGGTGCGAAAACAAAGAAAAAACTGTAATCTGCGTCAAACCGTAATGAAACTAAATTTTGCCTTAACTGCGTTCAGTTCTTCTGCCATTGCTGTCACATGCCAGAGGCTTTTGTTCCTAATTGAAAATGATAGCTCCCTGGGAGCTGGGGAGGCATGTGGCAGCCTTTTATTGCTGTGTGGATTATGTGCCCGCTATATTTCACACACTGCCTGGAGAAATGCGACAGATTTTATTGATATGAGGGACCGTCCCTCATTGTGTTTTTTTCCATCTCTCTTATGCTTGCATTCTCGGTGCAGCTCATTTCCAATTTTATTAACATCTGGGATGTGGTAGGAAGGCTTCAGTACAAAAATTAGCAGAGGCCTCAGGAAGAAAAAAATCCCCAATGCGTGGATTACAGAGATGCACACAAGTATACCTCCAGTTATTTCAATAAAGGATAATTGAGGGGGGGGAGGAATCCCCTGAATTCGTTTGACCATGAAAAAGTTAAAGAAATTTCATCTGTCCTCAAAAAGGTTAATTTAATCTGTCAAGCCAAGGAGATTAATGGAAGTGCAGAAATTTAGAAACTAAGCTTTAGAAAGCAAGATAAGGCTAATGACAAAATAAATTACTTTATAACCATCTACCCAGAGTAGTTTATGACTAATGAGATACTGAATGGGTGTCTCTTTCTGAGCTGCAGCCGTGCCCTAGTAAGGGTGGGCCAGCAACTCGCTTGTCTCAACAATACCCACCGAGGTTGCATCCTTGCATCCCACCAGGGCTGCACCGAGCAGGGGGTTGCAGCACTGAGCAAAATCAGCCAAGGGCAGTGGAGCTGTGGGACAAGCCTGCACTGCTGCAAGCCTCCCTAGCACTGAAATCAGCAGGATGCTTCACTAGGCGGGTTCCAAAGTGCAATTTGCTTTGCTCACTTGCTGAGAAGAGCAGCCTTTTCTGCACGATAAAAACTGCTCTGCATCTGTGTGAACGTGAAGTAGTTGTTGAGAAAATGTGCTAACCTGGATAGCTCCTCCTCCAGCTACCACCACCCTGGTGGTGGCCCTTGCCTGCATCCCACCCTATGGCCCAGGGGGGAGTTTGTATGCCACATTTAGTGGTCCTAATTTTGGACTGAGCCCCCCTCCAGGGGGTTCAGTACCAGTAATGGCTGCGTCTGGGCTGGTGGGTGTCAGCAGGGTTCTCAAACACTAGCTTGCAACGCATCCTGCCACTGCACAAGGAGGGGAAGAGTGATAGGTGAGCCCCACGCCAGCATTCCTGGAACTGGGCTGACGTGCTATGGGCTGCTCCATCCCTTCCTGCTCATGCTGAGCCTCAGGCATTGCCTGGCAGTGCTGCAGGGGTGGTGAGAGGTGCTGCCCCACCAGCTGCTTGAGTATCCAGCCATGTCTAAGGTGTCATTGCTTCAGCTGATATTGAGAGGGTGATGTGATTCTCCACATCCTTGGGATAATCTGAGCTGCTGGCCCCTTTCCCAGTGCAGCATCTGACTCCCGGGATGGGAAATGGAGAGGCTGGAAGGTGCCTTGGGCAGTCACTGTCTCTCTGCTTCATATAAATAATCAGACGCTGGCTGGAGCAGTGACTGGTGACTTGATCGTCCTCACTCCAGTTACTCTCCCTTGCTTTGTCTTGCTCTCTCTCTCAGCTAATGAATATTTATTCAGACAAAGCGAAGCAGTGCTTTTAACAAATTTTCTTGGGCAAAATCCAGCATTAATTTGGTATGTGTTTCCAGACCAATTTACTGTCCTCTGCTCAGGGTAAATGGATGGAGGAGTAGTATTGCTACTGCTCTTTATATTAAGCCATGGGAAATGCTCAAGAATACATTTTACTGCCTTTAATCTGAATGAGTGCTGCCCTATTTAATGAAGAGCTCTTCTGTGAGGACTGGAGTACTGAAGGAAGGAGGACTTCATTTTTTGCTTCAATTTTCTTTTAAAGTACATGTTCCAGAGTTCTCTGACATTAATAAAAAGTTTGGGCATTGGATAATTTCTTAAACGAATCCTATTGCTGCATTTCTAAACTGGTGGGAGGTCATCAGAGGAAATTCAGAAGCTGCCAGAAGGCCCATGCCCTTCAGACAAAGGAGTCACTCACAGCCCAGACCTCAGGGTGGCTTTCCTCAAGTTCCTGGTGTTGCTTTACAGCTGACATCTGAAACCCTTACAATGCACCCCGTGCTCTAGTTGTAAGCACAGGTAGCCCTGGACCAGCTTAAATAGCATCAATCAAGACGGCATGCAGTGCTGCAGCACCCTAAGAGCTCAGCAAGAATGCCTGGCTCTTTTCTGGTACTAAAGTAGTGATGGTGGTATATATAAATAGATGGGTATGTGTGTGTATATATATGTGTGTGTGTGTGTGTGTATGTATTTATCGCAGTAGTGAAGGCAAAGTCCATCATATTCAGTTTGTGAAGCAACAACCACTGTCTGTCCTCAACTCACCCACTCACAAGAGCTGCAGTTTAGCAGCCACGTCATCAGAGCCTTTTGAAAATCACTTGCTGTGTTTTCTAACAGCAGTGAGTTAAACAGGTGTTCATTAATTGGCCAGATTTGGAGAACTGCCCACAGTCATGTCCCATGGTGCAGTGAGTCCCTTTGAAGGGACTCCTTGCCTGGTCTCTAAAGGTCTCAGTCACAGAATCAGACAGTGGGTGAAACCAAAATCCTGGTTGCCCCCTCCTAAATGGAGCTACAATCACCACTTAATGATTTCCCTTCCTACAAGTCCAGATTACCATGGCCACCCCTGGTGTATTCACTTACTTTCAAATGTCCTTTTAATCATAGATTCGTGTGAGTTATTTGGCTGTTCTACACCAAGTAGTCTGCAGGCCTAACAATTTATACACACACAACTCGTGTCACTTTCACAGATCTATTGCTTTTTTCCTGCCTTGCAGAGATTCATGCTCGTTTTTCCGCATGAGACATATTTAAATCGGAAAATAAAAATGACACATTAATCCTTTCCTTCCTTTGCCTCCCAGATGAGCAAAACTGTTGGAGTAAACTCAGACTTGTTTCTTAATTTATGGAGAAATGCAGATGTCTAAATCAAGCTCAGAGAAGATTAGATTACAAACTTTCAGTGGAAAAACTTCAAGGAGAACAATTCTGCGAGTTGCTGAAAGCTTTGAGTTATTGAACCCCCTGAGCTGCCATGGACATCTCTTCCCCACAGGACAAGACTATTGAAAACTATTGCTTTCCCTATGGAAAATGCCACATGGGACCAATGCCAGTGTACATCTGATACCCTCACGGCCAGCTGCTGTGGATGCTCGCCCTGGCGTGTGCCCTGGTACCCCCACGCCTCACCCCAGCACTCAGCACCACACCACAGAGTGTTATTCAAGAGCGACATGCTGAGCAGGTTCAGAAGTTTTGACTTTTGCAGTAACTTTTTTTACAACCAACCAACTAGCACAAAAGCTGTTGCACGTCCAATGTGGGACAACCAGCACAAGATGTAACCCCGGCACATGGTGGCATCTTGGAAAGCCACTGGTCTTGGTTGCATTTCATTTTTCAGCTGTGTCCTGTTCCTGCATAAGAACATTGGAGATACCTGGGCAGTGCTGGTGTGTATAAACCTGCTAATCTAACAAGAGAAATAGGCCAGGAATGCAGCAAATGTTTTTCTGCCTCTTCGAGGCACTGCCATGTGTTTCATCAGAGCAGAACAAGCTGGGAGCAATAGACATAACAGGATTAAAATGATGGCTGCTTTGTCATGTTCCACGCTAACCTAGGTGCCTGAGAATTGCTGAAATATGGCTGAAATGAAATGCCACTGTGCTACATCTTGTTTAAAAAAGTGATTTGTTAAAAGAAAATCCATGCCGAATAACTGAGTCTGGTCCATTAAAATAGTACGTAAACACTGGCCCCACAGTTTAAACATTACATATTTTGATAGCCTTTAGGAACTGAAAGGCAATTCTCTCCCCCCTCTGCATTATCATATAACCTCATCAGAAGATAAACAGCCTCCTTACCCCCAAACATTTTGCAATTTGCATTTAGATTGTTCAGTGCCAATGTTCAGGATAAGTTACTTCCTAGCTCTGTCAAACAAAACCTGATTGTCATTTAGCTGAGTGGCAGTCAATTTATGTTTCCATTAACACAGATCTCAGGGAGTTTTTCTGGGGAGGGGGAAAAACCCTAACAAATTGCTCCCCTGCCTTCAAGGCTGATCTTCCAGTGGGCAGCTGGAGGGCAAATTTGACATACCCACGAGGAGGAGAAAGGGAACGCCTTTCTGTTATTTCTGGGGAGAAAGGTGAGGGGGGCAGCTCCCAGACCCCTTGGCTGTGCAGCAGCACACAAGAACCAGTCCTGAGTGCCTTGTGGAGGCAGTGGTGATGACCCACCACCCTTGGGTCAGGGATAGCAGTAGGGATGTGTCAGACTTCAATTCCCAGCCTAATTCAGTGGCAGAGCCAGAAGCCCCAGCAGGTTTTCTTGGGTGTGTGTCCACTCAGCAGGTGGAGATGCATTGTCAGGCACTGCCCTGTCTCCATAGTCCTGTGGACTGTGCCTGTGCCCTCCCTGGGGACCCTGACCCCTAAGCACTTGTGATCCTGCTTGACCAGGTGGGATGGCAGAGGACATGCCCTCCTGGTGATGGCATTGCCCTCCACCACTGCCATGGACACCCCACAGCTTCACTCCTGGGGCCTATCGGGGGGTTGCATGAACCAGCATGACTGACAGCAGCTTTACCAAGCCCTTGTGCAGATGCAGAATGCAAATTTGGTATGTTTTCCTTCTCTGACAGTAAGTTGAAGACACTTTTCCCTTCCCTCCTCTCTCAATGGCTTCATTTTTCCTCTGCCGCCTCACTTAGCCATGCTCCCCATCACTTCTATGCTCCCCAGGGTGACAGCAACCCTGAGGACCCCATGGGTGACAGCAACCTCTCCACCAAAAGCATCTTCCTTATCACTCTCCCTGTCTTTTGCGGTGGTGCAGCACTGATGGCACTGACCAACCCAAGGTTTCCTCAAGCAAGGCATTTCCCCAAGGACACTCATGCTTAACTAAAAAGCCATCTCTCTCCTTTCCAGTGCCCTCTCTGAGAGGGGTGGGCAGGAAGCACCAGCACAGCCCCACTCCCCACCAGCACTCCTTGTTCATGGGGTTTTCTGCACACACAGGTGTGCACACAGGAGGTCACAAAGCTTGTAATCTTGCATGCAAGACTGTTTCTTTTGCCTTTGGAAAAACATTGTGTGGCATCTTGGCTGGTGCAAAAGAGCCATTTATGTTGGAAACAGCTTTCAGTGACTCCCTGGCCAAATCAGCAGGATCCTGGCTGTCTTTCCATGGACTGTTGGGGTCTCCTTAGGGTGGGAGTAAAGAAGAGGGCCAAGCAGGGATGGGCTCATCTGCAACTGAGCTGTACCTATGAACGTAGGGGACACACATAGGCTGTCTGCCATGTGCTGCAAAAGGACCACCCCGACAAGCCCCTTGGTGTCCTGGCTCGTGGCCCCTTCGCAGCACTGTGGGGCAGGTGGTGCTGCTTGGTGGCTGAGAAAAATCAAGTCGTTTTATGAAGGGAGGGGAGACAGCCACACCCTAGTAATTGGAAATACATCTGTGACCACTTGGAAACTTATTTTTACTACATGAAAGGCTGGGGCACGAGGACAGGGCCTTCTCCAGACTGTATCACCTCTTGGCTTCCCTTCTAGTACAGCTCATTTATTTGGTTTGGCACCAGCTAGCCGAGGCGTGTAGCTGCCGGGTTCACCATGTATAAGGAGCTGCTGATGTCAGGAAGAGCTTTTGGCTGCAGGAAAGCCCTGCAGATGTTGTCCAGGTGGTTCTGGTCTCTTTGAGCATTTAGGAACAGTCAAACCATGTAACAATTTTACAATGATTATTTGTCTTTCAAAACATAGCTGAGATTTCTATCAGGCACTGGAGCAGAAGCAAGGGGCAACATGCAGTGCGAAGGCTGGGTGAGGTGTGTGGTATGTTCTGGCAGTGAGGGTTGGAGAAATACCAGAGGAATAGGATCTGACAAAGTGTGGAGGGACTGGCACTCCAGACGAGCTGGAAGTAGCTGGCAGGCTCCTCTGTGCAGTATTTTGCACCACACTGCTTGTCAGGCAGGGCAGCCAGTGAGGCTGAGCAGAGGGAGAGGGGTTGCCTGCCCACATTTAAGTTCTTGTGGTTCCCACATTTCAAATTTGGACTCGGGATCCAGCTGGGGCAAAGAGAGACTCGTATCACCTCTCTGAAGGGGTGGGCTTGCCTTCAGACGACCTGGTGAGCTGGCTGTGCCTTGCTCCTCCCTGCCCTATGCATTCCCCACTTGGGCAATGAACCACTGCCTACAGGTGTCTCTTCCACAGAGGTGTCTCCCAGCCAAATCAAGGCAAAGACATCCAGACCCACTGATGCACTCATGTTCCCTCTCCAGATGCTCTGCACCTTGCTGCTGAATGGGAATCTCAGGCCACGTGCAAGAATGGGCTTACACCCATCACCTGAGTTAGAGGGCATTCAGATGCCCAGGGTACAACCTGCTTCTTCCACCTCTCCCAGTTCCTTGACTATTCATAGCCTGGAGGACATATGGACCTTGCTGGCACCACACCCAAACCCACCCAGGGCAGGAGGAAAGGGTTCTTCCTCTGCCTACAAGCCTGCTCAACCCACCAGGTGACCTCAGAACACCCCTGAAGTCCACCAGCAGGATTAGAGGCTGCTGTTTTCCTTGAAAATATTTCTGCTTCCACATCCCTCCTAACCTCTCTGCCACAGCCTTGCCTTTGCCACCTTACTCCCTCTTCCTGGCCTGTCCCCGCTCTCTTTCTCTGGAGTACACACCTTTTCTCCACAGGTTAGTTGTTAACTTCTTGAGATTTTGAAGAAACCCCTGGTCTGCCAAAAGAAGAACGAGAAAGAGATTTGGACTTCTGTTCAGGCATGTCTTACCTTTAACCGGCCTTTATTTATGTGGGAATTACTACAGGGTTTGCAGAGAGGCCTTCCCTGCTTTCTTTGTGAACCTCAGAGCCACTTACTCTGCTTGTTCCCCTTGTCATCTAAGAGAGAGGGAAACCTCAGTCAAGTTGCCTTAATGTTTATTTTATTTAAAGAATCAGAAACACAGTCATTATAGTTCATTTGTACTCATATCTGCCAACACTTCCTAAACCACATTAACATTCATGTATAACAAAAACATTTTCTGAGCTGTGCAAAGTTCAAAGGAATTGTTCAATTACTTGAACCCACTTCTAGAAGAGCAAACCTGGCATTTTACAAACTGAGGCCACCAGAAGGAATCTTTCCTTTTCCCTGCCCTGTTACAGGAGATGCAGACGCCCCCTCCTCCCCCTTTTCCTGACATGACAGATAAAAATTAGACCACAGAATGAGCTGAACCTCTCAGTCCAGGACTTTTTGAATGGCACTGGGTCATATTTTTGTATCACTGAGCTGTTTTAAGTTCACTTTAATACTTGTGCTCCTGGCATGGAAGTGATTTGTCCAAGGAGATTACTCAGTAACCCAAACTGTGATGATAAACAATAAACAGAGGCCAGAAACAGCTGCTATCAAACAGAACACATCCCCTCCCCCTCTATATTTTTCCTTGCAGGAGGTATGACTGAAAGGGTTTTGACCATTTAAAAAAACCATCATCCTCCCTGCAAAATATATTTCAAAGCATTGATTTAATAATATGACATCTGCATGTTTTCTTTGATCTTTTCACACACCAACTTTTGTCCTGTTAGAGTTAAGCATGAAAAGGTGGAAATCTGGAACCATTTTAGATCTGGCTAAACAGAATAGGCAGCAAGCAAGCTGCCATCCTGTTTCATTTTTCTGACTGTAGTAAATACACCATGGAACAGGATTTTAAGAGGGCTTTAACCACTGTAAGTTGTCAGAAAAAAATCTCATCTCTGACAGGTCTAAACCAGAATTCTTATTGGATTCAATAACACACATTTTGGTGTTGCTGACTCGCTAACTGTGCAGTTTGCAGTTTACTGTTTGAGGTGCAGTGACACCAATTCTGACCTGGACCAAATAAGTGGAACAGATATGGCTCTAGTCTCAATCAAGTCTTTCCAGAAGACATTTCCTCAGTCTCTTACTGGTTATAAAAAAGCAATTTCCTCTCTACAGTAACTAAATTTTTAGTGGCTGATTCATTACGATCTGGAATATCAACAAATGCGGCAACATTAAGTATATAAAGAAACGCCCTGAAAATGAGGCCTCCCTGTTTGAAGGTGCTATACTTGGCCATGGACTGTGTTTCTGGAATTGGTTTGTTACATGTGATAGCAAGAAGAACTTATTTTACAGAGAACAAAGTCACAGAGTTGAACTTAAATAGGAATCCTCACTTACATGGGTTTTGATATGTACTAGTACACACGGCTTGAATGAAAACAAAACTTACACCTTCACATATGAAATACTTGTAACGCAGTAATGATGTTCACCCACTGGGCCTCTTCCCTTTAATAAGATCATCTCCAGGTTACGGTGCCTCCGACAGGCTTTTAAACACCCACCACATGTGGGCTTTGGCAAACAGCCAGCTGCTGTCAGAGGCAAGGTATGGATACAGCTATGAAAAGCCTTTCATCACCATTCATTCCTCAAGAGCTGATGTCTTTTTAAATACCCTCACAATTGCATTACGGCATTTTTTTCTCATTCTGTTTCATTCAAATAACTGGCTAAACTCACTTTACATTTATTGCACCTTTAAGTCCCTGGTAGATGGAAGCTTATATTGCCTGATACGGTTTGTATTGTAGCTTGACCACGTTAAGAAATCCAACAGTATCCGGAACTGTACATTTCTACAGTAAGAAATCACATTTCAATAATGCTAATTACAGCTTGTCGCAGATCAGCTCTTGTCTCCATCATGCAACGACAGAGGAAAACTCCACAGTCCTTGTGTGTGCTAGAACCTGCAGTGTTCTTCTTATTGCCATGAAAAAGTCAATTAAAACGACTCCTCTGGGAATTGCTTCCAATTCTGGAGTCATTATCACTCTCCAGACAGAATGCTGTGCTTCAGCATGGGCCTTCAGCCACTCTAAATACGTAGGAGAGAGCAAGCGTGTGCATGTTGCACAGGCACGCTCCCCCAGGTATATTGGTGGCCATGCAGCTTTTTTCTCTTTTCCTCTATGAAGCAAGAACAAGCAGTCTGATCTCGATCTCCAGGTACACTTCTAATTTCATATGTTGAATGCAAATCTTGTCGCAGCCTCTCTGTTTAACCAAATCTTTAACAATTAAAAAAAATAGCACCAGATGTATGAAAAGAGAAAATGTCTGATCTAGTAGGAATATATATAAAGTAGAGCAATTCTTACAGTAAAAAGGTACGTTGTACAAAAAAGCAATGGAAAGTGATACCAAAGGACAAAAATCCATGCTGCATATAATAAGGGCAGAAAACAGGCAAAAGGGATTCTGCTCAAATAACCACAGTTTAATGGTGGAGCTGTATTTCCTCCAGGACTTCCCCGGCAGCAGCGCCAGGACACCAGGTGGTATGGGACTCTGAGCACTAACACACTCACCGAAAAACTTGCGCAGCATATCTCTGAGGTATATAGAAAGCATGACATTAATATTTTGGACTCCTCATTCTTTCCTGCACAACGATGCACTGATCTTTAGCTGGGGTTTTCTCCACCTTCCCCTCCCTCTTTTTCCCTTGGGAAAAACAAAATCCCAGTTTAAGAGCTTCCTAGCACACTTTCTTGAACTCTCAAATCCATCTTGCATAGGCCAGTAATAAGAACACTGCAGTCTGACAAATAAGTTACAGCAATATAACAGCTTTCCTCTTAATTTTTTTTTAAAGATATCTTCTCTATAATTTACACAAAGGGTTAACAGCCAGAGTTTAGGTTACTACAGTCCAGATGGGCGTCCTTTCAGTCTGTGATTCCAGGTGGAAGGCACTACTTCAACATACCACTGTATGCACCGCACACGGTCTCGGGAGCACAGCAGGCACTGTGTCTCCAGAGCTGCAGACTGAAGGGCCTGGGGGAAGTCTTTGGAAATAAAAATGGCAGTGGTTATCAGTCCAGTTTCTCTTTGCTGTCTCTTCTTGTGCTATGCAGTTTCCCCTGAAAGCTCCTCAGTTGAGAGAGCGGCGATTCATCCTCAGAAGCTCTCGACAAAGCTCCCGGGGAAGAGGCCCGTCCTGCCATTCCTCTGCAACGTCCCTTTGTACCAGCCATCCTCCCGCTTCTTGTGCACAAACACAATGTCACCTTCCTTCAGTTCGATCTCAGCCTCACTCTGTGGTGGGTATGGGACCACAACACGGTACCTTTGGAAAAAGAAATGCAAGGATTTGGTCAGTCTGCACACTGGAAGCAGCCAGGCATCAGTATCAGAAATCTTGGGGAAAAAAATACTTTTGGAAATAGCAGTAAGTTACATTTTTGCACACTAGTTGTATCCAATGCAGCTACATTTTCTACTAATACTCAGTAAGACATGGAGATTTCTGGCCAGCTTGACTGAAGACAGGACCAGTTTCTGGACTCCAGTATCTGGAGCCAGGCCATGAAAGCAGGAAAGCAGGCCATGCTCCCAGTTGTGTGCTGAGCCTGTGCCATGGACTCAGCCCTTTATCCTAGTGCTGCATCTGCCTGTGCTGTAACATGTCTCATCCAGCTCTGCATCTTCTCTATGCAAAATCATAGAATCATAGAATGATAGAACAGTTTGGGCTGGAAGGGGCCTTTAAATGTCATCTAGTCCAACCCCTCTGCCGGGGGCAGGGACATCTTCAACTTGATTAGGTTGCTCAGAGCCCATATGTCAACTGCATGAGTCAGCTTGGTGTCATCTGCAAACTTGCTGAGGGTGCACTCAATCCCACCATCCGTGCCATTGATTAAGATATTGAATAGCACTGGTCCCAGTAGGGACCCCTAAGGGACACCACTTGTCACCAGTGTCCATTGAGACATTGAGCCGTTGACCACTACCCTCTGGATGCGACCGTCCAACCAATTCCTTATCCACCAAACAGTCCACCCATCAAATCCATCCTTCTCCAATTTAGAGAGAAAGATGTTGTGGGGGACCATGTCAAAGACGTCCAGATAGATGACACCTATAGCTCTTCCCTTGTCCACTGATGATGAAAAATGGGGTTTGCAATGCTCCCACTGCCTGTGATACCAGCAGAGGTTAGCTAAAGCATTCACATTTTTTTTCTTATGTTCCTTGAGAATGTACTTTGGGTCCCTCAAACCTGGAAGGGAAGCTAAAATGGAGAGGTATCAAATGACTTTCAAAGCACTCTCCAAACCAACAGGAAACCTCAGCCCTGAACCATTCACAGGGCTCTCTGGGAACTTAGTTTTCAAGTGTCACTCCATTTCAATGAAGTAACAACGTGTCTGAACCTGATACAGCTATTCTGCACTCAAGGCTTATCAGCAGGCGTCCTCCTGAGAGCACAGACTGGGTCATTTTATATCAATGCACTTGTGTGCAGAGCAGGGAATATATTTCTACTGCACGGTTGTTTTTTTTCTTCAGCACATGTACTTTTGCAGTTGTCTGGCATTTGGTTAACAGTCAATAACTGTCTTGCTAATTGCAAAGTAATGAATATAGTAAGATAGTTAAAAGATGCCAATTGATTGCATAAAGCGCATCTCCTGAGAATATTTCCACAACTGCTGCATGGCTACTGATGCCTCAGTTATGTCTGTAACAAGATGAGTATTTATTTAAGATAATATCCTGTTGTTGGGAAGACTCTCCAATGGCAGTCATCCATTTTCTTTGCAGACATTGCTCAGGTACCTAGTGACTGCAGTTCTGAAACTACAGACTCCACTTTGACATGACACTGAAAATACCACCTCTACATTTGGACATCTCCACAGCCAAACAACCCATTACTTCATAAAGGATTAAACTCCATTTGGAGCTGGAGTTCTCTAAAACCTGACTGTGGCTTTTTTATCTTGACACAGCAACACAGTCATGTGGAAAATACATGTGTTAAGTACCATCAAAAATCTGCTGGTCCTCTCTGTACCTTGGTTAATAAATCTAGCTGTCACTTCCTTCCTCTGTGGAAAAGCAAATAACAGAGGTTGAAACGTGTGTTGCTGCCTGGCTGCAGAAAAATGGTCCATCAAACTATCATCTGTGGAACTGCTACACTTATATTATGAAGCTTTGGCAATTACACCCATTATGCAAATGAATGCACACATTATTTCAAACACTCTGCTGCAGTGTTGATTAATTAAATTATCAGAGTGGA
Organism: Lepidothrix coronata; assembly: GCF_001604755.1. Taxonomy (NCBI): domain Eukaryota; kingdom Metazoa; phylum Chordata; class Aves; order Passeriformes; family Pipridae; genus Lepidothrix; species Lepidothrix coronata. Next base: position 2,543,620 of record NW_016690240.1, on the reverse strand, counting down.
ACAATTTCAGCCAAGATGATGCCAAGTTTCAGATCTCACAGCTCTGCACAATCACAGCACATTGGAACTCTGCACCAAGAATTTGTGGGGCTTTGAGAAAGAAAAAAAGCTGGACCTCAATGTTAGTTGAGTGTTGTGGAGGTACTCATGGACCTTTTTGGCAGGTCAGGAACAGAAATGCAGGGTGTCTTGGGTAGGGTTGCTCTAAAGACTCAGCTGGGACTGCCAACACCTCATGTCATACCCTAAGCACAGAGGCATCCTTTTAAAGCCAAGCTACATCCTAGGAGTGATGAGCTGCTAGTCCCTAAATGGTTCATATGAGGAGGGAGGTGACCACACTCAATAAGAATGTGCCCATCCTCCTAAAGGGGTTCTACACAGCATCTTCTTAGAGATTTAGAAAAATAAACCACAGTCACTGCATTACAAAATGAGGTCCTTTTTCCCATTTAGGAAACCTCAAATGCTATGGTTTAAATTTAATTAACTAGAGTACCTTACAGAATATCACTGAAGAGGTTTTTTATAGAGTAACAAAATAGTAGTGACAAAAGACCTTCCAAATCAGTTAAGAAATTGTCTGTGAGAGATGGAAAAAGATGCAGGGCCCGGGACAGGCATCCCAGTGGGGGCTGCAGGGGCAGCAGCCAGGCACTGTTCCTGGCACACGGTGCTGTGCCGCCCCTCCACACCTCCAGGTGGCACCTCAGCCTCGCTTATCCTCTGCAATGGCATTGCAAGGACATATATATATATTAGCCATATTTTTTTGGCAGAAAAGGTCTCTTCTCCCAGACATCCTCCCTCACTCCTAAAAAGGCAGTCCAGGATACTTCTATTTATATCTACCTTTTTCATTTCCCCTTTTGTCCCCTCTTTGGTGTAAGAAAATCTACAATTTCATAGTATCTTCTCAAACAGTCTCTTGGCATTTTAGATGGATCTCAGTTTTCTTAGTTTTGTTTGGTATTTTCTGTCATAAATTGTGGTCTCATATAGTTAAAATTCTGCCAAATGTTAATAGTTTTGGCCCAAATTTTCCACAGCAGTTGGCTGTGTCAGGCTGAGGGTCCAACATACAGCCCAATGGCTGCATCATTTCCAAGAATAACTTAAATGTGCACCAGCAGGAGCCAGGTGAGGACCTCCACAAACTGCTCTCAGGTCCCTGTATTTGGGAGCAAAGACCTGTCCTGTGGTCAAACTGGTCTCTCAGGGATGGTGTTCCTTCAGAAAATCACCCACTCTCAGCTGAGTTAAAAGCATTTAAATCATCCCAAAATGGCACATGTTTAGGCTTGTATGAGCACTGAAGGTAAAATCTCTGCTGATTCATGCTCCAAGCTGACCTAGCTCTGCAGGACCTCAGATGTTGCATTTCTCTTCCTTTCCCAACACTGGGCCCCTCTTGTGTTTTTCTCTCAGGGGACAGACTTGATGTTGGACTTCCCCACTGCTGGCTACTGTGGCATCTTTGGGTTGGGCACTTCATCCCTGGAGGGGACTGTGCAGGACGGGTAGTGCCCTGGGAAGGGTCCTTGGTGCCCAAGAGATAATATGTGGGAGGCTGCAAGTGGTATCACCAAGGACAGAGGATGGGGTTTGCCTGGGCAGGGAAACCTCAGGGAGTTGGAGGGCAGGGTGAGGTAAGGGAAGAGGTGGAGGAAGAGGGAGAAAAATTGGGAGCAGAGAAAGAAATGGGACCATGATGAAAACTGGAAGCCCTGACAGAAGGTGTGGGTATGGCTGCTGAGGGGGGAAGATGTGTTGAGCTTAGTCTGGGAGAGCAAAGACCCTTGGTGGGAGGGAGCCTGGGCAGGGACATGGCATTCAGCGGGGCATGAGTAGAGGCTGGCACTGGGGCTGAGGGTGGCATAGGCAGCCTGGCAGCAATTAGCTCACTAAGGCAGGAGTAGGTCCATTCTCTGCTGTCAGCAAAGACCTTGAAATCCCACTGTCCCCTGTCTTCATAGCACTTGTCCTCACAGTTAAAAGAAATAGCTCTCCCACCCAGCTCTCCCTTTACTACTGCTATTGAAATCTGGAAGGTGCAGCTAAGACTCCTAATATCAAATAGATGTCACATGATGGAAGTTCTGGTTTTGTTTCCTTTAAAGAAGCAAAATGATTAAAAATGTCATGCATGTAGATGCATAAAGTCATCTACTACCTTAACAGAGCAGGAGTGTTTCACACCCATCCATGCACCTGAGATGAAGAAACAGGCAACTAAAATTGCCCATGACTTCACTTTTGCTTCCATGCAATATAATTTTCTATTATATGACTGCAGACTATTTTTCCCCTAGGATGCCTGCCTCATTTAGTGCACAAGATGCTTCTCTGGATGTGAGTCAAGGCTCTGACATGGAAACCACCCCATCTTTTGCAGAGGTTGGAATATCTCTAGCAAGTGACCGTGATGAAACTCACTGAGTAGGGCAGATATGGGGAAAGTGCCATCTCTGACTCCTCCAGCTGCAAAGCCTCGTGCCACACTTTCCACAGAGCAATACTCATCTCATGCACCCTGGCTGTGTAGGAGTCTGTTGTACGGTCTAAATGACTCATGCAGGCTCTCTGTCAGCGTGCACATTGAACAGTATTGATCAAAACTGATCAGTAATTAAGGGTTGGACTCAGGCCTGGAAACTGATAAAAAAACTCCTCCAAAATACTACGTATCTGCTCACTGAGTAAATATGTGCACCCAGGACACCGACGGAACTAGAGAAACCTAAGAAAACAAATGTACAGTGAGGCAAATAAGGTCTGCAGGGCTAACCTTCAATCTGATTCTATTTAGAGTTCTTGAATTTGGATGCTTAATGCAAGTTCCTGTTTGTCAAAGTACCATGCACTAAGGACAGGTTTCAAGAGTCCAATCCTGTGACTCCAACAGGTCCCTTATGTGCTAGGATACACGGTTTTGGAAGGAACAGATAATTGGTGCCAACGAAGCATCTAGCCCAGTTAACCACCGCTCTTGTTTATCAGTGGAGCTCTGTTTCTCCATTCTTTTACTGGCAAATTGAAGAGATCTGCAAAGCACCTCTGCACAAGCCAGAACCCGCTTCTCCATAGCATAGTGTCTGAATCAGCAGCCTTAGAAGAACAAGTCTCAGTTGGGTCTCTTACCCTTCTGCTGGAAATATTGCAGAATTCAATTTCTGAGATGGTTACTTCTAGTTTCTCAGTCCTAAGGCAGGTATCTCTAGTCAGAGAAGCACTTAACCATGTGCATACATGTCACTGTTCAGTCAGAAATTACTCCTGGGGTCATTTCTCCAGTAGCACTTTCCAGGAATGAAAAGAACCCTTCTTTTGCCTTCTTTTTTAGCAAAGAAGATATATGTGCACAGGAAAATTGAAGTAAATGGGCGTTAAGCACATGCTTGAATGCTTCCTTGAATTGGGAGCTCAATTTCTAATGTGGCAGTGATTTGTAGAAAGATACCTGGAAACATGAAGGGATCTATTTTAAAGGTCAAACTTACTGCTCCCATCTTATTTGGTGGTTACAGCTTGCTTGAATGCTCCACGTAAACCCTAGAAACACAGCACAGATATGCCAGTCATGACAGTAAGTCTGGACATGGCCACTTTACCAGAATATAACATGGCAGAATTAGTGCCAGTTACTCTAAGAGTCAACAATGCGTGACATGTTTGAATCAGGTTTGCATCTGGGAACAGTGCCAGGCAGTGAAGGGAACATGACTCACACACACACACACATGCACACTCAACTCTCCTGTTTTGCTTAATGTACAGTCATATTTTCTTGAAGGGGGTAGCAAGGAAACTATTTTGTTTTGGCGCTGCTAGGCACACAGCACATCCCTCTCTCATGTGAACAGTGTTGGTGGGATGTGGGCAAGGCTCGGCCCAGCACCTGCCTCACCACAGTGCAGCCCTATACTGGTCCTGTTTCTTCCTCCAGAAGAAACTGGATGGAGCAGTAGGTGGAAAAGAGCATGTGGGGTAACACAGCCTGATAGGGTATTCACTTGGCAGTCAATCACTGCAACACAAAGTGACAAGGACACCACCTGGGAAATTTTTCTGCTCTGCTACTTGGACTGCTGGATGCTTTATGGTAGAGAGCAGCTGAAAAAAAGGCGGTTTTTTAAACTGATAGTGGGAACTACACCCAGAAGGCAGAGGAGGGCTCTGACTATCCCAGCAAACGGTATAAATACGAATGCTAAATGATGGAAGAGCTAGAAGCAATTTCCTTTCTAATCCAGCCATCCATAACCAGGTTTTGGAATATCAAGGATAATTGTTTTCCTCACTCTTTCTATGTAAAAAAAAATGAATAAGTATATAAACATTACCAGCACCTTCAAGAGGGTGAAGCTCACTTCACCTTCCTGTCTATCTGGCTGCAACTCCCAGGAAGAGCTGCACTGTCAGGCAGCAGAATCGGCAATTCTTCCCTTAAATCATGAGCAATCAGAGCCCTTTAACGCACCTCTTGGTGCATTGGGTTTGATCAGTAACCTGGATATGGCAAGAGCTGGAGCTGCAAGCCAACCTCTATAGGAAAAGTAGCGGTGGTGCTCTGCTGCCTGCTTGAGCCTCATTTCAAATGCTGTAAATATTAAGGAATGTGCTACTTCTTCCAATCTTTCAGTGTTCTGTTTCTATGTGCACAGATGGGCGTTGGGAGACAGAAAGCCAAGTACAGCTAAGTGTACTGAAATGCTTTGCAGCTTTTTAAAAATTTCATCCAGCATCTGAATCTGTTTATCTAACCTTTTTTTCCCTCTTCTCCCTTTTCTTTCTCAGAGAATTGCTCCTACTGTGCGGATGAAATGCACCAAAATGCAAACAAGCAAAATATGGAGCTGAGTGATGTTGAATGCAAGTTGCTCCATTGCCAGATGTGAAAAGAACAAGTGGTTTGAAAACCATAATTTGTTTTAAAAAAAATATAATTTGGTACTTCTGAGAAAATTTGATGATTTAATGAGCACAGATGGATGTGGGATGAATTTCTAGGAGACAACTGTTTAATGTATCTGCTTAGATTATTCCAGAACTAAGCATTATCCTTCCTAGTGCATGAAGGTAATTAATATTTCCCATTATGGACATGAAAAAACCCATATGATCAGTTAAGGAATGCAGATACACCAACGATATGGAAGTTAATTCATAAATCAATTAGAGAATCTTGCCTGCTGTGTATAATTAGGGTTACTTCAATTATAGCTTATTTTTGGATTTAAGACTCAGGAATTAAAATCAGAGTAAGTTCCTTATCAGAATATACTGCAACTGGAAGTATTTAGTCAGTTTTAGCAGTCTAAATCTATTTGTTCCTGAGCCCAGAACAGCTGGTTCTATTCTGCCACTTAAAATGGTCATCGGATAAATGTTTCCCTATCTGGACCACCCTGAGGTGGACTGAGAAATTTGTAGGATGCGGGACTAGCCCTGGAATATAAAATGATGTGTCTGCAATTCTCTACAGTAAAGCTTTGAGAGAAGCACCTTAACAGTCATTCTGGAGATGTCAGAGGCTGTTCTTCCTGGCTTCTTTTCATGGCTACATTTAACTAAAGGTGCAGCAGTCCACTGATTTAGTTACACTTGTGCTGAATCTGGTTTATATCGATTTATCTTTTCTTATAGCATTAATCTGAACTGATGTAGACCAAATTAAGTGTGCCTAAATAGGGACTGGTTTTTCACTCCTTTTACTAAATTGCTTTTTCATGGATTTTAAGGACAAGAGACTACTGCGATAGTCTGCTCTTACTGCCTTCGTTACAGTGCTGAAGGACTTGCCTTGCATTTATTTCTGCTTCAAATTTAGTAGTTGCGCTTGAACAACAGCATCTCTTTTAGACAAAATGCCAAACCTGGAGTAAAAATATTCCCATCTTTGTCCTGACTGCAGTCTCTTACAGAGTGTTACCAAGCCATTCCTGAGCCTGCTCTTTACCAGGTGTACCAGAACTCCCTGTATCCCTCATTGCAAGTACATAGTTTTAAGTCTTTCATTCTTCTTAGGATGATTCTCTGAGAACACTCCACTTTGCCTCAGATTTGGTTCTTCTCTAATATACTGTTACTCTGTGTTGTCCTTACTGATGAGTTGAATTAGCTCTGTACCAATGGGTCTGCCCTCTTTCATTACCCACCTTCACCTCTGTCCTCCGTTCTGCAACAGCAAAGGCTTTATGTTGGAAAATGCAGGTCCCAGACCCAACTCTTGTTGGGCTGCACTACCTACATAAGTAATCCATTTTTAGTGATTTCTCATCTAGACTTAGATTTGATGCCAGTGAATCAATTTTCAATCCCCTTAGTACCTGCTGGGCTGTTTTATGTACTTTACTCAGCAAGAGGTTTTATGGTAACAAACCAGATGCCATAGAAAGGTTTAAATATGTTATGGTGTCATTGTCACCTTCCCAACCGAGTTCCAACATGCATTCAATAAAACACCGTGTAAGGTATGAACTATCCTTATTATGCCCTACATCATCTGGCTCATGATCCAACTGGATTCAGAGTCAGCTGTCTTTCCCAGTCCATTCCCTTCAGCCTCTTTCATACACTCAGACAAAAGTAGTTTCTTTCAAACTTCTGCAATTTTGATGTTGTTTCAAAATTTTTTTAAATACCAACTCAAGAGAGTTCCCTAAATGGCTTTTTGAAAATTCCTTGATGCTTTTGTAAAAAACATGTTCTCCTCAAACACTTTCTGAGTGGAAAGCATTTACATAGCATTGTAGCCGTATATTATCTACTCCCTTTCCCATGCTCAAACTGCAGTAGAAAACATTTACCTGAAGCCAATATGACTCTGCACATGGAGACCCAGCTCTTCTCTCTACCCTTGTTTCTGGCTAGTTATCTCTCTCTCCTGCTTTTGTATTTTGGTGTTCCTACTCTACTCTTTTTGGCTTTGCAAAGTCCTTTATTCTAAAGTACCACGGTGCAGAGCAGACTGCTGAAATGAACTCCAGAGTCACTGGTACATCCTTCTCTAGAAATGAGCTACATTTTTGGTAAGAAGTCACTGAAGACGGCCATACCTGTAAGTATCCTAAACAAGGAGAATTCAAAACAGCCTTTGGTTTTGCAGAATAGGACAGGAAGAGCTTTGATAAGCAAACACATCACATCTGTTACCCCCAAGTGGGACATAACATGTTAACACCATAAGTTTATTAAAACATAGGAATCTCACTCAAAAAAAAGTGGCATTTGCCAACAGCATTTACACCATTTACACTGAGAAAGCACTGCTGTCCTCCATATTTAGACCAGGGCTGTACGGTGTCATGGACAGGGGCTGCTCACTGCTTTTTCAAACCTGCACTGTGTGCCAAATGACTTTCAATGGGCAGACACGTGTAAGCCCTGTCTTCCTAAAAGACAGCTGAGCCACCTACCGTCAATTCACAGAGCAGCAAAACTGCAACAACCCCTGAGCAAGTTAAACTTGCAGCCCTCCTCCAAATGCTCCCTGAGGACACTGGCAACTTCAGGAAATACACAGCTTACCTTTCCCGGGGTAAAGGCTTGGGCTCTGGCCGAATAGCTGCCATGGAAGAGAGGGGTGGCCTGGCAGGAGAAGGGATGGAAAAATTCAAATCCAAGGAGCCTGTTTTCCTGTGCAGAGGCTCCAATCCCATAGCTCCTTGCATTTCACTCTCAATAGGGCATGAGCCAGCTCGGCCATGACTGGAGAGAGAGGAGAGCTCAGGTCCCACTGCCCCTTGCAGAACTCCTTCGATGGCTGTCTGGGGGTCATGCGTGGGGGACACAGATGGTGGGGAGCGCGACTTCTTTTTTGTTGATGCTCCTGCTAGAAGTTTCAACAGCCCGCTCTTCTTCTCCTTCTGCAAAGGAACCAAACGAAATATGGGCAGTGAGCAGACATACCAACTCCCTTTGTTTTTCTATTGAACAATCCCAATGTGTGTGTGAGAAAATGTCTCAAAACTATCATGACTAGAGGTGGATCCAGGTAGAACTGAGCTTTCTGTAATAAAGATCCTCCCCGTCCAACAGTGCTTCAACTCATTCATCAGAGTAAGGACCAAACATGCTGCAAAGACTATCTCCATTTTCACATCTTTCCAGGTAGTGATCATGTGCCTTTTGAAAGAAATAGTGCAGCTACAGTGGGACAGCAAAGGTACAAACTTCCCATGCAAAGAAGACAGCAGAATGCTGCCCTCTCCCTTCCAGGATAACGCTGTCCCTCAATAGAGAAATACCCCACAAGTAACAAATCAGGACCTGTGGCCAAAAACCTCTGCTGGGAAGCCAATGGGCTGAGAAGAGACTTCAGATCCCAGCCCATTGAAGGGAAGCATTTATCATTACTACCTCATTTACTATCTGATGCAGATTTACTGTAGGGAGAATGGAAGCACAAGACAGTGGTTTAACAGTTCTTTTGAGCATGTGCTTCTCTTCACATCCTGCATCACACAGCGATACCTATTCGCGTCTCTCTCCTAGAAGTGGGTCACTTCTCATGTGTTAAGGCAACAGTATCACCTTGATATTTGAAGATAGACCACAAAATTCACAATTGGCAATTGCAGTGGCAGTGCATGAGAAGTTTCTAAGTTCTACAAGGGTTTCTGATACAGAAGAATGAAAAGAAGATAACAGTATCTTTTCAATTAATGTGAAAAAAATAGTTCAGCCTGCATTACTGAAGAAACATATCTGACATTGTGAGTCTTAGTGCAGTGAGAAATCCTGCTGCACATTTACTTTAAGCACACAAAAATACCAAATACTATGTCCTTCATCTTGAAAGTTTTTTGCGTAGAGGGTTTGTGTGCAGAAACTGGCCATCCTCTGGTACATGCTGCACAGCACTAGGCTAGAGTTGCAACCAGCAGTAAATTTTCCATTTCTAAAAAATGATACAAGAAGTTTTGCAAAAGGTCTATTCGATTTCTTCCTCTTTTGTCAGAAGAGCAAGCCAATACCCAAAAACTTCAGAGACTCAGGGCTGTAAGGTTTAGCTGTATTTGATAATTTGTTCAATAATAGGATCCCAGGGGATAAAATCAAACCCAGCAACTGCAAGACTTATGGAACAGAAACTACCTCTATCTTCAAGTAAGAACACGCTTTGGAAACACAAGCCAGTAATTTATTTATTCTCTGCAGACAAAAATGTCCCATGCAAGGTTTAAAATTATGCTCTTTTATGTTCTGACTGCTGAAGTAATTTTTCAAAGCAGCTTTAAAGAATAGGAGGGCTACAGTAAAATAAATATAAGCTTTTAGAAGATACTTGGTTTTACTACTGTAAATGTACTTGGAGTATCTGGTATCTCTGTTTCCAAAGTTCTTGTCTACTCTCTTTAACTGTCACAGACTGGTAAGAAAACCTTAGATGTTAAGATATGGAAGAGCTAAAAGGAAGCACAGTTGTTGTGATACAGCCAACATCCACGGATTTTTGAAGAGTAGAGTCTGAACTGCGTGTCCACATGCCAGTCTCCTGAATGCCACTGGTTATTTTTTTCAAAGAGCATTTGTCACTTCCAGGATGAAAGTATCCATCCTGCCAAGATGTTCACCCAGTCAGAATCGATGAAAGCTAAAGGAGGCAGGGTGGCACCATATGGCACCATCAGGTCAAAAAAACTAAATCAATTCCTCTGGAAACAACAGCAAAGCAGACCAAATGCCCTGATAAATATCCTCTTTTCCCAGTGGGAAGTGACCGTTGTGGATAATGTGTCAGGTGTGCATCCTGGAATTCACCTGAAATATCAAAAAAATACTTCAGTGTTTCTCTCACTCTCTAATTAAGCAATATCTTTGCTGTCATCATTACATCAAATTTTAAAGCTCTTCACGAAACTGCAAAACTCTCCTTTCCGTGTGGCACACTGAAACAACAGCTCTAATGATCCCAGCATCCTGTGTAAATACGTATTTGAAGGTGCCCAAAGGTCAGTGACAGAATACAACAGCCATTGTGGGGCTCTGCAGAAACGGCTATTGTGCTGCAGTGAGCACTTTGAGCCTCTTTAATTGGCAGCTTTGCACATGCAAAGTAGCTATGTGAACTAAAGCCCTGTATAACGAACAATTAATATTCTTGTGTTGTAGCAGATCTTCTAATTTTTGCTTCTAATTTAAATACCTTGGCAAATTTTCATTGGAAAAACCTTGTGCTACTTAGACCATTTAAGTCACAGAAGCAAAAATATTTGGGAAGAAGGGGGTGCATATATTCACACACATCTGCACATTAAAAAGCAGATGAGTTTGACAGTCATTCAGTTTTGTTTACAAGAATGGCTTCCACTCTACAAGGTTAGCCCTGGCATAAATTTCTACACTTAAGCTACTATCCCTCGGATAACAGAAAGCTATACTGAACTTGCTGATGTACCCTTTGTTCCACTTTAACAAAAGGAAAAATAAACAATTGATTTTTAGCCCCCACTGAGCATTTTACTAAACTTCTGAAATGAAGATCTGCGGTCTCTGAAGAGAGAAGATGACTTAATTCAATTAAGCCTAGTCAAAACCTGAGCAGTACCATCTTTCCAGTTGCGGCCTTGGGCAAGATATTTAGAGGTGAACTGATACCAACCACTTTGTGTGCATGGAGATTAGACAATATATCCAGCTCTTTCTCCTTTAGAGTCTGGCTCTCAGCCTGCTGGTATCGTAAGGCCAGATCCTATGCCGATGCTGCTCAGAGCATTTCAAGCAAAACAAGGACTGTCAGGAGCTGATAATTTCCTGTGACCTCTCCTGAGAAATAGGCAGGGTTTGAACCTCCTATGATCAGCAGTTCAACCTAAACCACTTCATGTCTCCTCCCCCTTTCTGTAAAATGGGACTAAGTTAAAACTCCTTCCTTCTTGTGCTGTGGGAATTCGTTAATGATTCCAGTGTTACAAAGCTGTACATATCTTCTGGAGCAACCAGTCCTTTTCCATGCTTTAAAATTAAAAAAATTTTACAAAAAATTGGAATGAGATGTTAGTATGCAGTCCCAGTAGTGATTTATTGCAAATGTCCAAGTATTATGAATTCATTTAATATTTAGTGTAATAGCAGCCATCCTTCACAAAAAATTAATATTTATATGTCTATTCAAGACAGTCCTTCAGCAGTTTCACTGTAAATCAATGAAGCATTAATGGGCATAAATGCTGTAGAGAAATCTACAAGGATTGGTTACAGACTCTGTTGAGATAAGAAGTTTACAGGGGACATATCTGATGACTTTCAGGAATTAAGTTTTTGAATTAAAAAAAAGTTTACTTTTTTTCTATTCACAGATGGGGGTTTTATTGTTTTCTAGGAAGTCTGTAATCTACTGAAACAGCTGTGTAATTATTGAGTTTTCTTTGTCTAGTAGCTACATTTCCAACTGACTGCAAACTGTGTTTGACGTTCCTACCTCCTGAATCTGCCAAGGTCAGACCTTCGCATCTGTGTTGATGGATGGATTCACAGTATGGACAGCACTTCTCCCATCTCCTGGTTACTGCCCACATGTTTAACTGAATATAAATCATCACCTTTGTGTTGCTCAGGTTTTATTCTAGGACGTTCAGAGTCAAAACTTCCAAACCATTAATTTCAAAAGGATTCAAAGAAAAGCTAAAGAGCAGAATTAGTCCTTTTAAATAAATCCCAGGCTGTTTCTAGTTAAGAAAAAAAAAAGGACTGTGAACAAAGACAGTATAGGCAAGTCAGAATTTCTTCTCTGGCAAAGCCTACACTTGTGACTCTGTTCCTATGGTGTAGCATGAAGGAATCTCAGTGGAAATCAGTCTCTAGCAGCACAAAGATGGGGTGGGCAGCACTTCTGTGACCCTGAAGCATACACTTAGGGAAGCCAGCACTTGGACAGGTGCAAGTTCCTCTCAATATGTTGATGTGGGAATGTTTGGAAAAATGAATACCATCTGAGTTTAAGAACTCATGAAGGATCAAAATTAAAGTCTGAGATATATAATGTTGAAATATTTTGCTTCACAGTAATTGGGGATGATTTTTCCTCTCATTAATAACTCACTTGAAGATAATAACTAGCTCTTCTTTCAGCTTCAGAGATGAGATGAGCACAGAATGCAGCTACTTCATTGATGACTGAGTGCTAACAGAGTCCCCTGTCTGCAGACTAATAATCATGCCATAATCCAAATACCAATTATATGTACTGGCTATGTTAATAACAATATATTTTTTTCAAACCACCCAAATACACAGAACATTCTGGTTTCGCTTTTTTTATCTTCAACTCCTAATATTTAATTTTCTACCTATCCAGGTTCATTAAATAAATGAAGAAGCCTTACTGCAGCTGATAGAAAAGCTGTCTCCAGTCATTGAAATGAGGTAATTTCTCATGCAACACCAGTTACATCAATAGATAAGAGAGCCAGAGGGAGAAAAAGAGGTTTCATTTAAAAATGAAGAAAAGAGAAACAAAACTGTTTAAATGCTGCCCTGAGTCCTATGAGGGCTCAAATGCCCTCACAAATGAGGAACTCATCTATCAGTCAGTACCCCCAGACCACCACTTTTATTGTTTGTTTAACTTTGTCAATGCTTGTTTGAGTAAATCTAAGTTAGTGTCTGGAGAATAGTGCATTTTTATTCTGATTCCAACTTGGCTACTGGTGATTGATGCTTGCATTGAAAGAGTAGGTGGTATGTTGGATTACGTCTTTGAAGAAAAAACACTACTTGGGTTTTTAAAATCTGTAAATTATTTTACTTGAGATTTTGATAATTATTTTAAAAGCCCTGAGAAAACCCCAGCCAGCATCATCTCAAAGAAAAGCTTCAGGTCTGGGCTGTCTTTGGATATGTATTTATCATTTGCAGTTTGCCACTATTTTTCATAAGGCATTGATGATATACCGAACAAGACAGCAGCAATTACTTACTACACAATTTCTTCTGATTATAAGGAAAGAACAGCTTAGTATCATATATTATATGGAAATACTTGCCAAAGATTTAGTTTTAAATGGAGACAATTGCTTCTGACCAGAAGTCTATTATTATGATCTCAGTATACAAGTTACATGCCAAGAAACAAAAAGGGTTTTGGGATCATAGTATCATTAACTTTTAAATTTCAGTGACAGTAACATGCATATAGATGTGCACAAACATTTAAGACTTGTGGTCATTAATTTGAAGATTGTTAGTATTAAAACCAGGCTAAAATAAGTAAAATGACTTGCTGGACATGATGGGGAATTTTAAATGTTTTGAAAACAAAACTGAGAAGAAGAAATTGGTGTTCAGGTCCCAATACAGCAAAGCATACAGGCACTTCATCATGTGCTTTTGTTGAACTGGGGCGGATGCAAGACTCTAGAGACTACAAAAAGACATAAAGAGGAAATCTAAAAATATATTTGAATATTCACTTTGGATGGAATATTAGACATTTCAAGCACTGGAACAAAGTTAAAGGCTAGCTCAAAGGAAAAAAAAACTGAAGAGGAAGCACAGAGTCTCAGCTATTGTTGAGCTTCCTGGAGGCTGCCAAATTCATAAGAGGTAGAAGATAAAAGGAACCCTAACATGATTAATGGTGGAAGACGGACATACAACCTGTTACACTGATACTGTAGCAACTTTAGTGTTATTTTTTAGTGGGAACAGCTGAAACACAGCACAGAGAATTGAACTACTGTTGTGATGAAGTAACTAAAAATTGTGCACTGAAAAACTGAAATGCAAGAACACCACAAAGAAGTGATAAAACCATGGTTCTCATGAAGATTGTGTCAACATTTCCTCTTATTTCCAACCAGCCACTCTCTCTAGAACTAAGGTCAGATGGATATGTGTTTTAGCCCTGATTTTAGTCCATCTCTTCCTTTGAAGTGTGAGCAACCTCTTTGGGGACACAAAAGAAAGGAGTAGGCATGATATGCTTGTACAGATTTGGCATTCAGCTTCCTTCTTCACTCAGAATGCCACGTGATTTCGATTATCCTACAACAAGTAAGGGAACTTCAGCTCAAAGCACTGAGATCTCCCCTTCTCTGCTCCACTCTCCTGTCCATTGTACATCCTACACAGAGAGGCATAAAGTGTGTACTTTGAGGCTGCCTGATTGGAAAGCAAACAACTGACAGGAAATATGATAGTGACCTAAAAAACCCCTTCCTGCACAGAGAAGGTAACTTGGGAACGATAGGTTATTTCCCACAATACAGGAATTAGGGGGAACCTAATGAGATTATCAGGCAAATGGTCAAAACTGAAAAATAGGAAGCACTTTTTCACACAACACATAATTAAATGGAGACTTAATGCACACAGTATTGTGGAAGCCAAAAGTATGAAGAGGTTCAAAGGGGATTAGGCAAATTAATGGAAAACAGATCTAGCAAGGGCTATTAAAATAATGGTATAAATCCAAACTGTGCTTCAGTTAGTCCCAACAGGTAAATGAAATAGCACTTGGAGCATACACAGGGAGACTCCACCTCACTATAAAGAGATCATAAAACCAGTAACATTCTCAGAATTATTGCTATGGTAAAAAAGTTAGGTATTTTGGCAAGAGCTTAGGAAACAGGACAAAGCCAGGAATGAGCTCTCCCCTGTGCCCTGTCAGCTTTGGGAAATCAGCTGTTTGGAGACTTCCTCAGCTGCAAGGGTCTGAGAGAGGGCAAAAGGCAGCTATCAGGATGCAGTGTCAGCCAAGGAAGAGACACAAAAATTTGGGAACTGCAACCCCAGTGCAATTTCACAGCCCTACAACTGCTATTTGGATTCCTCAGCTCCATCTCTGCTGTGGAAAACATCATAGATCAAGGGCTGCAGCTCTCACACTGCACCAAGGAGCCACGAAAGTACCGGTGATGGGGCTGACAGGGCCCTATTCCTTCTTGGGTCCCAGTTTACTTCCTAAGTGGGCATTGCACTGCCTTTGTACACACCAAGAGCTTCCTTGGAGCTACCATGGGGGTCTGTTACGTAACACTACACCATGTCTTGAAGATGTACCCTAAACTGAAGCCTAGAAATGTCAAACCTTTGTTTTAATACAAATCAAAGATGCCTAAGTGATTTAGGCAACTATGGTAAACTTACTGTACTTTCTGGAGAATTTAGGCAAAACAGTTAGACAGATCATGAGCCTTCTTCCGAAATTCTATGTTCATTTATTCAAGCTAGAGGATAATCTATCACAACTTGACTGATAGCACAGGACTCTAAAATGAGAAAAAGATGTATAAACACATTAACTGCTACACAAACTGCTTAAAATTAGTGTTTCTAAGTAAGATGATTTAGACTGACTGGTTAGCTTGCTGCTCCTTGTCTCTCATAAGGAAATGAAAAAGATCTATTGGTCCTGGGGAGCACTGGGAGCAACGCTCACATTTTGCAGAAAGCTAGAGCAAGCTTAATCACTGAACACCTGAATGAAATGACAGAAGTCACAGTGTACTTTGACATACTCTAGTCTTACATATATTTGGCTCTGGCTCTCCCCATTCAGAAGGGATAGATTTAATTTCAGAAGCGAACAGTTAAAATTGCTTGGCCTTGCTTTGTAATCTTGTTAAATGACAGGCAAGTGACACTTGTACTTTTATAGAAAGCAGAAACATGTGGGTAAACGGTTTGGATTAGTGGAGGCCATCTTGTCTCTTATCACTGATATATCTATTCCCGCTTGGTTGATATTGTTCAGCAGCTGTGCCACCTAAGGCTGTTTAATTTCAGCACTTCCAACAAACTACTTGGTATTGGGCTGGCCTGCACTTAGAGGGAAGATTGCTTTTGGAAAATTCAGGCATCACAGTAGATATATTTTTTCTCAAAATTGATTCCCCATGAAAAAGAAAAAAGGTCTGATTGTGGACAATGAAAAATTGCCAGGATTTGTGTGTACTAGACACTGTAACATATTATAGTGAAATAATTCCTACAAAGGATTAAACAGCTCCTAAAATATGCATTTAGCTAAAGACTGAGGATTCAGCTGAGACTGAGAGAAGACATCAAACCTGCATGGACTGCAGCCTAGAGGTGACCAAAGCAGAAGCTCCTTTTCTCAGTCAATGTATTTCTAAAAATTATGTGGACTTCACACTACTTTAGGGCAGCCTGGACTGAGTGAGGGGCATGAATGAGAGGGGCCCTGAGGGTCCTCAGATGGTCTGACATTTTAGAAGCAGGTCCTTGACACCATCAAACCCACAAACATGAAAATTTTTCCTTCTCTGAAGGCTGACCTTCAGTTTTGGCATGTACCACAGCATCAAATCTGAGCATCCAAAAAATAATTTCTAAGTATTTCATGCATTAAAAACATCAGGCCTTGTTCCTGCTCCGTCCTACCATCATGACAGAATGTTTCAAAAAAGGCAAGTGATACTACTAACATGCTCAAGCTGATGGCTTCTTTTCTGGGAATAAGGGAAGCTCAGCCTCTCAGCACATGTGGGAGTGCAGGAAGTCCCAGGTGATATTTTTCCATGGGCATCACAAGTCTCTCTGCAATGTCCCTCACTCAGGGACAGAGCTGACATCCTGCACATTGATGTGCAATCAATTATTGCAGTGCATATGTTTTGCAGGCAAAGCAGCTGATGTTTCTGCAACTCCCCTGTCAGCTCTGCTACTGGCATTTTCACTGCTACTGTGTTCCCAAGCAATTCCCAAGTTCCCTGTGAATTACTCCTAGGACACACTTAGGTGGGTGAAGTAGCTTTCTCTCACGGGGACCAACTGATCACGTATGCTCTTTAAAAAAATGAAGAAAGAATCCTAGGATTATTTTAAAGGATTCCAAAGAAAGTGACTGCCAGTGTCAGAGGAATGACCAGGCATGTAAATGACAATTTCTTTGATAAAGTGACCCAGGCACTGTGGTTTTTGAAATGCCACAATACTTAGGTTGTAATTACTAGTGAGCTTTGCAATGGCAAAAGGCTTGCTTTCTCAAGTCTTGGTGGCACATGTAATAAGAGCATCCCCTCTTCAGCAAAAATTCGATTTCACCTTTTTTCCTAGTTTCGTCTTTTTGTTACTTAAAAAAATTTAAACCTCCTACATTTTCTAAAAATATCCTATACTAAAGTCAGGAGTATAAAATTCCCCTTTGTTAAATTAAAGAGCTGAGCAAGAAGGATAAGCAAAGGGAAATAGAGCTAATGAAAGGGAACAACTAGGGCATAAGGAGGGAAGGGGAGTCAATAGCACTGTGGGTTTCTTTCCTTTTGACAAGGCCTGGTTTTACATTGTTATCCTGTCCCTCCATTCTACCTTCCCTTCCTTTGTCTGTTTAATCCTCTTCTTTTTCCCTGACACATGACTTGCAGTTATGACCATATAATTAAATGCAGTTGAGTTACACTGATTTAACTAATTACCACTTGTGACATGTGCCACCTAAGCCAGTGTTCTGCATTTCCTCATCGTAGACCAACTGTGAGACAAAACACGTTAGCTCAAATGTCAGGCTTGAGATGATTTGGGTAACCCAAGATGTCTGAGGACATCCTTTATGTCAAAGTTAATAGTAGGGTAATTTCAGTGATGCAGCTAGTGAGCAGGATCTCACCTGGGTTACACACATAGTTACATCTGTAACCTCAAGAGCTCTCTGAACACAAATTTGTTGCATGTCTGGATTGGGCTATAGGGCAGTGACATCTGGTTGGTGTTTTCACATGCAACTACTGCATAAATAATTACCTATGACACCACACATATAGCATAGTGCTTTTCACTCTGCCAGTTAGTTGACTTTTGCAGAAGAGGCCAGTGTGACCTGAAATAAAAGGTGAATCCTGCCAACTATTGGCAAGAAAGGGTCAATTTTAACACACAAGCTAAAAATGCCTCCGTGACGATGTTGGTCACATAAATCTCACATCCGAAAATGATGGAAACTACAAAATCACTACTGCACTGGGGCAGAAACGACAGCTTTGTCATAACAGTCCATTTCTGAGACTGCCTACCACAGATGAAGATGAAAAACCCTTTACACAAGTCAGATAACGGTACAAGACTGCAGGGGTTGATCGACAGACTGACAGACTTTCTTATTTTCATTTTAGCAAAACAGAATAGGCAAACATTGACTTAGAACTGTCCCATCTTCAATTTGATCATGGTTGATTGGAATGTCTGCCTATAAAGATAACAGAATTAGTAGTCCATTAGTTAAGCAATCATGACTTCTATTCAGGCTCCTGTACTATGATTACTTTGCTGTATCTGACAATCTTCCCAGAGCAGAGTAGGCAATTTGACGAATATCTTGCACGAGTTTGTTCTTTCAGCTTTTTCCTGCTAGAACAGCAATGTGTATGTTTGAGTTGTCCCTTCCAGTGTTGCACTCTCCCTTTTTTTAACTCAGCAGTATTCATGGAAGAACTCAAATGCAGATAACCAGATGTACCAGTTGCTTTGCAATGTTTTCCAGTTAATGATTTTCTGTCAAACCAAGAGGACATTTCAAATATGTACCAGCAGGGCTTGTCTCAGTTCCAGTGCTAGTCAATCTTTCCATTAATTACTTGGTAGGTAAGCTAGAGAGTGCACTTCTAAAACCAGCAGTGGGCACTGAGCTGAATAAGTCCACAAGCAGCTGAAAGGTTTACTGGTTTTAGCTGGGATCGAGTTAATTATCTTCATAGTAACTCATATGGTGCTATGGTTCGGATTTGTGACCATACAAGGGTAATAACACACCTTGTTTTAGTTATTGCTGAGCAACACTTGCACATTGTTAAGGCCTTTTCTGCCTCTCACCCCACCCCACCAGCGAGGGGGCTGGGGGTGCACAGGGTGTTGGGAGGGACACAACCAGGACAGCTGATCCCAGCTGGCCAGAGAGATAAGCCACACCATGTGATGTTGTGATCAGCAATTAAAAGATGGGGGAAGAAGGAGGAAGGGAGGTACATTCAGAGTGATGGTGTTTATCTTCCCAAGTCGCCATTACTGGATGGAGCCCTGCTGTCCTAAGGACGGCTGAACATCTGCCTGTCAATGGGAAACGGTGAGTGAATTCATTGTTTTGCTTTGCTTGCATGTGCAGCTTTTGCTTTACCTATTGAAGTGTCTTATCTCAATCCATGAGTTTTCTCACTTCTACTGATTCTTACCCCTTCCCACTGTGGCAGGGAGTGAGCGAGTGGCTGTGCGAGATTTAGCTGCCTGCCAGGGTTAATCCACAACAGTAGGATAAACAGGGAAAGAATTCGGAACAATTTTCCTAAAATGGAGAAATTATCTCAAGTCACCACAGTGAAATCTGCAAAAACAAGCATGACATGCTACTGTTAGGAAGGAGAAATCAAATGCACAGATGAAAAATGAGGAGTGACTGGCCAGTCAACAGCTCTGCAAAAAGGGACATAGGAGTTAGACTGGATCAAAATTGGGAGTAAGTCAAGATGCTGCTGTGAGAAAGACAAACTTCATCTGGAAACATCTTACATGTAAGTCATGGAAAGTGCTTATTCCATCCTAATTGGCACTAACAAGTTCTCAGCAAAACTCCACTCCAGGGCACTGCTGTTTAATACTCCAGCAAGCCGAATGCTGCCTGGAGGAGAGCTGAAAGTGTAATCAGAGGCCCCGAAAACATTACCTGTGAAGAAAGGCTGGGAACTGGGCTCAGCGAGAATTTTTGAGGACTAAACACATTATTAGTTCTCTAACATGTGAAAGACTGTCAAGAGAAAGCTGATTAGCTGTTCCATCTGGAGCAAGACATGAAGAAACAAGATTGATTTGTAACCAAAAAAGATTTGGGAGATATAACAGGGAATTTTCTGGCCCTAGGAATATGAAAGGACAGGAACGGATTGCTCAGGAAAGTTGCAGAATGGTCTTAACGGAATGATTTTAAGAATAGTCAGACAGACATCTATGGTGGGTAGTTGGCATACATCTGACTTTCTCACAGCTGATGAATGCAAACCCATCCCAGGTCTTGGGGCTACCTCCTCACTACCTCCTCTGTGCCTGCTGGCCAGCTGTATCTCTCAGCCAGGTTCCCTCTGAGTCTGCCCACCAGTAGTATCTGGCTTAAATATAAAACCTATCCAGAAAAATGTAAAAAGTTGGAAAATCAGTTCCCTCTTTTATGTCCTGATCAAAGCCCAGCTTATGCATTGCCCTTGCCACAGCAGGCACCATCGTGTTGATAGAATCTGCCTGCCCGACCTCCTCCCTTTGCTGTCTCAAAACTTAAGATATGAAAAATAACATGATGTTGTACAGCAGGGAATAGAGATCTCTGAGGTCATAAAAAAAGTCAGCTAGTTCCATTTTAAAATACACCAGTTCTGGGCTCATCATGAACTGGGACAAAAAACTACAGTACAGAAAATCTACTTCACTGCAAAGTAAGTTGGCCACGGACTCACATCAAATTACTTCTTCTCTCCCTTAGGCACCTAGTGATGAAGCCCAATGCCTGTGTGCTTCTAGTGTGCTGAATACAGTAAGCTGTGACTGAAGATTAGTATTATAGCTTCTGTAGTCTTAACTCACAGAAACATATGAATCAAACAAAATGTATGTAAAAAAAGCAAAGAAACAGGTTAAGTTCTGCCTTTATAATAAATTGGTTATTAGACAGCTGACTGCTTGACACCCAATATTAATTGATTACAGGCAGCCTGCAGATGTAGTGTCTGAAAAGCAACTTTTGCATGGTGCACTTTCTGAATCTCTGAGACTGATCTTTTCTCCAGAGGGCATAATAAAAACATTTTTTTTTCAGTCCTTCAGAGACCAGTACTGACTCCATATCTTGACTTGGTCTGAAGGGAATTACTAGATGCTTGAGACATTCAGTCAAAAGAAATAACAACCCAGACTGACTTAAAAGTGGCTTTACCATTGGGCAAAAGAAAAGCTGAGGGCTTGTGAATCTTCATACTGTTTCTGCAACATGAAAAATAAACAAAAATATACAAAATAAGGTAAATATCCCTTTGTTAAAATTTGGTCGTGCCCTCGAGTTACAGAATGAAAATAGAAACATGCCACAGATATTTGTTGATTGTTATAACATGCTGTTCCTACCGTACTGATGTTTGTCAGAAACTGCAATTTCATTTAGTTTATGTAATTCTTCTAGCAGAGCTTGCTGAAGTATTTCTGCATTGACGTTAGATATTTTAACCCACCTAGGAAAAATACCAATAACCATGTGACAAAAAAAAAAAGAAACACGGGCACTGAAAAGTTGATTATAGACAATTTTCACAGAAAAATTCAGACTTTGTCTCCATAAGACAACTGCACTGGCACTTGAGATACTTGTATCTCAGTAAATAATCTCTGTAGCCTCTTGGTGGTTTAAAACTTACTGGCTTGTGAATTCATAGTTGGAAAACCACTGACAATGAGTCCTGGACACGTGGGAGGCCAAGATGCCACCAACTCTGACACATTTTAAGATGTTTCATTGTTTTCAAGGCATCCATCTTCTTACGATCCTTTTCTGCTGGAATGGTTTCATCCTTACATGTCTTCCTTTCTGGGAGTTGTGGGGTAGTGGCAGCTCATGCCAGCTCTGTGTGTTACTGCTTCAAGGCAGGAAGTGGACTACAGGAGACAGGCACAGCATTCACACTGGTTTTTTTAACCTATGCGTGGGAATTGGGAGCTTGATGTTATGAGGAAATGAGAGATCAAACTGTGTTCTTCAGGAACAGGGCAGGGATAGGGCAGAAGCTGTAAGGGGATGCTCAGCTGCAGAATTCTGTGGTCTGGGGTGAGGACTGGCCCCTATGATCCCTCGACAGCCAGAATGTGTCAATGTCTCCCATCTATAGCACAAGAGCACTTACATTTCACCCGACTAATCCAAGGACATACTTGCCATCCCCACCCACAGCCTTGCCCCATCCAGCCATCTGGTCCCATGTGATTCCTTCTGCAGGCAGGGGAACACCATGAGAATGCCAGTGCCAGGATGCTCACACGCAGACACACACTCACGCGCACACACACGCCTCCAGCCTTCTGCTTCCAGTGCTCCCTTGCATGCTCTTTCTTTTGTCAGTTCTACTTTCTTCCTCAAACCGTGTTAAGGATTAGTAAAAGCCTGTGGGTCCTTTGTGCTATAAAATTAGGTCTCTACAGGTGCCAGGAGAATGCTGTGCCTTGGCATTCAGATAGCTTCATCTCCAGTTAGTAGATAAACTGAATTTCCTCTTGAAGTTAAAGAAGTCTCCATCTTCTCTTCCCCAGGATCTGCTTCCCCTTAAGGCCACGGAATGCAGCACAGAACCACTCGAAAGAGTGTTAGAGAAATCCACTGTGGACACTTGAGAAATCTTGTGACAGCACTTTGAGGCAGATAAGCAGAGGCAGGGGGAGAGGAGAGAAAAAAGGAATAGCTTTCGGAGACTGCTTGGCAGCAAAGTCAGTGCTTGAAATATCTGTGGGGAGTTTGAAAGCATTTCCTAACATCAAAAATGTGAAGAAGAAAAAGAAATTTTGATCAATGACTTATTGCCCTTGATCTAAGCAAGAGAATCCTAGCCAGTCAGAAATAACAGAAATCTGTTTTATTGTAAAGCTTAAGTTTTCTATGTTTTGACAGCTGGGGTTCATGCTTTTGGCTGGATTATTTGCCAGCCTTAAAATATTCATCAGTGAGTTGCCAGGTTTTTGTCCTTCCAAATTGAACTCTAATGATGAAGGAGAAGGTGCTGGAGAGATTTTAAGCATGAGTTTTCTGCCCTAAATCAGAACTTTGTGGCCTGAATTCACGTGACCAGAAGAAGAGGTTTCCAATCCCTGGCCAAGTGTCTGGTGAATCACTTGCTGGTCACTGAGCCAAGATTCACTTTCTAGAGCATGGGAAGCAGCGGCTCATTTGTGATGAAGACATCCCCCTTGCCTTTGTTGAGAGGAAATGGATTAACAGTATGTATTCTGTGAACAAGTCTTGAGTGAACTGAACTAAAATATTCCAGATTAAAGCATCCTTTTGGAGAAACAAATTGGAACATGTTACACTGAAAAGTCAAAGGTGACTCTGAAAATGATCAGTGAAATGTTGGTGTTGGTGGCTCCAGGATCAGTTCAGATGTCTTAAAGAGTACTCAGGAAGATTAATGTCACAGAACTTATTCTTTCTTTTTGAGGCAAACCTTTATATTGCTATTCCAATGTTGCTTCCTCTTAATGCATTCTACACTTATTCTAAGAATTCAAATCAGGCTCTCTGCTCTTGTGCAATTTGTTTATTGTTGTGTCTTGTGCTGCTTTCATTTCATCACTTAGTTTTTATCGTTCCATTTCATACCTGTACAACTTAGTGGGCTTTCTTTGG
This sequence comes from Lepidothrix coronata, assembly GCF_001604755.1. Classification (NCBI taxonomy): domain Eukaryota; kingdom Metazoa; phylum Chordata; class Aves; order Passeriformes; family Pipridae; genus Lepidothrix; species Lepidothrix coronata. The sequence goes on along the minus strand of NW_016690240.1, from coordinate 2,520,291 downwards.
TAAATCTAAGTAAAACATTTTTCATGAAGTGAAAAATAATAAATAATTTCATATCTGCTAGGAAGACTGAATTTGCCTTCCAAAATCTCAGGGTCAGTCATGTTGACTTTGTATCTGAAAAATCTGCTTTCATCAACTCTGTCCTTAGCCTCCTCTACTCATCCCAGGGTGACCACTATTTTTGTCACATCATTTTATATCTACAAAGTCCTTTCAAGTGCTCAACACTTCAACTTGAGACTGATCTTTCATTTTCTGGATAAAGAATTAAATTTCTTTGGGGATATAAAGTGATAACTAATCCTTTCACTCAGGGACAAGTTAATATGAGACGAAGCTGCAATGCAGAGACTAACACTTAGTAAGTAAAAACTGAAAGTGTACTACTTTGTAGGGTCCGGTTCTTCAGGCAGCTTCAGTTCTAGTAACTGATAGCTTAATAAGACAGCTGTAATGTGAACTAAGGTCAAAGAGCATCTCTTTGACCTTATGACCTTTATGAAGCCAGATTTCAAAAGGGCCTTTGATCTTGTTTCCAACCCTATGTAAAAGCTGGGGTGGGCGACTAAGTGTGCAGGCAGCAGGTCTGCACTAAGGGATGCTGCCAGGTGGGACTGAGCACTGGGCTGCAAATTAGGAGGAGGTTGAGGAAGGCACTGACAGAAAGGGGGAGTGGTGGAGAGGTAAGTCTCTCTGGTCATGCTTATTCTGGCATATAAAACGAGGTCAGGATTTAGCAACAAACCCTGGTCTGCATCCATTAACCATTATGGGTTTGGCTTATATCAGCTTCCCACTCTGTGCTCACCTGGAGTGCTGTTTTGGGCCCACAATATAAGAAAGATATTAAGCTATTAGAGAGCATCCAAAGGAGGGCTGCAAAGATGGTGAAAGATTCAGAGGAGAAGCCATATGAGGAGTAGCTGAGGTTGCTTGGCTCATTCAGCCTGGAGAACGAGTGAGACCTCATTGCAGTCTACAACTTCCTCATGAGGGGCAGTGGAGGGGCAGGCATTGTGGTGACCCATGACAGGTCCTGAGGGAATGGCATGCAGCTTTGTCAGGGGACGTTTAGGCTAGATATTACAAAAAGGTTCTTCACCCAGAGGGTGGTTGGGCTGGAACAGGCTCCCCAGGAAAGTGGTCACAGCACCAAACCTGCCAGGGTTCAATAAGTGTTTGGACAACACTCTCAGTCAGGCACATGGTGTGACTCTTGGGGCTATCCTGTGCAGGGCCAGGAGCTGGACTCTATGATCCTTGTGGATCCTTTTCAACTCAGGATATTCTATTATTCTGTGAACTAGCACTCTCCCAGGACAATGCATTGGCATAGTTTGGGCCACACCACTTACCAAGAAGGACTATTCTTGATGAGCAATCTGCATGCAGGCACCCTATTTTGGGCAGAGAAAAAAGCTTAAAAGAGTGGATTCAAGTCATGCAGGGACACTTGCAGGGCCAGAAAACAGACCTTGCCTTGCTCTATTTTGCAAAATAGTTCTTACACCAGCATCATGCCAAACATATTGTATCATTTGAGGAATGCAGCTATTTTGAGCAGAAAGACTGGTACTTGAGAAAGTGAGTGACACTGGTGAGAGCAGACAGATGTTTACTGATTCTGTTGTCATATGCAAAACTGTTGGTGCATGTTCAAAGCAGCTTTCTGAAGATGTGCCTCGTGTTATCTTAACATCAGTAAACAGCAGCCTAATGCATTTTCCTGTTTGTTGTGACTTGCTTATCTAGATCCTCTATATATTCCAGGGACACAGTTACTAAATTTGAAGCTGCAAACAGGTTTGTTCTCTTGACATGCTTGCAAGAAACGTTTAATTTTACACTGCAATTTTCAAATATTTTTATATATTCTGGCTAGGTAAAACAGTAAGAAATTAGTGTAACTCAGTGCTGAATTAATGACTTGACTAGCTCGCTAGCACAAGCTCTTATTTTCCTCTTTATCAGCTCTTGGGCCAGACATTTTGGAAGAATTTAATCAAAATCCTCATCAAAAGCCAAATGAGTGGATTTTAAAGAAAGTTTAATTACAGTGGTCAAACCACCCAGCACGATTTGCTTGATTTGATTAATGTAATGAGGAGCTCATTTAATGAGAAATGCATTAATTCATTCAAACAAGTGGTTTTATCAGTGGTATTAAGCATCAACCCAGATTATGTACAGCAGAAATTATTATAGCAAAAATTGACCGAGGTCAAAGCAGTAGTCATGCCATAATTACAAGCTCTCAGCTGTAATCTACCAGTTGAACTTGGGTAGTACTTGTCCGGCACGAAAAAGCAGGGTGCCTATTTTAAAAAGCCCCCAAACCACAGGGGTTTGCTCCAATTCCTCAGCTGGGGTCTCCATACCTTTTGTTCAGATGTTCAGAAGATTTGGGAACTGGGACTGAATTCCTCGAGTTTCAGATGGCTACACATGCAGACACTAGTAGCAAATGACAAAGGGAGAGCTCAAAGGAGCCCTTATACCACCCCAAACCCTTAAAGGAAATGGATGTTCTTCATTTGCTCTCTGTTTTACCTCTCTCCCATCCCTGCGATTTTCGAAACCTGGAACACAGTGACTTTGGGGGAAAATTAGTATTTTACTTCTGGTGAAGGAAACCTCCTTGGAAAAGAAGAAAAATTGGCCTCAAGTAGGAAGTATTTGATAAAAAGAAGAAAGAGTCTCCTTTACATCTTGTTCTCTTCAACTACATTCTTAGATACATTTCACACTCTATATTTCAACTCCCCTGTTTCAGGCCCCCTGCCTGTGAGCTTCAAACAGCACCCATCACCTGCATGCTTCTCTGGTGACCCCTGCTATATCTGCCAGCAGCTGCCAATGCTCTTCTCTCTCCTATGCTGCCCTGACCCCCGTTACCTCTTCAACTTCTGCCATGCTGCCTTGCCTTTATTCAGTTCATGACTTGTTATTCCTGCAGCGTCTGCAGTACCCCTGTACGAGCTGCCTTTCCTGCTACTTTATACTGGGTCCGTATAGCACTGAGACTTCTTTGATTTTCAAGTGTTCTACTTCTAAGCCTGTTTGGCTACCAGAGCACTTTCTAAGCACTGCTGCACAGCGGACTTAAGCAGTCTTTTCTCAGCTACCACCAGCACCTGGTAAAGGAGACAATATTTAAAACTGTTCCCCAAGTAGACAGAAGGCTGGTCAAGGAGCTGAGAAGTGGAGCACAAGCCCAGTTGCAGACAGGATGCTCTGTGGGTAGACGCATACTGACAAGTGAAGACTGGCGTCATCAGGAATATGACAGTAAGACACTACTATTAGGGTGCCTAATGAATGTAAGTACCAAGGTTCATCTGCAGGTTGGGAAGTTTGGATCAAGATCTTCAAGAAATAAGCTGAAGTAGAGAACTAGAGATGTCAAAAAATAGACCTAAGGATTTATTTGCCACATTAATAGAAAATGAGCAATAAAACCATTCATGCTGAGCTAAAAATATAATCCTTAGGATCATTTCTGCTAGTGGCCTTTAAACCACAAGGAAATGAGTAAAAATTGGAATTGGAGTCCCTTGATTTTAGAGAAGTCCTGGGATCTGCCTATATCTGACTGCTGCACACCAACAGGAACCTGCAATATTGGCATATAAAGGGTCGCACAGAGGAAAGCATTAACAGTGATGACAGCAAGGCTGTTTGCAAGGTAAAGTCAACTCCATCTTGGAACAAGCAACCCAAATAGCATATACAGACTCTCTGCAGAAGCTGCCCCTTGATGTCACATTTAGTATCCTTGAGTGGAATCTACATAGGAAATCATAATACATAAATTGTTAGAAGATCTTATCTTAAAATACTTTTTCCCACTATCTCCCAGCCCAGCTTTCAAGCAAGCAACCAACCTTGCTAAACTTATCATCTGAAGAAAATTCCCAAAGACCAATATATCTGACTATATCAGTGATAAATGCAAAAATCGCAACTTATCTCCACAGACCTCAAAAGAACCATGACAAACAATGGATCCTCATAATATTCATCCCTGAATGCAAACTACTTCTTATGTATCATGTGCCCTCTGTACCATAGTGAACTCACACTGACAATCCCTTCATGAAAGAAAACAATGGTTAATAACAAAAACTTGTCTTCTAAAACAGTCATTCTCCTTCTGATCATTCAGCCTTCATCCTCAGGGGTATCCTACAAAAGAAACTGAAAAGACTAAGACAAGATTAAAGTTAATAATTTCATAGGACACCAAAAATTTTTGATTCTAACGACAATGCTAATTTTATGGCACATTACAATTTACCTCACATATAGCTTGCTAATCTCAGTTTCTCAAGAGATAATTACCTGTGCATTTCTTCCATCCTGTGTTCAGTAGAGCTGAAGACCTTATTACCTCTCCTCTTACTAACTTCCTCTGTTCCTTTCATCTCAAAATACCTGACTGATTAATATAATGAAACTGAACTCAGAAAAATTGCTTCTGATCTTTGCTTATCTTGCAGTTTGCTAGCTATGCCCCTGCTTCTGTTTTTTGCTCCTCGATCTTGTCTGACTTTTTCCTATTAGGTGTACTCTTAATAGATACTGCCTTTCTCCACACTTATTCCTTACGAGTGTTATGACTATTCCCTATTTACCAAAAAATCTGCCCAACCATTCTCCACTTTGAAAATATCAGGCATGGTTCCAGATATGGTTCCAGTTCTGACTCACAGATACCTTTTTGAATAGTTATATGGCTTTCTGTCTGGCATTATCTGAGCTCCCAATTGCTTGAAAGAAATATTTGGGCTTAGGCAAAGAATAGGAACACAATTAACTGGCCAAACATCAGTCACTATTTCTAAAAGGAAAGGAAACATTGTTAACTCAGATCTTTCTAAAATGAAAGTGAAATATGACATGGACAAGATTCGGGAATATGTTGTTCAACGTGGAGCAGTTATGTATTTCCCAATCCAGTCAGAGATGAAAATTTTTATTGTCACTTCTGTCTGATACTTCCCAACTAGTGAATTGGCCTTTGGCAATGCTCATTGCAATGATGTTGTATATTATTTGCTTCTCCCCTTTATCCATGGAGCTCAAAAACCACTTTACTTTTCTGCATTCAAATTCAGTAACTTTAAGCTGTAACACCTTGGGAAAGGTTAACCAGTATGTTAGGACTGAACTCAATATAATTTTGCCTATGGACTTTCAGTGTGCACGAATTAAAATATATGGACCTATAGTTTAATACATTTTAGGAAGTGTTAAATAAGACAGTACACAAAACTTTGAGGTAACATGAAGATCTACCATCTTCTGCCAAATGCCATACACTTCCTTGGACTTGCAGAAGTAGCAGGTATTATTCTGCTTGCACTACATGCAGTCCTTGATGCACACCTGGGAGTCATTCTTTGCAAGCATGTACCTGGATTTCACATCCAGGCTAGAATTTCTACACCCTTTTCCTTTCACTGAAAGGCATTTAGAGAAAATTCAAGACAGGATTAAGGAGAAGATTTTAAAACTTGTATTCCTCATTTTGTGAAGCTAGGAGTTATCTGTGACCCCAGTGACCAGAGAGACCTACCACCTCAGTATTACCCATGTAAAAAGTAACTGTTTACCCCATATGTTCCTGTCACCATGGAAAAGCTCAGGAAATATATGGAAAAGATTTTTTTCAGGTTCAGAGGAAAAGCAGGCCCTCTCATATCTTTCCCCTACTGAGATACAAACCAGGATCTTGCTCTGCTAAGCAGTAGGGAGATAATCTTCAGCATTGATATATGGGAACTGCTGATACAATGTAAATATTTGGTAAAAACAAAATATTTGCCAAGAACCTAAAACACTGTGTGCTTAAAGTAGCTCTCCATGCTGCCTTTCCTTAGCAAGGTGTACGAGGAAACGTGTACTCAGCTATCAGTTCCACTGCTGCCTCCTGAGAGATTGAACCTACAGTGCATTGTACCTACATCCCAATGAGCCGTACTTAATTCCCTTCTCCTCTTCTGCTGTGCCACTGCAATGAAAGTTTCTTGTAGAAACAGAGGTGCTTCTGGAGCAGTCAAACAGCTCCTGCTACTCATGAGCCAGTGTCTGTGGCACCTGCTGCGGGGCTGGTACCACCATCAGCTTCTTCAATGTCCCGAGGCACATGCTCCTGACTTGGCCGTCGGGTTTCAATGGCCAAGAGCCCACTACAACATCTCTTTGCACCACTGCAGATCTGCAGATCTCGGAGCCAATCATTGGAAGAAACACACAAATTCAGCTCAGTCAACCTCATTTCCCATCTGCGATCAGGTAACACGAGAGCACTGTTGAGGATGGTGTGGGGGAAAGGATGAAATGTGAAAATAATGTGAGACGAGGATGTCCAAGACGTTTGGTGATGGAAACAGTTTCCACCCTCCCAGGTGGCTGCCAGATCCCTCCTCAACAGCCCCAGGGGAGGGAGATGCGGCAGGAGTGCGAGGCACAGTGGCCCTTACCTTCTCGTTCTTCCTCTCCTCAGCTTTGCTGGCAGGTCCAGGGGTGACGGGGGCACACAGGGGCCCACTGCCCACCTCCCCATTGAGGTGGGCCGCGCTGACGTTGGGCGGGGTGATGGCGGCGGCGGCAGAGGTGAGGGGGATGAGGGGCCGGGCCCCTGGTGCAGGCGGCTGGTGGCCGTGCTGGGGGGACACGGCGGGGTGAGGCCGAATGGCGGCTGCGGGCAGGCGGGAGGGCGAGCTGGGCGTCCGCAGGGGTGACACGGTGGCGGTGGGTCGGTCCGGGGCTGGCACCGTGGGGTGGGCTGCAGAAGGAGGACAGAGCACGGTTAAACCCGCCTTGCACTGGCAGATCTGGCCCTTCAGTGGCCATCACTGCCACAAGGTGCCAGGGCCTGACAGAGATAAGCTCTTAGCCTTAACCCAGGATATCTCAGCCTGGAAGTGTTTGCAGCTAATTCCCTTCCAGGCTGCAAAAGGCCTGTCTGAAGTCACCAAAATTGGCTTGTCCTCCCCAGTGATGTGACTATCCCTGTGCATACTACCTTTTAAAAATACATTATCTAGTTCCAGCTGAGCTGTCTTCCAAACCTCCTCCTAACCTAATAGGTTTTAGAGCAATGCAACATGGGACCTAAAAGGTTAGCCCAGATGATCCAGGCTGACGTAGCAGACAGCAATTACAAAGGAAAGTCTCTTGTTTCAGCCCTAAAAAAATGATCAACAGCACATCACTGTGCTGCACAGGATAAATTAAGCAGAAATCCATTGGAGGATTTCTGAGCTCAGCCTCCTCTCTGCCAGCAGAGTCCCTAAGGGACTATGCAGTGCCTTTTAGTCTGGTTGCCCCTGCTAAGCAAACCCTGCCTGCAAGCAGTGGGAACCAGAAATTAGTGCTTGTCTGTTTAACAGTGACTGTGACACACTGCCAAGGTCAACCCTTCAGGGATTCCGGAGCCTGTTGCATGCCTCATGTTGCAAAATATGTGACAAAGCTCCAGGTCCATTTCCACAACTATATTGTCTATGACTTCCAGGTTGGTTGATTGCATAGACGTAACCTAAATACCACTCCACCTTAAGTATTTACAGCCTAGAAGTCAAGTTCACACCTAGACATTCCCTCACTTAAATGATTCAGTAATAGGACTGGCTGGAAAATGCCCATTTCATAAATGATTTCAAGGTTTCATAATCTTGTTTAGTTCTGTCTCAGTGCAAAATTTGAACCTTTGAACATTTTTCTGTGAACAACCTACTCACTCACACCACAATAACCTCTATTCTGGTCAGGTTATTCACCTGGGATGTGAAAACATAGGATCAGGTCACTGCACTGTTCTCTTCTGTGGAGAATACCTCTGGGAAGCTGTCAATTCCCTTTGCAACAGCACAGCTTTACGGTTGGTAGTTCTGTGGTTGAACTACATCCATTCCTGACAAAAACCGTTGAGTTCAGCAAATCAGCTTTTCTTTGACCAAGATGTATTTTACTGGAAAATTTCTGACCCACTTTGATCTGTGGTTTTCTTACAAGTTCATCTGAAGGATGCATTTTTATGCAGCTGGAATTCACTCAATCTATAACTAAACAACAATGCTAGAACAACCACTATTTTCTGTTTCTGTGGTAAAGAGTGGCACCCTTACCAGGGATTGAAATGAGACAATGCCATTAATCATACTCACTACACCAGCTGAGCACTCCTGGCAGGAGGGAATTTTCATCCCCCAGTCTTATGTCCTATTATCTGAAGCAATACTGAACATGATGGGCCAGTGACCATCAGATTAGTACCTCTCAAGTTTGTATGATTTTCCCTCACAGCAGCTTCTTGATTTTATAACATCTCTTTTTACTAATGTTGCTCATAGCAAATGAAACTATCATTAACCAGTCTGTAACTTGATGTGATTTTATCATGTAGCATCAGGAAGGCCCTAAAAGTTGTTATTACAGATACCTTCAAGACTACTATCACTGTTAGTTACCATCTCCCCCTCCTTGAATTACCAAGAACATACACTGAAAGTGCAGTTCAATTCCAGAGAGCCAGACAGGGCATCACTAGTTATTTTGAAGCAATTCACTCCTGATTTTCCCATTTGGAACCTGTGTGATGAGCAACCACTGCTATCAGAAATCTGATTTTCCAGGACAGTTAAGCTTGTAGGGTCAAAGTTTTGAATTACTGTTTGTAGGGAGCAATGGCTTTCCTAGATTTAGAGCAAAAGCACACTAATGGAATATCACTGCATGTACCTGGGTGCAGAACCCTGATTTGGTAATATTAGGTACAATACTTTCATGTAGGACTTGGTGTTTCCACACACAAAAAGGAAACAGAAAATATAAGAAACAGTAAAAGAAATGGCCTAAGAAAAATCAACTCTGAGCAGAGCTCTTATATTTTATTCTGTAATTTTATCTGCTTACTGTTACAATGTATGCCTTTGCTCTGGATCTCTGTATCTGGACTGTGCTGCATCAAACATGCTATTAATTAGCAATGCTCACTGAAGGCTATTTTTGTTCTACACCACTCATATTTCATTTGGGGTGTATTCCTACATTAGTGGCCTTGTGCAAAATTGATTTGTTACTCATGTATATTGCAAGCCAACAGAAACGTGATTTGAATACTGTGCCAGCTTGCCTCTCTTGGAAAGCTTTTGCAAAAGTCGGTGCACTGACCTGTCCTGCAGGACTAAAGGGACCTTTTGAGGGGCTCTGATCCACAGGATACTGGTAAGGAAATCCATTACAGAGAAAATTATTGATAATCATGAAAATTTCCTTTATTTATCCTGGAAAAGGTTTATTTAATTAAAATAAGAATCTCATGAACCTTCTGGAAGGGTTGGAGAACTCCCTGTTACGAGGTTTTGAAACAGTTCTGTGGTCCCTGGATCACCCTGCCTGCCAACTCCTTGGCACTTGAGAAGTGTCGTAGTGACCTGGAGGAGCAATCTTAAATCAGGGAAGCTGCTGGATGTGTAGTACAGCAGCACTGCGGAAGAAAGCTATGGGCATGCCAGGTCTCTGGGGCAAAACAATCCGTCACCTCAGTTTCAGGGGAGTCAGGAGGGCTCAGGAGGCACCAGGAGCACCTGAACAGTTCCTGAGAGCCTCACCTAAAAGGGGACATTTTTGGCTCGGCACTGTGGGAGCAGAAGGGCTTTTGGAAGGGTGTGACTTGAGGGGTAAGCAGCACTTTCTGAACTAAACAAAAAGAGGATAAATTGATTATCCCCCAGTGTGACATGGATACCATGTAAAGCACTGTTTGCTGAGCAGAGGAGTCCGCGCTGTTCGAGATTCAGATTCACATGTATTTGATTATGTTTTCTTCCCTTTGGTCTGGACTGTGTAGGAGGTGAGATTAGATGGTCATAATGGTGCCTTCTGGCTTCAAAAGGTATGAATCCATGACTTACTTCACAGGGTATTTCTCATTTGTGCTTGCTCTGTTTTATATCTAAGACCTCAGTTTTGAGCAGTCACAGTTCTTACTGATCTGCCTTTGCAAACACAATGGTTCACATCCCTATACAATATCAGAAACAAAATGTTTTAAATTTTGCTAAAAAGTTCCTCCCCAGGATTTACTTTTACTTTATTCAACATCAGAGGCTGTTTAACATCAGGGAAAGGGGAATAAATTGTACTCTAGAAAAGTGTGCTGTACATCAGAAAGGGAACCTAGAAAGAACAGAGGCCCCCTGGTGCAAGAAGCTCTTATTTTCACTTCAAAAGGTGGCAGCATTTTTCAGATCTTTTTCTTTATCACTAGCACTGGGTCCCATTCTGCCTAATAAATACCTTTCATCCCTGAAGCCCAATGAAATACTTCTTAATTTTAAGGCATGTATTACTTGCCCTGCAATACAGGCAGTATTTTTCTGTCAGTAAGCCAACTGGACTCAGAACTGTTAATCTCCCCAGGATGCAGGGTGCTTGCTTTCACTCAGATAAATTGTATAAATATTTGTAAACACTCTAATCTATTTCAGCTGTAGCAACAGAACAATCTGATAAACACAACGTGGTTCCCAGAGATCAATAGAAACCCATAAATATTACAAGCAAAGAAAACATACTCTATCCCACATTGACTGAGCTGTGACTAAAACGAGAAAGAAAGCTGTGGGGACAGGCAAGTTCTAGAGGCTTGCCTGTTCGAGGGGTAAAACATCAATCCTCCCTACACAGGGTGAGAGGCACTGATGGCTGTGCACTCACCTATCTGCATGGTGTTGCGGGGCTGGCTGGCTGGCTGCTGAGCTGAGTACCGCAGGCAGTTATTCAGCTGTGGAGAGGCTGCCTGCAGCTGGGGATGCGTCTGGGGAGTGGTGATAGGAACAACTGGTCTGACAGTTGTGGTGACATTGGTGTGACTGGCCCCGATGGGGTGGATGGCTCCTGGAGCTACTTTTGTTGTTGGAACTCCTCCAGCTCCGCTGTTCCTGGGCTGCCCAGCTCCCACTGGCACCCTGTATGGAATCAAGGTACAGCGTAAGCATGCTGCAGAGACCCCAATACCCAACCACAGTGCTGATAAGCACCCCCAGTTACTTAGGGGTTTTAACATGATACTCTATCAGTTATTAAAGTAAACTGAGATATAGATATACATTTATCTTTATAGAGCCCAGTCTTAAGCATGCTGGAGGACATTTTCACCCCTTTATCCTACAGGAAGAAGTGCAGGGTAAAAATGGAAAAGATAATTTATCTCATCACTTTTTTATTATGCTACATTTCTGTCTGAATAGCTTCTAGTAAAATCACAAATCTTAATTCAGAGGAAATAAGTATCTCCCAAATGTCATTTTGTGTGCCAGAGGCTATTTCACACGGAGTGATAATTAAAACATACTCAAGAGATCTTTTCTTGGGACCAAACCTGCATACAGCCCTATGGGGAGAAACAAGGATGGATAATGCCAAATCTGTGTGTGGCTATTGAAGGGGACTGAGAAGCAGCAGACTTGACAGGGCTTGGCTTGGCTGAACATTTACCCTGTTGATGTAACCAGCTCGAGCTTAGACTTGCTAAGGGAATGCAAAAGGGAAGGGAATGCAGCTGACCTGAATGAAAAAGAAATCCAAACAGTAATCGACCCCTCTTTCATTTCTTGCTTAAACTGTATACATAATCTGTATTTCATCTGAGTGGCCAGGTAGACCTCAGAGGAAAGGGACGAGGCTCATTCTCCCATATGATGAGTTCAGACTACAGCATGTCTTGATCCTCTTACCACTGAGCTAGAAACTCTCTGACCAAGACAGAAGGACACTGTGGAGAACAGAAGGACACCAGTGGACAAACTCAGACGCTGCTCAGCAGCTCTTTCTCTGAGTTTCTTACTCAGGTTCCTGAATAATTTCAATGCCCAGCAATAAATGCCATGAAACAGAGGGGTCATTTTGTGCTGTTCTTCTCTCTCGGGCTGCTCCTTGTGTGAAGGTCCTCCTCCAGGAAAGGACAGCACAGGGATATGAGGCAGAACAAAGCAAGATGAAGGAAATGGAAATGTGACAGTGCAAGGGATTAGCAAGGGAGGAGAGAATAACAGAAAAAGTACAAGAGCCAACTACAGGAGGTGGACTGGGAGAACTTCTGGGTCCCCAAGATTGTTGTGTGGAAAACAGAGAGGAGAAGATCAGAAGGAAGGAGTATGCTGAACAATCTGGTCTGATTCAGAGGACATGAATGACAGAATAAGTAACCCTAAGAAAAGAGTAGAAAAGGGAAGAGACAAAAGAGTGACAGAAATTCTGATAGAAAAAGACCAACACACAGGCTGGAAGATATGGTCCAAAAGTGCAAAATATAGCTATCCCTTCTGCCCAGTCCTCCCTCCCCCAAAACCACAAGAGGAAAGACAACACTGTGTTGTCAGTGACTTGACTCATCTCATGGTGCAAGGTTTACCTGGAATACATTTTGCTAAATGAATCTGAATTTTTTTTCTTCAATTTTTTTTTTATAAACCTATAGATTGGGAAAAACTGGGAATCCCACCAGATGGAAATTTTGACTGTCTGTCATCTGCTATGAAGAGCTGGCAAGATGGCAGGAAGGTTCAGCTGAGCTGACTTGGCCATCTGCACTAGACTGAGTTTGCCAGAAAAGCACACCTAACAGTCCACTGAGAGCTGTGGTCAGGCAAACATGCATGCTGACAGGTACAGAAACTCTGTGAGTCCCACAGAGATGGATAGATGTTGGATGTGGCAAATTTCCTCTGCTGCCCTTTACATGTCTGTCCATCTAAAGAGTCTTGTTCTTTTTCCACCACAGTCTGCTCATGCATGTTTTGGCAGCCTATAAATCTAGTTCAGTGTTATTAAATTCATGGACAACTTCTTTTCCTTGGGTTTTGTAAGGAGCAGCAGAAACACATGTATGAATCTGATCTTCTTTGCTGTCAAAGGACAACAAAATATGCTGAAAGTGCAGCAAATAGGAGGTTTTGTTGCTATCAGATTTTTCATGCTCTTCTCCCTAAGAGCGATTTGCACGGGAACTTAATTAGCTCACAGGATCATAAATATAATCATAAAGCTGCTTTCGGGTTTTGTGGAAAGCACTTTTGCCCTTTAGCACTTCTCTGTCTTGTTCTAGCTGTGACATGCTGCATTTAATAAAGTCTTGCTGATTCAGATCACCAACCCTTCAGCACAAACTTCCTTACTAATTAAAAGCTGAAGAGGCAAGGAGTAAAGGCAGCCAAGGAGCTCTATAAAATAAGGTAAATACATTTAGGTTGATGAACTGTGAAGAACCAATGAATTAATATTTAGGGTTTTTTTACCGAAATGCAAGATTAGGACTGTCAGCAGGCTTAGCTATCTTCTAATCTGCTCTAAACTTTTGGTAGTGCTCAGCCCACATATTACAGACTTGACATAAACTGTAGATGGAACAAAGCTGGATCAATTTTTCAAGATCAACACTGTCTGAATTGTGAAGTGCCTTTCCCTGGCGAGGAGTGGAAGATGGTGGAGACAGTGTACATGTGGGAGGAGGGACTGAGCATATGAAAAGCAGTGAGCTGAGTTTGCAAATCCACAGTTTGTCTAAAGGAGACATGGGCATACATATGGCACCATTCACCTGCAAGGAGTATGTGGGGCAATCAGTCTGGGACACAGCGATGAACTTTCTTCTCATCTTTCAGACTATTTCAGAGTGGGCTCTAGATCAGAAACAACCTTTGACTTGGTGTTCTCCAATACCAAACTCTGAAAAATGGCATTGCTCCCCAAAACATGCTATTCTTTCCTTTTCTCATCTTCTGCAATGGAGATGGGTAGCTAAAATCAGACAATTTACTGAACTCTCCTACCACTTCTGAATTTTAACAGTTCAACCATTAGTCCAGATCCAAACCATTCCAGGTCTTTGCTTTAAGAAAAACAAAATCTACAAGAGAAGCTACTGAAAAGCAAGATGCAAGCATTTCTTATTTTGTTACATGTCCAGTAGTTTTATAACAACAACAAAGTGTTTAGCCAACAGATTCTTTACAAGAGTAAAACCTAGGCTTATCAGAGGTTATAAATGCCATCAATCCAATACAACTACTGCAATCTCCTGAGGACATGGATAACTCCAATGCTACAACCAGCAAGTCTCATTACTGAAGTCTGCAATGCCACCAGAAAATTTCTGGAAGGGAAATGTGATTTCAGAGCAGAGCTATGTTGTTTTCAGTGTCCTCCAGATGCAGAGAACTCAGCCCCAGTCCAGGCCAGTGGTCCTCACCTTGAGACAGGTGTCACATAGTTGCCTGGGAAGACACCGGACATCCCACTCCTCAGAGATGTCCCCTTGAACCAGCCGTCCTGGCACTTCTCGATGACCCGGTACATCTCACCTTTGCGGAGCTCCAGTTCGTCGTTCTTCTGGGGCTTGTAGGCATACAGGGCTAGGTAGCTGTGGGGAGAGGTCATACAGGAAGAGAACACAGATGGCATCAACCACCACTTGTCCCGCTCCAACTCCAGTCCCACAGAGCAGAAAGTGAGCAGAAGCAATGTTAAGAAATTGGGGTTGAAAAGGGACATCATTACAGTATATCAAACAAGGAAGGGCAGAGACTGGATTCCAAGACAATAAGGGAATAACTAATCAGAGTAAAATAGGCTGTAATTTAGAAATTGATGAGACATACTTCTCAGTCAGGGCACAACCAAAGCGAAACACTGCCACACAAAGCAGCACTGAAGTTAAGGACTTAGCAGCAGTTGCAGAAAGACAAGACAATTACAGAGACAGCCAGAGCAACAAGGACTAGAGTAAGAGGGCTTTGCAAAGCCTAACATTTGGATAAAGCATATATTCATATGCTTTAGGGAGGGACCCTATTGTGGAGTTTCAGAAGAAACTTTTCTTATGGGTAGGCTACTTCAAAAGCACTTACGACAGCTTTACTTGCATCTTTCTCAACACTATTTATGCTGGCCAAGTTTAGCAACAACACACCAAACTGTTCTGATATGGTATGGTAGTTCTTGTACCATATGGGTAAAACAAAAGTGACAGAGGGACAAATTCTGTAAGGGGCTTTTCATTTCAGTAGGTGAAGTGGTAGAATTTGGCTTTAGGTGTTTTGCATGCAAATATTCTAATAAATCTTTAATAATGATCCAATATGTAGAACTTTTTATTTATTTAATTATAGCTTTTATTTATTCCCTTTGTTTAGAATCTTTCTATTTATCTCTCCTTTGTTCTTCTGTTACTACTTCAGGGATGTGTCTAGCGTTGTAAAATGACTACAGCTTAAAGTCCCTAAAGATATTCTCTCTGTTTAAAGAAATCCTTGTTGAAAATTAAAAATGATTGCTTGCACTTTGGGAAATAATGGAGAGTTGGGATAGAACAGCAAGAGTGCACACACAGAACAACATTTTCTTTGTAAATACTGGTGGTTTTTTTTTTTTTTTTTTGTTATGTAGCTTTTCTACAGATGCAGAAAGGGATTTCTGGTAATTCTTGATCAAGGTTATGCCTTCTTGAGTTTTTCTTTATTTATTTGTTCTTTACAGACAGTGAAGAGAGATTAAGACGAATGGGAAAACACTTACAGAATGTGCATTTACACTACAAAGTGCAGCAGAATACTCTTAGGCTCAGGGGTGGGTGAGAAAAGGCTCACTGCCCACCTTATAGCAGTGAACCAGAGAAATAATGAAAACTATAACCATCGCGATTGCAGATTTTCAGCCAATAAAAATGATACATGACCTTTTACTTCTGCTCTCCGGGAAATACAATTCAGGAATAAATCCTGTTAGTTTTTTTGATTCTACTCCTTTACTGTATCAGTAGATTTTTTTATTTTTATTCTGAAGACAGTAAATAAACAGCAGTAATGAGCAGAATATGAAATATTGGTAGCAGCTCCTAGGGGAATGCTTAGGCTGATGTGCCTGGCTCTGTTTACCACGCGCGTGGGGTACGAAGACCAAATCAGAAACTGTATTTCATTAGTCAACAGATGGGAGGAAACACCCTGCACATCCTTTGTTTAGCCTATGTAATCAGGTGGTCTTGAGCAGGTCTGTAGCTGTTTACACAATGGAAAACATGAGGCTACATATGAACTGAAGAACATCAGAATCTGTCACCCTGACAAGAAATAAGGTTGCATGCTTCGGTGCTGATCTTTCAGCACTGCACTCTGCAAGGACATAACAGAGAGTGCCAGACTGCAGTCGAGGGAGCAGAAAGTGTGGCTTTGACTACCACTTTTGAAGTTGCTGCTTACGCAGGGCTCAGATTCAGAAGCTATGGGTAAGGCAGGGGGTCAAGGACAGAGCATTTTAGATAGACTCACTTAGCCTTTTTCCCCAAGCGGTTACATGTAATAATGTAATTTACAGGTGGAGATGCTGGAAGAAGGTGCAAGGAAAATTACCCTAATTGGATCACAGGCTGTTGTGCCTTGCAGCTATATCTAGCTCTCCTACTAGCTTCTTTCTGTTCTCTCCTACTAGCTTCACCCTGCAAATTCCCCCAAATCAGCCACCACTAAATCTGAATATCCAATATCACAATAAGCCTAAACATTCTCTGGATAGAACAGAGACTAAAAGAAGGTTTACAACAGCCCAGCATGGACACCATACCAAAACAGACCAATCTCTGTACGGCTAAAGTGATGAAAGCTTGTATGTGATAAGCAAATATGGTGACCCTGGGACAATGGAAGTGGTCAGGGCTTTCTTTGTGGACCAGCAATCCCACCACCTATGTGGGGCAGTGAGGATGTCTATCCCTGGGGGTGTCCTCTGTTAGTTGCAAAGAGGCAAGGGGTTCTCCAAACCCAGTGACAGGCCCCGCCTGGGTCCATTGCCCCACCCTATGGGGACAGGCATATGCTCCATGTGTTGGCAGAGAGCGGGCTGTGGAAGAGCTGGCAGGATGCCTGCTCTTATCCATGGCTGAAAACAATTTGAGCGCAGGCAGCTTCCCTCACCAGCAAGTGTTTCTGGGTTTTTCCTCTGGCAGGAAATCAGGTCTAGCAGTCCCATTTGCTGAGGCTGACTTTGACTTAAGCCAAAGTCTTTGGACTCAGACACATTTCACTATTCTCTAGATTTTAGGTGTAAAACTTCACCACCTAACTCCCTACAACCTAGAAGAAAGTGTTAAAACAATGAAATCTTGCAAAATGCAATATCAAGTTATTCTGAGATATATGAAACAGTGAGGCTAAGGGTTAGGGAGTGGGACCTAGAAGAAACTAAAATGTTTATTAGAAGTTCCCTAAAAAAAAAGTTTAAGTGAGAAGGTAGTTTATGTTCTTGGACTTGGGGATTTGCCTGTGACTCTACTTATAATGCAGAAGCCCCGGGGCTCTGTCTAGGTTGCACCTCCCCACTACTGCTACAGCTTTCAAATAACACATCCTCTTTGACTGGAACTTGGCTCGCAAATGCAAAATGACAGACTGGATTACAAGGCTGCTTCACAAGGGAGATGACAGAAGCACAGGAGGGAGAAAGGGAGGGTTGCTGAGGCATGGACTCAGGGGCATTGCCACAGAGCTGCAAAATGTCCTGATTCAGCAACTAAATACTGGAAATATTGCCAGTTACTGCTTCCTAGTCAGGGCAAAGTTTGAAATAAACTTGTGCCCCACTATGTGCCATGCAAGCTGCACAGGGTGACTACAGGATGATGACGAGACCTCTCTGTGGGGCATTCAGTGATGTTTGGTACCTCTCAGGTATAAAGATCTCAACTTAGTAGCCAAGAAGAAATTTGTTTGGTTCTGTTCCAACAATAGGGGGTATTGTTCTTAAAGAATATTTCCTATGTTATTTTTAGGATTTTATTTGTGAATTCAGACCTCGCTTTAGCCATATCATAAAGCCCCAAAATGTGGGTGTGCATATGTGTATATGTCTCTATAGTTGTCTTGCTTTCACAAGGCATATGTGCTGAGAGGAAAGGGTTCAGTAGTTTAACTAGACAGGTATCAGATAAAACAACCAGACTAGTAGAAACTTAATGAAGTCTACTTTTTTTTCTGTATCTAATAAACGTTCTGTTATTCTACACACTGTTCAATAAGCCCATATGCCCAAGATATGAAGTTCATTCATTGCCTTTGTTCATTCACTGTTTATGGCACTGAAAAAATGCAATTGGGTAATTTTTTTCTGGTTAACGATGAATGTATGGGGTGTTTAATTGCATGGGACCACACCTTTATAAGAGCTTTAAATGAAGGAAGATCTTCTTTAGCTGCGAGGTGTTCAGTTTGCTTCACTGTGGTTCGTACAGCTATAATATTTAAAGTCTAAAAGAGCTCACAGACAAAGGGGGTAGTCTTGCCTTTTTCTACTAATTTTTCAATTTCAGAAGAGGCTGCCTCATGTATGAAATTGCAGTCTCTCTCTTCTCAGAATGCTCCTGAACTGAGATTTGGGCTTTCGGATTTTAAACACACACACGCACGCACGTGCACACATGCACATACAATTGGAAACAAAAACAACACAGTGACTGAGATGAGCTGCTTACATATTGAGGGGGAGCTGGACCTTCGGTGGTGTTCCCTGATCTCCAATTATTGCACTTGTCCTGGGACCAGCCACTGTGGCTGTTCCAATCAAAGAGGAATCCTGAAAATACACAAAGAACACACAAGGATTTAAGATGAAGCCCATCGTTTCCTAAATTGCTATGGGGTGAAGGCACAAAGGAAAAAAAACATATATTTTATTAAATTCTCAGATTTTCTAACTTCATGATACTGCATTAAAAAAGACATCTTTTAGCCTTACATATTCCAAGAATATATTTCTGACACAAAGGATATCAGGTTATTAGCAGAATTTCTACCTGTCAGAGAAATTTTAGTTGTATTTTATGTGCAGATCTTAAATGTTTTAGAACACTAAACTACTTGACTATTTTGTAAAATCAGCTCAAAATATGCATCTCTGCAATAGTACCTTCTCTGATAAAGGTAATCTTTTCCCTTCAAAAACTTGTTTTTTAAATCAGTACTTTTTTGGCTAATGGTTATGGATCTATGGAGAAGAAGATACTATTCAATTTCCAAAATGCAGTCTCATTTCTATATATTGTTTTTATCATCATGAATATTATTCTCATTAAAAAAAGGTGACTATACCACCCACAACGTAACTCTGAATGAAGAAAGTAGTAAACTGCACTTTTACCCCAGAAAATAAATCTCCACTCTCATACAGACAACTGGGCAGATCTTCTCCTGCTATTAATGTGAAAGGCAATTCTAAATGTAATCATTCATTTCTCAAAGCTTAATGTTCAGCCAAAGTATGTAGGGCAAACTCTTTTGAGATGTCTCACCAAAGTCCTCATTCATCTACATCAAAAATGAATCTTGACTGGAAACTTCTCCTGAAGTAATGCCAAGGCCTGTAGCAACAAATCTTCACTGCAGACAGGGCAGAGCTGGGCTGATGGGACTTGGTTTACTTGAGCAAAAAGCTTTTTTGGTAAATCTAACCAAATACTGTATGCACATCCATATGCAGAATGGCTCTACAAAGTAGGAACCAAAGTTTACACACAAGTTGCAGGTTCACGCAGAGCGCGGTACACACAGCAAAGATTCTGAGCAGTTCATAGGCCTCCAGTGCAGCTTTTCTGTTTCCAAATTCTATCTAACAAACAGTAATTAATTGATTTTAGGAACACAAACATAGAGGCATTTTTTGCTTTTACAAATGACACTGAATTAAACCAAGACATTGAGTTAAACCAAGACACACATTTCTCCTTAATTATTGGATTTCAATGTTACCTCATTCTAAAGAAGCCCACATAATTATTACAGTATTCTGTCTTGACAGTGCATTGCTAAGTTTTATTGCTTTGCTGTGTATGAACATAGTATCATTAGGAAATTGTGCAGCAAAACATGAAGACACTGCACTGTGATTCCATAGCTTTTGGCAAAAAACCAGATGTCTCATCTCTCACCAGCACCTCCGCTCAATCATGAAGTTGCAGTGACAAGTACAGCTCCTTTTTCTCATTATTTCCTCTAACGTTCTGGCTGCTTGCTCAAAGAAAGAAGGATCCAGGTAGCTCTTAGTCCTACGTGAAAAGTAAGCGTTCTTTCCAGTAACTAAGGCTTTGTTAATACTGCCTGTCAGTGAGATAATATCAACTTACAGAAAAAACACAACAACCCACTAAAAAATTTAGGGGTAGCTGGAGAATGATCCCTCATTTGTTATTTTGAGCTGGTTAATGGGGTTAGGGATTGCGGAAGATGCTGGGCTGAGACACCTGGCAGCTGCCTCATCCAGAAGGTGAGAAATTAACTGGTTCAAGCTCCTTCATCTCATGCCACCACTGCATGCCTGCTCTGAGCTAGAGAAACTGTCTCTAAGAAAACAGAAAATGCATCAGTCCCCACCCTTTCTCACTAGGAAAAATAATTTTGGTTTTACCTCATGAAAAAAACAGACCTGAATTAACAGCCTCAGGGTGCAACTGTAAAGACAGAGAAGATCACAGCAGGATAGAATAGGACAGAAAGGGATGGAATGGAATGGAATGGAATGGAATGGAATGGAATGGAATGGAATGGAATGGAATGGACTAGACTCGACTAGAACATTGTGTTGGAAGTGACCTGCAACAATCATCTAGTCCAACTCAGTCCATCTGACCACTTCAGGGCTGACAGGTTTGAGGCATCAACCACCTCTCTAGGAAGCCTGTTCCAGAGTTGACCACCCTCTTGTAAAGAAATGCTTCCTAATGTCCGGTCTGAACCTCCTCTGGGGCAGCTTTGAACCATTCCCATGCATTCTGTCAATGGATACCAGGGAGATGGTATCAGCACCTCCCTCTCCACTTCCCCTCCTCAGGAAGCTTTAGACAGCAATGAAGTTGCCCTGCAGCCTGCTTTTCTCCAAGCTAGACAACCTGTCCTCAGCTGCTCCTCATAGGACATTCCTTCTAGCCCTTCCACCAGCTTTGTAGCCCTCCTCTGGATGCATTCAAGTACCTTCAAATCCTTCTTAAATTGTAGGGCCCAGAACTGCACACAGAACTCTGGGTGAGGCTGCACCAACACTGAATACAGCAGGATAATCACCTGTCCTGAGTGACTGGTGATGCTGTGTTTGATGCACCCCAGGATGGGATTTGCCCTCTGGGCTGCCAGGGCTCCCTGCCAACTCCCACTGTCCATCAGCACCCCCAGACACCTTTCTGCAGGTTGCTCTCCAGCCACTCCTCTCTCACTTTATTCTTGCGCCTCCATCCTAGGTGCTTCCATCCTAGTCCGCTATCATCAGTAAACTTGCTAGTGGTGCATTCAGCAACACATGATACACACACACACACACACACACACACATATATATGTATATATACACACACACACATATTGAACAGAACTGGCCCTACAACTGAACCCAAAGGAACACCACTGGTGACCAGCCATCAGCCAGCTGTAGCCCCATTCACTACAACCCTTTGACCTCTGGCTTTTGGCCAGTTCTTCACCCAGTCCATCACAAATCCACTCATTCCCTGGATGGACAACTTGTCCAAAAACATGCTGAAGGACAGTACCAAAAGCCCCTCACTAAAATCCTGAAAAAGCTGCATCCACTGCCTTCCCTTCATCCACTAGGTAGGTGACCTATCAGAGTAGGATATCAAATCAGTTAAATGGGAATTCCCTTTTGTAAACCCATACTGACTGTTAAATATGACTGCATCATTCTTTAAATATCTTTCAATAGTACCCAGTTTAACCTTCTCCATAACTTTTCCAGAAACCAAGGTTAGATTAAAAGATCTGTAGTTCCTTGGGTCTTCCCTCATGCCTTTTTCTGTAGACTGGAATAACACTGGCAAGCTTCCAGTCAGCAGGACCTCCATAAACTTCCAAGACCTTTGATAGATGATGAAGAGAGGTCCTGCCATAACATTCCCTAGCTCCTTCAGAACTCTCAGATAAATCCCATTAGGCCCCTATGACATGTCTACATTCAGCTGATACAGCTGGTCCCTTACAAATTCAGTGTCCACAAATGTAAAATCACTGTTCCTACACTTGTGGTCCTCCAACTCAGGGGACTGGGCAGCCCAAGGTCTATTAGTAGCCAAGAAGAAATTTGTTTGGTTCTGTTCCAACAATAGGGGGTATCACTAAAGATTGAGATAAAAAGTGCATAGAATGGATCTGCTTTTTCTTCATTCCTGTTAGTCAGATGACCACCTTCACCAAGTATCAGTTCAATGTTTTCTTTAGATCTCCTCTTGCTGTTAACATTAAAAAAAAAAGCCCATCTTGTTACCTGAAACAACACTGGTCTATTTCAACTCTAAGTGAGCTTTGGCCTTTCGTGTCTTCTCCCTGTGTAAATGAACCCCAGCTCCGTACTCAGGTTCCTGAGAAGCCTAACCTTGCTTCCAGAGGTCATGGAGTTTCTTTTTCTTCCTGAGCTACACCAGGAGTTCCCTGTTCAGCCAAGCTGGTCTTCTGCTCTGATTGCTTGACATACAATACGATGGAATTGTCTGCTCCTGTGCTTCTGCACGGTGAATCTTAAAGATTGACCAGGACACTTGGACTCCCAAGCCCTTAAGAGCAGGTTCCCAGGGCACTCTGCTAAATAGTTCCCTGAATAGCATAAAATTTGCTCTCATGAAGTCCAAGGCAGCAACTCTGTCACCCTTTTTTGTCATTACAGTGAAAATTTAAAAATTAACCATTTCATGATCACTGTGGCCAAGACAGTCATCTACTGACTCATTCTTCATGAGTCCTTCTCTATTCACAAATAGCAAGTCCAGGAGGGCATCTTTCCTAGTTGGCTCACTGCGTACCCATGACAAGAAGCTATCTCCTACAAACTTCAAGAATTTCCAACCCTCATCACAGCAGTATGATATTCCCAGTTGATGTCTGGGAAGTTGAAATCTCCCATAAGGATAAGGGCTACTGATCCAGAGATTTCTCCTACTTGCCTATAGAATAATTCACTGGTGCTTACATCCTGGCTGGGCGATCAGTTGTAAACACCCTCTACAGTATCTCCTTTGTTTTCCATCCCCCTAATCTTCCCCCACAGGCTCTCTACCATATCATCATGAACTATAAGGGCTATGCAATCAACCTCTCCCTTATTTACAGTGCCATACCTCCCCCTCACTTGCCCTGCCTACTCTTCCTGAACAGCCTTCAGCCCTCCATGCCAGCACTCCAAACACGAAACTCATTCCACCAAGTCTCACTAGTACCAATGATATTGCAGCTTTGGGAGCTCACTAGTACCAACGTCTACTAGCACCACTAGTCTTGCTAGTACCAAGGATATTGCAGCTTTGGGAGCTGACCAATGCTTCCAGCTCTTCTTTTTTGCAAGACACATGCTAGCCCTTCGTTAACTGCTATGATCCTCCCTCTGCACACTGCAGCCAAGTCAGAGTTTGCAGAGATGCAGCTACTCCAGCCTGGATTGGCCACTGCAAGTGCTGTGGGCTAAGCCAGACTGATTCTGCAGAGGGATGATCTCAAGCCCAGAGAGCAGAGTAGCTGTCAAAGCATCATCTATTTTCCTGTTTGCACTGACAGTGGTGCGTTCTGTGTCTTCTCTGTTACTGGAAGCATGATCTCAAGTGCTTTCTATTACACTTGTACTAACATATAGTCCAAGTGGTTAAGAAATCATGTAACTGCCATCGGTGTCACTTGATGACAACGTTGCTTTCCTCCCTTGAATAATCCCAAAGATATCTCCATAGTCACGTATGTCATCTATCTACCTGACATTCAGTTTCTTGCCTATGTTGGTTACTCTAATATTACTGCATCTAGTGCCAGCCTGGACCCTACAAGCCATTCATTTTTGCCACTTTGCACGGTCTAGTATCCTATGCATCCAAACTCTAAATCAGTGTCTGTTTCCTCATCATGCTCCAGTTTTTCTTTAGCTGCTCTCCTCTGCAGCTTTGACTTGACAATGTACTTGCCAGTCTGTCTATGACCCTGCTTTCCATCATCACGTTTTACTCCACAGGACTTGCTGGTCTTCCACACACTGAATTCAGGTCCTCTGTTCACATCTCGGCATTTACTGTCACGCAAGTATTCTGCTCTGCAGCTTCATCTGCCTCTGTGCTCCTTGTCTAACTCTCTCCATGGCTGCCTGATTGTCACTATGCATCTGAGTGTTCACCAGCTTTACATTTAAACTACTGTCCCTGACACATTTGGTGAAGGCTTTCTAAGCTGCCTCTTTCAAGGACCAGTTCTTTCTAATATGTACCATTAATTAGCTCATATTATAAGATACAATATTGCTAGATTATTTTGCATGATAGTATTTACAGTAGGATTTTGAAGAGATTAATTTTTGTGAAAGAATAATCTCCTATTTCTTCATACTTATTACCTTATTGGAAGTTTACCTCTCCAGTTTCCATTCACACAATTCTATGTGCATCTCTTCAGCTACTGGTAACACTAATAATCCTCCTGGAGAACACAACAGGCCTTTCTCCATCACAGCTGGTAGTAGAACTTAGTTTGTTTTCCTTCTTTATTTAGCCCTGTAGCCAAGTTGTACTTTTGCTATAGTGATCTAAGGAACAAGGTACTAAACATGTCCTCCTTTCCTCTTCATCTGCTCAGGGGAATGGAAATGCAAGATGATGCTCTGATTTTTTTGTTCTCTCTTTTGATACCTCTTGGGAGGATTGTGTGCCACATCCTTGCTTTCTGATGGAACACCCCTACATAATCCACCTTTCTGTGGCACCAAACACAAACACCACCATGCAAAGGCATTACACAGGGAGGGCTCAATCACTGCAGCATTTGTGTGTTAATCCTTCTTCCATCTCAGCTACTCACTACTATTAAAGCTTAATGGGGAGGAGATGTCTCTGACAGCCAGGTTTTTAAGAGGCATGTAAGCACATATTGATAAAAACAGGCACCTTGCAGAGTTTTCTCAGGGAGGCATTAAGTACTTCACTGCCTGATTCTCATGGATTTTATTGCAATTTAAGTAATAAGAGTCACTTCTGAAAATATCATTTGGTGCCCCTCTCTATCCTTATGAGCCTCTTATGCCTTTAAACATTTTACCTTTGAATTGCTAGACATGACCTGCTGGGTAATCACATGTAGCACACCTCCTGATTAGGAGAACGTTTACTCTAAATGTGGCATGCAGTGTTCTGATCTAGACACTGCCAACTCTGTCCCAATTACTTAGGCCACTGAACAGCCAAATCTGACTTCTTCACGCTCCCTCTTCTACCTGACATCCTCCAAGCACCACTTACCACTGTTGATGTTTCCAGCTCAACAGCAACAGATCTTCTCTTCCATGGGCCAGCACAGACCCAGCTGCCAGCCAGCAGGGAAAAGCATGCTGAAAACCACCTCCAGATCCCTCTGCACTAATTTCTGCTTCTTTGTGACCATTGGTAGCACAGCAACTTCACCTGTACTGCGAAAGGCTAAATCTTCAGTTAAACTCCCAGACTATACACCCAGGCACAACGATGCTGCATGACAGATATCTCAGTCCCAGCTCATGCTGTGCTGTCTGTTTTCATCACCAGCTACCCTTGTGTAGTAGGAGATTATGTATCCATGGGCAGGATAGTAATATAAAAGGACTTTTTGCTTTTTTCCTGTAAACACAACAGCTTCCTTATAACCACTGAAACACAAATCCCCCCAAAATGTTACTGAAAGCCCAGAAAGATCAGGAAATTAAAGGTAATAACTACTTATCTGGGCTGAAACATCATGTCAAATTCATTCACTTTCTCTCTTCCCGTCCACATCTCTATGAAAGCATAAGAATTACTAGTTTGGACTTCCAGCATAAATTATCTTTTTCTTTCTCTTGTATATTTACTTTAAATTTTCACCAGTACTTTAAGGCCACATTTTTGGTTTAGTTTGAAAAGAGATGGTGCCTGTAGGGATTAGGAAAGTGCCTTGCAAAAGCAAATGACTCAGTCTCGGAGGAGAGTAGAAGTCAGAAGTACAATGATATTGCAGGTTGCAGTAGCCTTCACTGAAAAATAATTGTTGCTGCTATCAGACGAAAGTTCTTATCATCTAGAAAATCACCAACTAGAAATCTCAGTTTTGACTTCAAAGAAAATTCAGCACTGTCTCACCACAGGGCACTTACAACATTCATTAATTCACAGGAAAAATTCTTTTAATGTCTTGAATGCATATTTACAGCTTACTTTAAATTTCTCTTTAATATTACTTTAAAATAAGAGAAAAACGCCCATTCAACTCACATAAGCTGACATACCATCCTCTGGAAATACCATAAAAAATAGGCTAATGGGCTTTAAGATTCCTGTTACTTGTTTCTCTCATTTGATGACTCCATAAAACAATGACTGTGGCAATCACTCTGGGCCTTAATGTTCCTAGAAATAATGTACTAGCACTTAATGCATGGCAGTGCCACCAAGTATTGATGAAAAGTGTTACACGCAAGATCAAGTACCCTCATCAAATGCTAATTGTCAAAGTGGGGGCTGAAATAGACTTACCAATTCTAGAGGAAGACTTTTTTTCCCATAATGTTATGTGTGTAAAAAACCAAACAAATGTGCGGGATAACAGCTGCAGCTGCATAAATAGCTGCATAAGTACCCAGATCCTTCTGTGAAAACTGGAGCTAAATTTAAATGATTTAGCATTTACTGAGGGGTTCTTACAACCTGAAAGTATCTGTATCTGTGGAGGAAGGTGAGGCAGAGTATTATGCCAGCCTGCTCTAGCACCATGTTCACCCTGGTTATTTTTGGCTTGTAATAGGCCAAGAACTCTAGAGCATATCTTCCTTAGAGCTATGTGGAGAGCTGGAAAAGTCAAGTGAATTTATTTCCTGAACTTCCATTTCCACTGTCTTTTAAACTAAGGATGCCTGCAAGTTAGAAGAAAAAAACCCCAAATATTTTTTGTAATTTTCTTCCAGAGATTTATCTGACATTACCATCCACAAAAGCACTGATTATTCTGGTTTGCAGCTTCTCAGTTCCCCTAAATGAGGACTAATTAAGCATCATGTGGATGAGCATCATGAGAATTATATTTTATTCAGCCTTGTTTCTCTCTCAGACTAACCCCTTCAGCACTGAGTACCAGTATATAGCTCTCCACCACAAGGTTTTAAATGAGTTTATGATAAAAATAGTTTCTTGCAATTCTGGGATCAAAGAACATGAAAAATCAAACGCAGAGACACAGGAAAACTTGAAGTGAAAGCTTGACCTGTAAAAGATTTTAATTTAGTCCCACATTCATTATTATCCTTTTGATAACTGTACAACAAACTCATCAGGATCCTGTGCAATGCCTCCTGTAGGAAGTTCCCCTCTATGGAGAAAATAGTGGTAAACAAATAAACAAAACCCCCAAGCAAACAAAAAAGGGAAAATAGACACTTTAGTAATTTCTGTTCAAATGTCATTCATGCATTTTCACATAGTGTGTGCCAGACAGACAGGATTTTGTGGTATAGTGTAAATACCAAGACAGTGTCTCACTAGCTCTTGAGGTTTCCAATCCAGTAGTTGACTGGCAGGTAGTGTAAAGCCTCAGGATTAGCTGTGTGCAAAAATTATTTCAGTGGCAAAACGTTTTTGGATTACTACTCCGAGGAGCATCTGGAAAAAAATATATTGTTTTGTGTTACAGGCAATGGGATTTCAAGCACAGTTGAATAACCCATCTAAAGCACAACCTTCTCTTCCTAGATCCTGTAAAAAAATCAGGTTTTGTGGTTCCTGAAAAATCTTTCAAAATGTGTTTGTGATGAGGCATATTATAGGATAAAGAGAAGACACTGTCTCTAAACTGGTAGTTTCCGAAAGGCGATTTTGCTTTGACCCAGATTCCCAGTAGTTTATGTAATCAGTCCATAGATTGAGTCAGCTCATGTGTCTCATCTGCAACAGTTTTGAAAAAGAATGCAATATATCCCAACATGCAGAGTGTGTTCAGAGACCTAATAGTATCCAAAAAAAAAAAAAGCAGCTTACAATCATGCCCTGCCTAAAACTTGCTGTTTAAAAAACTCCTTCCACCTACAACCCCCACCCCCCAGTGAAATAAAGTTATTTAAAACAGGCAATATCTGGAACCAATTATAAATGACTTTGAGTAGAACTGAGAAGGTACAAAGGCAATGAATTAGTTTAGGTTAGACTTTACCGACATCTCTTATGCATTTTCTGTGATATATTTTGATCTAAATGACAGAAAGACACACTGGACCAATATTACTTCTTTTTGCCATTTTGACTGCTGCAGCCTCCTAAAATAGTTGCCCTTGGTTTCACCTGTCTCACTCTCATTAATGGATGTCCAGTCGTCATTCACAGCCAGCAGCAGAGCAGGTTGGATAGAATTTGGACTCTGGGGCAAAGCTGAAAAATACCTGAATTTGTCTTATTTTCCCAGAGCCTGTTGTGCACTTGAAAATTCAAGGTTCATTTTTAGTCCCTGGATTTTAGGTATAATCTGTATGCTTCTCATGGTCAGCACATTTAGGTTATCAGCCAAGGAGCAACCAGAGTTCTGCTATTACATTTTCTCAGCTAAAATTCAGCATTTCTAAATAACTGATAAGGACACAATTCCAAATGATTTATATAGCAAGAGACTTCAAAGAACATTTTTCATTTCAAATACTGTCACTCTTTGGGACTAGGAGCATGCAAGACATTGTTCTCAGCTTTTCCTGAACATGTGTCCTCTGGTTGGGAGCTTGTACTAATACTTGCAGATACAAATTGACTTCTTGGGCATGGTGATCAGTTGTTCAAAACATACAGAAGTTTCTTCTGGGGGGAGGATCCTTTCTTCCTCACTCAGCTGTTACCCTGGTGTGCACAAAGCCATACTTCATTATTCATGAGACGTATTTTCTGTCAAAATCCAGGGGATTTGGAGCAGTAGTGACCTATGACCTTTTCAACTAGCAGGGACGAATAATTCATGAGGGGTGAAAATGGAAGCAAGACAAGCCATCTGAGGCCTAGGCACAATTACTTTCCAGGGGGACCTTGCCTGCTCCCCAGGGAGTCTCAGTTGCGAACTGCTCCTCTGCACCTGTAACCTAATTCAGCTTCAGCTCCATCACAGGCTCGCAGCACTACTTACATCTTCAATAAAAATTCATTTTGCCAGTATGATAGGACATTCTGCATGATGGACAGACACTATTACCGTTCAGACGGAGATCTTATGTTTAATGAGTGATGCTCAGCATGCAGCAAAAAGCATACAAGCAAATTTTGGTGCAGAAAAAATTAAGATTCCGGCATTGCCTCTTTGAAATTAAATGCTCTATATCCTGGCTATTGTGGAATTCCAGACACTATTTTACTCAGCTGAGGTGACTTGAAGTTGATTCTTCTACCTTTCTAGCATCCCTAAGTTTGCGGTCAGTAAAGACGTTTTTTAAGACCATCATTCATTTCAAAATGCATCTTGGCTTTTGGGAAACAGCTGAGTTGGTTCTGCTTAAAGAATAATGAACATATTATGGAAGGCCCGTAGTCTTCAATTATTAAATAATTGATATGCAGAAGTGCTTTCAAAACATGTGATTTCATAGTCTGGTCTGGATGTCAGTGCTCAATATAGAAATCTGTGCTCTCCTGGAGAAGCAGGGGGCTTATAACAGTGTAACAATTCATAAAAGCAAAAAACATGTCAGCTCGGCATAGAAGTCTGGTTTCAATTCACAAAAATTGACAAAAGCCATAGGAGTAAAGTAGTATGCATGAAATCACTTCTAAGGGGTGGAATATATGCCACATTTATGGAGACATGTAAAATTTGCACCTAAATTTTAAGTTTCTGCAACAAGAAGCCCTAGTTGTCTCTGTTTCTTCTCATGTCAGCAGAAAGAAAGTAGGTGCTCCAGATGTGGGTGCCTCAGGTCTACAAGGAAAATGGATGGTTGTTTTCAGGACACTGTTTCGCTGGGCACCAGCCGGTTGCCTTGGGGTAGGGGACTGGAGGCCATTCAAAAACTCCTGTAATTGAATTCTGCTTGTTCAAAGGACAGGCTACAGGAGAACCATGTTGAACTTTTTCAGAATGTAGACTCCCGCTGCAAGCTAAGTACCAATCCTGATATGTTCCAGAGAAATTCATACCTACTAAAGTGAACAAAATTCCTTTATTTCTTTTTATGAAGAGATCTATTAAATGAACAATGAAAAATGGCCTGGAAATTTCAAGGACATGATATAAAGACACAATAAACCAAATTTACATTCTAATTTTAAAAGGAAAGACATAAATTTGCTAGATAGCCCATACTGAAACTGTAAATTTGTTGTTTCCCCTACAAGAAATAAGCTTTGGCTAAATTTGCTGTTGCAAATTAGCAAGGGCCTGAGATGGTTACAGAAAGAACCACTCAAAGGCTGTGACAATGACTTGCAGTGCAGAGAGTTTCCTCTTCAAGTGAGGAAAGAAAAGGTGAGACATCTTCCTGCAGTAGAGCTCACCGGTGAGTTTGGCAGCTACATGCACAGCCTTCCTACCGACCTGCCCATGCTCTCAGCAATGCCCCTGAGCACTTCCAGAGCAGCAGTAGAATCAGTTTGCAAATTTGTCAAGACGTCAAACCCTGAACAACATGTACAGGGCATTTACCTTAAAAATGCCAAATGCATTTTCGAGCAAAATGATCTGAAGACAAGATTCTCACTGCGCTGAATGCCTTGATGTAAGAGCTCATGGGGCCCATTGTTTATGCTACTTTGGCTGGCATTCAGCCATGTGAATAAAAGAAAAGTGCTGAACTGATTTTCTGTCTAAGGCTGCAACATCATTAATTGCTTTAGAGCCATGTCAGGTCTTAGCAGATGGCAGAGAAGGGACTGAATTTCTGACATTTTTAATTAAAATGTAACCTTTATTATTATGGGATTAATAGTTATATAAATATAGCTGCACAATTGTAATGTACATTTGGTAAGAGACAAATTCTGTACTCTTTGTAGACCTAACCTAAGAAGGCTTAAAATCATGTGAATTCATGTTGGTAGCTCTTTTGATTTTATTGCTAGTCCTATGGGGTGAAGCATTTTTCTGAAGGTTGCTCCTACAGTCATAGTGAAAACTTCAGCCCCACTTTTTTCCCCTACAGATCCACATTCATAGCAAAGTTTGCAAAGGAAAATGTTTAAATCCCCCAAATTAGAAAGCAAATAGCAAAGTTTTTAAAAGCAGAGCTACGTACTTATATGTGTAAATGCCACACTTGTGGTGGCAGGGTCCTTGGGGCTGCAATAACACTTTTTGGCAGAGGGAAACCTCTTTTCACTAAGGTTGATCTGAACCACCAAGGCTCTTTTTCCCCTTGCTGGATTTTGGCCAGGACAGTTTTGGCCAGCACTGATAGAGGCATGTGCTCAGCTGCCTTCTCTGCAAACTGGCTCTACGCCCTGAGGCAGAACTCCTCCCCAAAGCTGTTCCAGCCATGGGCACAGGAATGACTTCATTGTACCCCAGCCCTAGTTGAGCTTCTGACCATGACACCAACTACACGTCTCCCCATCCGCTGCAATGGACCCGACCAACATTCCTGCAGGCTGGATTTTGATACTCATAACTTGTTACCAGGAACCTGAGGCCCTTCTTGTCCTCTACCACTTGTGTGCAAATGCCACAATGGTTTGAGAAGTGACTGGGGTTTTGCCCACCACTTGTTCTGTATAAAGCAGGAGAGAATAATCAAGGCTCTTTTTGTTTCATGGTCTAATTTTTGTGGTTTACTATCTCAGAATGAGTCTTCCAATGACTCTAGCAAAGGGGGTGTGTGGTATTTCTCTCAACTAGCACAAGAACTGAAAACTGTCTGTCACATCTCTGTAAAGTCCAAACGTGTCACTGAGTGCCAAAAACCTGTGTGTCCTTGACGAGTCTGGGACCCTCACTCATGTCTAGTGCTTGTGCTGCTTCACAGATGTCCCAGTACATCTTGGTACATTTGCTGCTTTGTGTGGGGGCCATATCCTCACCTTCACCCTCCTAATGAAGGCTGAAAGGAGGGGAATGACCTTACAGCACAGAAACACTGCCTGGAAAAGGCACTTGGAAGAAAATTAGCATAGTTACAGTTGGACTGAGCTGTCTCTCTGGCTCCTACATGTGGATGGGCAATGGAGGTAGGCTAGCAGCTGAGGCAGGACCACAGGGTTCTGCTCCACTGTGGCAATGTCCTCTTAGTACACTGTTTTGGCTGGCCCTGTGGCACACACACTGACATGCATGCAGGCATCCTGCCTTCCCCAGTTTCCTTGCAAACCTGCATTGCAGGGACCTGAGGGCTCATGTCGTGTTGCAGCAGGGTGCAGCCATCAAGAGTGACCCCACAGTCTGGTGCACCACATCAGCCTCATAGGGGAGACCCACCAACACTGCAGATGGACATAAACAGCACTTCTGCCCCAGACGGTCCCTACAGTTTGCTGCTTGTCCCTCGTCCAGCTGTCTACATGCATACCAGCATGTAACATGGATCTCTTCCTGCTCCAGGCCACAGGGATGGCAGGTGATCCATGTTTGTCCCTGTATGGGGATGGGGATGTGAGGGGCTGGAAGGCAAAGCCAGGAAGAGGAAAGGGCAAGGATGGCTTTTTTCAGCAATGATGGGTGGGAAGACCCTGCCATGCTTAAGTGCCAAGCACTGCCATGCCAAGCAGAGCAGACCATGAGGAGCTGGTCTGTAGAATGAATGTGCTAATCTGCACACCAAATGTGTAGATGACTGAGCAGGAAGACTGAGGCAGAAGAGTTTTGGGACTAATTATTCTCCCATCTGCACCTTCAAACTGCAAATTTGCACTTGGACTTCCTTATCCACAGAAACAGTGGGAAATTGCAAGGGGTTTCAGTACACTCCTGGTGAGTTTGGCTCCTGTTCCTGCCAGCTCTCAGAAGCTCCTTTTGGGACCTGTGAGAATGTCCAGGAGGATGCTCCTCTACACTCTCCTTTGAGAGGGTGAAGGATAGAGAGTGCTGCACCCTTAGCATGTGTGATGGTTTGAAAATTCCTTGGGTGTTTCTGAACAGCAGCTTCTTGCTGGGTACAACATTTGTCAAAGTATGGCACATTTGCTCATCCTCCAGTGATCTGTATGGAAATAATTATTCCGAAACTCTTTTTTATCCCCAATGTGTGAATTTCATACCAACATTGCTACCCTGCAGGGTAGCAGCTACATTCAGGGTAATGGAATCACTCAAAATTACTCCTTTCTATAACAGAAACTGATGCAACATAAACTGCATTACTTCAAACAAACTGTAGGATTACTTTTTTGTTTTAAAAGTGTTCCATTACTGTGAATCCAATTTGGCTTTATCCTCCAACTCCTGATTGCCTCAAATTTGGCTTTATCCTTCAGCTCCTGATTGCCTCTAGCCTGCCCATTGATTAACATAAGGATGAGAACGGCAGATGCCAAGTGCCATCACACCAGGATGACAGCACCACGCGACTGCTTCGTGCAAGGGTCAGCCATTTTGAAAGAGGTGATGCAATGGTGTGACATCTGCTAAGGATGCCCAAAGCCCACCTCCACCCCTGCCTTACCTGGGCTGGGGCACTGGAGGAGAGGTGGGTGAGGTCCCCGATCCTGGCAGCTGCCCGTGGGTCGCTGGAGCTGATGAGAACGGGGGCGCTGATCTCCATGGAGTGCCGGTTGCTGGCAGCCTGGGAGGACTTGTGTGTCATGCTGAGGGCAGTGAAGGAGTGGCGCTTCTTGGCATTCTTCTTGCCTTCCACCTGCCGCTGGGCTGCCCCAGCTGCCCCAGCACCGGCCAACGTGGAGCACGGCG
Source organism: Lepidothrix coronata (assembly GCF_001604755.1). Classification (NCBI taxonomy): domain Eukaryota; kingdom Metazoa; phylum Chordata; class Aves; order Passeriformes; family Pipridae; genus Lepidothrix; species Lepidothrix coronata. Next base: position 2,486,404 of record NW_016690240.1, on the reverse strand, counting down.
CCAGACCCACCGCTGCCGCCGCCGCCACTGCCGCCGTCTCTGTCGCCAGCGGCATGTCACAGCCAGAGGCAGCAGCCAAGCAAGTCTTGTCCATCTCGATGAGCTGCTTGGCCGATTCATTCAGCTGTGTGGGGAAGAAAAGTGAAATTTAAAAAAGGAGTTGTAGAGAGTGATAAGGTCCCTCCACTGGAGAAAAGGAGGCTCAGAGGGGACCTTGTCACTCTCTACAACTACTTGAAAGGAGGTTGTAGAGAGGTGGGGGTTGGTCTCTTGTCCCAGGTAACAACTGAGAGGGCAGGAGGAAATGGCTTCAAGTTGCACCAGGGGAGGTTTAGATTGGAATAAGGAATAATCTCTTCACTGAAAGAGTTGTCAAGCACTGGAACAGGCTGCTCAGAGAAGTGGTGGAATTACTGTCCCTGAAGGTATTAAAAAGACTTAAAAGACACAGTACTTCAGGGCCATGGTTTTGTGGTGGGCTTGGCAGTGCTGGACTAACAGTTGGACTGGGTGGCTTTAGAAGTCTTTTCCAACCTAAATGAATCCATGAATTATTTAATTTTATGAAGTCAGGTGAATTATTTCCATCCACTAGTTAATGCTGGGAAAATTAAAAGAGAGGTAGGCTAGAACTAGGCACCATAAATTGGTCCATATCAAGCTATGACATTTAAAAAAAATGGCATTCCCCAAAATAGCTTGTCCCAGGCTGGTGAGTCAGAGCCTGGTGAAAGAGGCATCAATGTTTTGCTATTCCCAGCTCCATCATAGCCCTATGTTTAATGTTTGTCACACATGGCTTTGATCCAGAGGTACGGCTTCCAAATCCCTCCAGTTTCATCTCTCTGCCTCTCACCTAACACAGGTTATCCAAATGCAGATGCAAACTGAAGATATTTTTCCCAGCTGTATCACCTAAGCTGTGGAAGACCTTAATGGCCACTGCAAGATTTGCTCAGGGTCCAGCTTGAAAAAGTAGTCTCATCAGTCCTCTTGAAGAGTTCAAAACTTGGCCTACGGCCCAGGGAGACTGCAGAGCACCAGGACACTCAGACAAGGTTTCAGCCCACTGCTCCTCATCCAATCCGCATTCAGGGATAACCTTGTGCCTATAAATGCCAGAGGCATGCTGGGTGGCACAACCCTGTCACTGAAGCATCTTACCTGCTAGCCTCCATAACTTATACAGAATAGCTACACCTTACATAGCTGGAGAGTTTTTAGCCTCACAGGGATGCTACAGTCACTAATGATACATGAAGTATACTCTGAAGTCAGCAGTGCTTTCTGCACAGCACTCGTTGCCAATACTTCTTCCCTCAAGGGGTGCTAACAGCTGAGGGAAAATGCCACATTTTGCCAACAGACCTTTATATTAAACTAGGATGCACCGCAATATGTTTGCATTTATTGAATAAAAACAACAGACGAAAAGGGGAGATATAGCTAATGCATACGTGCTTTTGCATTCACTGCTATTTTGACACCCACAAAAATCAGAGGTGTATGTAATACTATTCTGGACCAAAACCAGGCTATTTTTCTTTCTATAACAACTTCTATTAATTATGGCAGCATCCAAGAAACTCAGCTGAGGACAAGGTCTTCCAAGTCAATAAATAAATAAAAAAAAAGAATAGTTGCTGCTCCAAGCCAATTTAGAAACTTAACACAAGTGAAAATAAAAGGGAAAAAGAGAGGTATGGGAAAGATGACAACAGAAATGCAGTTAAACAAATGTCTAATCGAGTAGCTTTTATAACTCCCAACCACTGTCACCATGCTGTAAATGAAAGAAATAGATATTGCTAACCTTAAGCCAGTCCTCCTAAGTTTGAAAACACTTCTGACTCCATGAGGACTCATTCTCAGTAACAGGCAAAAACCACACTAACACTTAGAAAGTAAACATCAACTTGCAGGGTCCTTCATTCAGTGACAGCTTCCACCAACTCAGCCAAGAGCCTCCAATTAGTGATGCTCCACTACTGTCAGAGCTGCTGGGAGTCCTGCAACCATTCAATTAGCAAGTCATTTTCCCAGCTGCACTCTTCAACTTGAGACCATGCTTACAGCCAGTGTAGTGCACTGCACCTGCCAATTTTTGCCAATAACAGCTGATCCTATTTCAGATTCTTCAAAAATGTCCATTATTTCCCACTTCATCATGCTTTAAATTGGTACAACCTAATATTTGCCAGCAGGCTCCAAGTTGCAAGGAAACCAGATGGCTCCACTCCCTTAAGTAGGTGTTACAGCTCCGCTTACCCCACTGATGGAGATAGTCTAGCTGAATTACTTGAAATATTAAGGAGAGAAGGAGAAAGACATCAAATATTCATGATTCTTCTACAGCATAGGGTGAGGAAATACTTTGCCAATCAACAGGAATCAGAAAAAGAATATATTCTAATTCTTTGACATAGGAAAAAAATAGAGTTAAAGAAAAGAATTTAGAACTTCTGATTTTACAACATGCTCCATATGGACAACGAAATGCTCCAGCCCTTGATATCAAACTCTGAATCTCTTGTAAGAATTAGACTATAAATCCCACTGTTTGGAATCCTATTTAACAATGAACTGTTCTTTTTAAAACAACAAAATCCATTACTTTTTTGTTCAAAGCAGGACCTAGTGAAAATGTCAATAAGAGAGCCCTGTATTGATATAAACAAAAATCATTCTTGATATCAGTAGAAGATTAAAGACAAAAAGAAAAACCCTGCCCAGAAAGTCAAAATAATGAACTTTTGGGAATGTCAAAGTCTTCCTGAAATACTGGGAAAAAAATTATTTTGGTCTGCCAAGATAAAAAATGCTTTATAGCTTTACAACTTTATTTTTGTAGAGAACTGTTTTTAAACAGCTTTGCCCACAGATGCTGGAAAGTACTTCCCAAATAGGCTATGAATACCAGAGAAAAGTCTGCTTCCTACTTTGTAAAAGCAAATAGTGCTGCCTCTTCACAAAAAAACCCTTTTAGAAACCCTTTTTTAAACATAAACATGATAGCAAATTTCTTATTTTAAACTCTGAGTATGTAAACAAGCATTGCTTTCTAGTGTCTGTCATCTGATCTTCAGGCAGATTTGCTTCCAGATGAGAAGCTTAATGGAAAGTTCTGACCCACAGTCAGTGTCAGGAATTTGACATTTCTAGAGGTCTGTAGCTCTTATGACAACCTCTAATACTAGAACTCAACTTTCTTAGTAATTTTTTATCCCTTCTCTAGAAAGAACCTATATTTGAAATTCTGGTCCTGCTAAGCCCAAATTGTAAAATGCCCTTGAAACTGCAGATAGACTGATTTTACCCCAAATCCATTCTTTAAAAAGGGGATGTCCTAGAAAACTTGACATGTGATTTAGAGGGATAAGGCTTGGATTTGAATGCCAGTCAAACATTCCCAGCAGCCCTGCAATCCTGTCTAGGAATGCAAAATCTTGCAAGGGCAAGCCTTATAATATCTGACGGACCTTCCATGCAAGAGAGGCAATGAAATGGGGCAGTAAAACTGTCCAGAGGGTCTTGGTGACTATTGACTGTGAATCCTGCAGGCTGAGATAAGGATGCATCAGTCTCAGTTCATAGAGCTACTGTGTAGCTCTATGTCCTTTCCCAGCTGTGAGGAATCATACTGGAGACAGCTCCAGCTCATCTGGTTTTGAGAGTGAAAAAGGGCTTTGTTCACCTCCAAACAACCTTTTCCCACAAAGGGAGCAGTAATCAAGTGCTGTTGATCAGAAATTTGCTGATCTTGATCAGGAAGCCACACTGCCCTCCCTGCCACAATGCAAGCTGTCATGACTTTAGCATCCAGCCAGACAGCCCATGCAATATGAACTAAGGGAGAGGGTTTTTTTCTTCTTCTGGATTTTAGATACGACTATTTTAGCTACTCTACTTGAGACTTTAACACATAGGTGACAACAGTACAAATATTAAGATACCTCACTTGGGACTTCTCCACTGCCAAAATTATTTTTTATTAGTCTCTAGATAAACCTAATTTTTTTCTGCAGAATGCATTATGGTGACTTTCTCTCGGTCCCTGTTGCACATGCTTGCACACATGCATATACACACATATACCACAGTTCACTCCAGTTGCTGATACATGTGGGTTTAAAAGAGACCACCTGTAAAGGGTTTCAACATATTTCTCTGTTAAGGATAAGGGGGTACAGGAGAGAAACTGTCATCTGCACTGACTATCCCCATATAGGACCAAATATGCCCTTTATATCCCAACGTGATTTAGCGAACTCTAGTGTCAATGGGCAGCATTATGCACCTGCTTACATACACCAGCTGGGGTGAAGACTAAGGAAAATCTACTTCTTGTCCAATGTGGGTGATAAATAATTCTAAATTTAGACCAAATAACAAAATATTACCTTGGAATTTATTGTTATTAGTATGGAACAAGACAGAAGAATGGGAAATTTAGGTCAGATTTAAATAATTAACCTTTACTTCATCTCCCTTGACAAATATGCCTGTGCATTTACTAATCCATGTTAGTGGCAAAATTATTCTACTTCAGCTTAGACTCCTAAGGGACACCTTGTTACACTGTGGTCACCACAACAGCTCCTGGGTTGTTGCATTTGAATGACAGTGCTGTCTTCTGTAAGATGGAGGACAGTAAGTCTTATTCTGCTATTGAATACTCTTAGCTTTTTAGTCATTTAGGTCTAGGTAAGGGATTAATTTCTGACTGACATCTGACCTGCCAAAGAGAGGACTTCACTCTGGCTTACCAACAGCACATACTTGATAATGTGCAGACCAAAGTGTTAGCAATGGGACTTAAAATGTTGCTGTTTTCTGAACAAGGAAGGATAGACTAAATTCTCAGTTTTACACAAACGCTTCAGTATTTTGATAAACTGGAGCCAATTTGAACAGTAAAGTACAGTTTATTAAGACTTTCAGGAAAACAATGCTTCATTTGCTACTTAAGCTTTCTCCTTCTGTCTTTGTGGAAACTATTAGCTAAAGAATGGTGCTGTTCAAATACAGGTATAATATCAGAAACATGTTATTTCAGATCCCTTTTGAAAGTGAGAAGTTACAAAACCCCACAAATCAATACGTGCCTAATACAAAAAAGTAAATTTGTAAGAAAAAATATCATGCTCAAGTTTTTGGAAAGGAACCACTGAGCAGAGCAGAAACGAAAACTAAAATTATTAGTAAAACATCTTCACAATGTCCTGAAAGACTGAAAGTATTTTCACCTAGGGACTGCTGATTTTTATACATTATGGTTCATAAATATTGAGAAGATCACGTACATCCCTATTTTATGCCTTGTGGAAACTTTGGCAACTTGAAATTTCATATCTGATTTTGTGATTAAAATAAATAGACAGAATTTATTAACTTCAGAGTAGTTACTTGAAGGAAATACTAAGTTCTTATGCCCTCATTAAACTAGTTTTGCTAGTATTATAATTTATGTTCTGAAGCACAGTGAGGTTGTTAAGTAACTAAGGGTATAACTGTACAAGATTCTTCTGTCTCTGCTGGGTCCCTGAGAGGACTGCATCTGTAAAAGCATTTTCATCCCCAAAAAGCAGCATTTCAGAAAGCTGAAACAGCTTTTCCTTGCCGTTATCCCTACTGGAAAATGCAGGATACAACCCTTCTTATTCTATAGCCAAGTAGCAAAACAGCCTTTGATCAAATGGACAGTGGGAGAATTATGTACTTTACCTAATACTTTAGATGTTCATCGGTAAGTTAGTATAGTGGACACACAGCAATTCCAAGAGCTTAATAATGGGATATTAGCAGACAAAGTTGTGCCAAAGGCTCTTTGACCAAGTTATATTGAATTCATCTATCATTTTCACCTTTTATATGTTTTATTAATTCAGATTTAACAGTGTTTAGAGAAAACCTCCAAAGTTCTCCATGGACAGTTTAAATTCATTTGGCAAAACCTACAAAATCATATGTCAATTGTTCATTTAGGTGCCATCTTCTAATGAAGAATAATTAGTAAGGCACGGTTTAAGAGAAAATATTATAGCTAAAACAAAGCATTATTTAATGGTTTTATGTTAATCTCTACAAATCCACTATTGCCCTGTCTAATTTATTGCAAGGGAGGAACAAGCAATTGTGGAACAGATTTTTTGCAAGTGGTTTATCCATCATGGAAGATAGATTTCTGAAACCCCACACTGTGATCGAGAGGAGAGTTATTCCATGCACCCAGGAAATACAAGAAGCACAGTACATGTGCTTGCTTGAACACATTCACATGGAACAATAGCTGCAGAAATACTTTGCTAGGGCACATCTCAAACTTCAAGTGTTCTGTTCCTCCAGTCGTAGGCTGAAGCATACATCTTGTTCTCTTTTCCAAAAGCCTGCTAAATATGTCAGCTTGTTCTCAAGGAAGGAAGTCCCTAAAACCATACAGTAGATAGCCTTCCTAATCAGGGTCATACCTGTACACAATTATGTATACTCCAGAAAAAGCAAGTCAATAATTTTTGTTTACAACATGGTTCCTTAAAAGGCAGCAGTACTTAGCAATCCATTTCCCTGTCCTACAAGATCTTTCTCATTTAGCAGCAATGTCACTTCTAACACACTGAGAGGCTGAAGGAATGTAGCGTATTAGAACAGCATGTGCTTGGATGAGCGTGTCATCATGATCTTGCAGAATGAAAATAAATGATGCGTGCAGCAGAAGTAAACACTAAGCCCTGGGTGGTGATCTGGGAATTTTTTTTCTTTCTCCTTTTTTCTGAACAGTTTTAAGAAGGAAAATAGTTTGCAGTGGTGGAGAACATGGTGAATCCCAGAAAAATGTGCAGTCTGCTAAAAGTCTGCTCACAACCAAAGCACAGCAAGTAACCTTATGGAAACTAATGTCTAAATCACTGAGAAGAAAGAAAATAAAACTAAATGCAATATCATTAAAATAAATGAACTCACCAAAAAGAAGTACACTTTCTAGAACCCTCTCTACTTCCTGAAACAATGCTAGCTATCTAGCCTTCAGCTCCAACTATGAGGACTATCTTGCTCTGATCTGTCATCTCTGAATCTCTGATCTGCTGTGTATGTTCGTTGTGCCTAAGGATTTCCTTTTTCTTCCTATCTGTCCCCTATGGACACCCTTTTTCATAATGAGATGCTCATGACTGCACTAAAGCTCCTTTGAAAGCAAGAAATGTAACCAAATACAGCTTTACTCGACATCAGAAAGAGTGAGCGAATCCATCCTATTTTTACTTATAAATTATTCAGAAAGCTAAATAAAAAGTGCAGTCATGAATTCATGGGCTTGATCCTAATTCCTTTGAAGTCAGTGGCAAAACTCCAGCTGCCTTCAACGGTGGAAGGACTAGTGCCCATCTGGCACCGATTTCAGTACCAGAGGAGTCCCTGTTGAAGCTTGTGTGGATTTGACTGACAAACTGTTTTCATCAAAAAATGAAACTCATTGGAGCTTAAGTACTTCCCAGGAACTTGCTTGTTTTGACAAGATGTCCATCGTAAAACTGTTTCTCAGATGATGTTTCTCAGCTAAGACAAGAAATGGCCAAGGTTACAGTGATTTGGGAGGTTCAACAGGATACTTGGACTCCCAGCTCAAAGTCCCTGTGTCATGAAAGACTTGAAACAATACTACCACTTTCCAAAAAGAAAGCCACCAGCTTTCTGTCTGAGTCCCCTTTGTTCTTGTTCTTGTAAAATGGAAAACCTCTGTGACTCTCCCCCCGAGTCCAGGTGCCCACCTGCACCACTTCGGAAGACGCTGGTGCTGGTAGAAGTTTGAACAGCCTTATGCAGGGCAGCAACCTGGACAGGGGATCAAAATAGACTCAGAAGGCTTTCAGAAGCAGTTCACATGATGTCCTCATGTTTCACTGCCAACTGGTAGCTGTATGAGCCCTGTATTGTTACAGTCAGTTACTACTGCAAGGAAGGGAAGCCCTCTAAAGCAGCTTTGTGCTGAATCTAGAAACCCCTTCACCTGGGAAAACTTTTACTTCCAACCAGCTGTACCTAAAAACTTCACTATGGGCTAGGAAAGATACTGTAGATCCTGAAGCAGAGCTGTGTGGATCACAAGTGAACTCTAAGCAATATCTGCAGAGCCTCTGTGTCTTCAAAAGAGCCAAGTCTTGTGTTTTCAGAGTTTTCAGGCAACTTTCAATGTCCTTCCTTAATGCTCCACAAGGCTACTGGTGGTATTGCTTACTCAAGGGATCATAACATTTTGAATTAACTGAAAACTAACATGTTAAATACCACCAACTAAGGCAGAGGATCTCTTCAGAGTTAATACATCAAGGCTTGGAGTCTTAAAGCAAATGGCTTCCAAATTATGGTGTGTGATCCCAAGTAATTATAAATGGGATTGTGAACCAGGCAACATCATGCTCATGCTGTTGAAGAGACCCTTGTCTTCTTGATAGCTGCACTGTGCACACATTCTACCAGACACAATATTGTGCTCATTTTCTCCGATTTGTTCCTGCAAATACAGTTCTTGAAAATACTGGTTTTGTAATGTTCAGGGTTGCGTGAAAGAAGAAACAATACCATGCCTTCTTTTAAGGAAGACACTTGATTCCAGCTTAAGACGACAGAAGATAAAGAAGACAGAAGATAAGGATGAAAGAAACAAAACATATATTTGCTAAAGTCCTTTATGAATTTGATAACAAAAGTGTTCTGGTGGGCAATGAGAAAAAGACCTACAAGCACGTCACACTACCAATGTTACCTGCAGAAAGCATGAAGTTGGATAAATCTGTGAAGCTCTTGGAAACTCTTGGAATTGCAGCACAAGGAACACGTGAGAAAGCCAAAGTAATTTTCCAAGTACTGCAAGGCTTTGCCTTCACTGAGCAAGCAAGGAGTCTTTGTTGCAGTGATTTACAACTTTGTGTAGAATAAGAAATCTTGTGCAATTGGGGAAAATTAAGTTTTATGTGCTGCAACTGAAGATTACCTGTGGGGAATCACATACAAATAAATGCACTGTTCTCTCTATCTCTGATAAAGCAGTGAAATGAAGAATGAAAGCAAATGCCAAGAAAATGTTTTGGTTCAATTGCTTGTAAAAGGAACCAAGGTATACACACTTCAAGCAGCCATTAGCACTAAAGGGTTGTGATAAACAGCCTTTGCCCTGTGTGTGCTATATTTAGGAAAAAGACATTTTTTACTACATCGTGTTCTGGCTGCTGCTTCCCAAATACAAGACAGAAGAAAACTGCTGGATGTGGTACAGGGTATTTGCAACAGTATAAGCTGCCATGGGGCTGTATAGTTAGACCCTGTGTGCATGGTGCTCCTGTTATAGCTGGCTACAAAGCAGTGTTACTACTTGTAGTGGAGAGTTTCTGTACCAGCTGCAGGGTGACACTGCCTGTTTCACCTGAAGCAGTGAAAATCAAAGAATGGCAGCCACCTGTCACAAAAGCCACTGTGTCATCGGAGAGCTGCGTCCAGGTTTTGGGTTTACTATTTGCCAGTTGGGGCGATAATATGAGTCAGGACATGATGTGCTGCTGTTTCAACCAACCATTTGATGACTCCCTAGAGGGACAGTTCTGAGATGTTTCTCTGAAATGTGAGATGAACTATGTGTGTTTGAGATGGGCAGCAGCACCAGGATACACGAATTGTCCGTGTGACAGGAAGACCGGTCTCCTTACCTATGCACACAGATTAAATAAAGGAGTTATGCTCACAGAGACATGAATTCACAGTCTGAATTTGTATCTCATAGTTGCCCTATCCAGTGGTTATTATAGTACAAACTCTGCTTGGAATTGCCTGCATATTTAAAGCACCTTCTTCCCATATAGATGTGCTGATGCCTGGTACAGCAGCATGGCTCTTTTTCCTCAGTGGAAGCATTAACTTGCATCCTTTTTTACTCTATGCAGTGACCAGTTAAATTTTTACATGAGCTTGTCTTACCTTGGAGACCTTTATGTTTCTGTCAAACTGGTAAAAGGTGTGCAATGGATCGGGATGGCATTACGGGGCAGTAGCTGTTGCACATGGCATGCTGCACATGATATATTGCACACTGCACAACATGCACATCTCAGTTTTGTAAGAAGCCTGACCAGTAACTGAATGCTCCGAAAGCCAGTCTGTAAGATATGAAAATGTGTTTTCTGTGCTATATGATGATGTAATTGGGTTCACAATTCTCCCCCTTCATCTTGTGGAAGAAAAATCTGACAAAGCTGAACTGTGACAAATTCCATCAAGTCCACAAACTCTTGACTGAAAGTGGCACCATTAAGCCTCTCACTCATGGCATGACTGACTGCCCCAGGCCTCAAGGAACCATTTGTAGCCTTCTTTGGAGAATCCAAGATGTTAAAATATGACTGGGGACAAGGCTCAGGTCAGAGCCAGAGGTCTCCCCACTGACTTGCCAACAGCTGCAAAGAGTACACTGAACTTTCTGGCTGTCAAACTAGAAAATGTTATTTGTTTAACTTTCTGAGTTTAATTTCTGGTTTAGGGTAAAGGACACGTACCCAGCGCTGTGGAGTCATGCAGTGAAGCAGCTACTACCCATGCCTCTTGTACACTCGTCTAAAGCTGGATCAATGTTCTGGTTTCTGTCCAAGCCTGCTCTGCCATGAGTGTCACTGCTAGATAAGAGGTGTGCCATTTCTTCAGCGCCAGTGAGCTTGGAGCAGATCTTTTAGGATGCTCAGGCACATTTGTCACATTACTGCAATAAAGTATGATGATTGCCAGCATTAGTCACTTTTATGACATCCATATGCAAATGCTGTTTATGTTAGTATGCTACAACTGGAAGGAATTTGGAAAACCACTGCTCTAGGCCATGCTGTTAGAGCTCTGAGATGGCAAAATTAATGGGCTAGCAAAAAATCTGCACAGTAGGAAATCTTCCTGAAAGTGCAGAGTACTGGAGGGTTTTTTTCTATTTGTTGAATTACTCATGCTCAAATATTTTCCTAACACATTCCTTTCTGAAAATGGACTCCCCAAATTGCACCTACATTCCGCATTCCGTAGACAGAGAGACAAGCTGCCCCTAGGAAACTGAATTTTTCCAAACTGTGACCATACCATGTGATGCAGTCATACAGAGACATTTGTTAATACTTTTATTATTTTTGCCATTAAATGTTGAAGAACTCCTACCACACATCAGAACTCCATTGTGAGAAACATTACATAAAAATAGAGCAACAAGACAGCTCTTGGCCCAAAGAAAGTACATATATAGATATAGACAAAATATACAATGCAACAGTCTTATAAGCAAGATGGACAGAGGATTCTATACAACATAAATCTTCTGTAACCATTACAGCCAAGAACAATTTTAGAGAGGAGTCTGGAGGAGCAATGCTGATGCAGATGTTTGAAGCATTCATCACAACAGTGAAGAACAAAGCACTGTGGAAGAAAATTAGGATTTAAAAAACTGACAAAGTGACTGGCATGGGTAGCATTCAGCAGTAAATAAAAGACAATACAGAGAGAGAGTAATGAGTAATCAAAGGTTTGCAAGTAAGGGCTAGTTGCATGAGCTCTACAGAAAAGGACTTCAGAGAGAAAGAAAGAAGTAGTGGCAGATGAGCACATTAGAGTGTCATGAATGAGGCAGGTCTGCAGTTGCTAAGGATGCAAAAAGGATGTAGCCATAATTAGGGTAGGACATGATAAGAATTTGATCTTTGTGAACACTCAGCAATCAAGTTGGACAAAGACTAGGTAGGACTGCCAGCCACACAGATGAATGGAACCAGGCATGAGGATGTGATTCCCATTGGCAATGTCTTTATTACTTGCCATGAAAGTACATTGATTCCTCTTTAACCAGTGACCAAACAGAAAGTAACACACTTAACTGTGTACTGCACTGAAAACTCAGGTATGTGTTGAGTGAGGGGTGCTCTATGCAAAGGCAGACACGTGTCACTGAGTGGTGTGGAGCTGCCTTTGCTTGGACCTTAAACTCAGCCCTTAGGAGCATTTCTCTGCCCTCAAGGACCCCCATGGGACAAAACCCTGTGCTTGAGACAGAGCATGACCAGTAACAGGCCATGGTTAAACCATGAGCCAGCTGCTGTAGGGCAGAGAAGCTCAGTGCCAATACCAAGAGTTCGCAGATCTCATCTGGCCTGGGACACTGCCAGGAATGCAGTATCAATCATCTCTATAGTCCTTCTTTCACTCCTATAGTTCATACATTGAGGGATAGGAAAACCATGCACCCACCAAATCAATACAACCACATTTCTCTTTCCTGAGCAATGCATGTATGTTGGTGAAAGGCTTTGTCTGGGAACAGGCAAGCCTCTCTAATCATTAGACTGGAGCAAGGAGAGAATCACAGAATCACAGAATATGCTGAGTTGGAAGGGATGTGCAAGGATCATTGAACCTAATTCCTAGCTCTGCACAGGACAGCCCCAAGAGTCACCCCATGTGCCTAAGAGTATTGTCCAAACGTTTTTTGAACTCTGTCAGCCTTGGTGCTGTGACCACTTCCCTGGGAACCCTGTTCTGGACCTTTTTCTAACCTTTTTCTAACATCTAACCTAAACCTCCCCGACCCCATCAGAAGATGCTGAGGACATTATTTCTCAAAGGTAAGACTCACAGTCCTTACTCCTGGGCTAGGAAAAGGAAAGAAAAAGGACATGAGAAGTCATGCCTGTAAATTCCTTACTCTGGCTTTGAGGCTGAAGCAGATCAGAGAAAAGGGATAAAGAAGATGACCATCAGGGAGTGCTATCCCTCCTTCTACATGGTTGCTTTCTTCTCAAGAAACAGTGACACCAGGGAGAGCTGCCTCTTCCCTCAGTGCCCTCCTTTAGCCACATGGTGAGAGGAGAATACCTCCAGCATGAGTCCACCACTGCCTGAACGCTCTGGCACCTCTCCTGCTTTGTCCCAAGGATTCCAGAAAAATTCTGTTATGGAAAAATTCTATTACAGAAACCTCTCTCATGAAATTTCCTGTCAATTTGATTCAGTTGTGTCTAAACAGATCAGAAGACTTCAAAGTCAGATTTAGAGCAGGACACTGCCTCCAGCTTCACTTAAACTAATATTATTAACCTGGTTTATGGAGTGCCTAGTGATGCTCTGTCATAAAATTATTACTTAATAAAATAATTAGATAAATAGAGGGACAAGCAGGAGATAGAGGAGGTTGCTTCCACTAAGTCCCACATTCCTCATGTCACCACTTTGGTGTGATGGCTTAGAGCACAGTACAATGGCATCAACTGCCTGCAGAATATCTGTGGGTGGGGGTTTCTGCCCCTCATGGTCATGTTTTTCTGAAGAGTGAGATGCCACATGGCTTCCTTTCCCATCTTCCCACTTTCTGCCCTGCATCAGCATGGATGTTCATGTGACTATGTAGTAAATGGGACAATGGAACAGAGATGTCTGGAAAGTAAAACAATAACATCTCCAACTTAAACAAATAGTTTTAAACAGGGTGACTTCCCTGATCCATTTCAGCACACAGATATGTCTGGTAGTCCTGGAGCACGGAAGGCAGAAGGAAAGAATTGTCACACACAAAGCAAAAGCAGGACAATCCCTTTGGCAGTCACTATCACACCCAAAAATGGTGCAGCAGGAGATAAAATAAACAATGGCTGGTCTACTTTGTACAGGAATAAAGTAAGCAAAAACAAGGACCCCTTTGCAATTTCTTCTACAGGATAGACTAAACACAAAGCAGTGAGCCTCCAATAGTCCTGTGTGTTCTAGAGAAAATCTGGAAAAGATGCAGATCCCCAAATTAATTCCAACTAACTTTCCCTGTTTCTGATTTTTGTTTTTAATTTGCAGATTCCTCCTCTAGTCTTTTGAATTTGGTTTTCTCAATGCTCAGCTCTAACACCTAACAAAATGTCAGAGGATTTCAGACTTAAACATCTGGGTTTGGCACAGCTAATGACATTTTTAGGGTAAAAATCAACTTCATCTGTTATTTTTGTTATTTGAAGCATGCATTCAGCACACACATGCATTCCTGGATCTCTTTTTGCCTAGAATAAAAACAGTTTGACCACTCCAGGTTCTGTGACAACAAAAAGTAAAGAAAGAGTTAAACCCAAGGCATTCCTTCCCTCCAGCATGTTGACTGCACTACACAGTTGGGTGTCATTCTCAACGGTGCTGAGCGTGCACTCAATCCTACCATTCATGTGACTAACAAAGGTATTAAACAGCACCAGTCCCAATACTGACTCCTGAGGAGCACCACTTGTCACTGCTCTCCACTTGGACATCCAGACATTGACTGCAACTCTTTGAATGTGACCATTCAGACCATTCCTTATCCACTGAGTGGTTCATCTGTTAAATCTATGTCTCTCCATAATACTTATGTAACATGCTATCTTCTGCAAACAGAAATCAGAGGGAGCTCTAACAGGCACTCCCTGGCAAATCTTTTATTGTGTCACTGTCATCAACTGTCCCTCCTGTCCCTCTGATAGAGGTCATCTTACCCTGATGGTCATCTTACCACTGGCACTGCAAAGATCCTTTCACAGTCTAGGATTTTAATATTGGACCCACTTTTCTTTGTCACTTCCAGTACCAATGCCGTGGGAGATGCATGGAAACATTTTCTTTTTTTTTACAGAGCTGTAGCCACCAGCAGCGGAGCAGACAGCCAGTTTATCAGGGCCATCTCCCAAACCCCTCGTACCCACTCTCTGTGCCTGCATTTGGATTGAAGATCTCCACTCAGAATTTTAAGGTACCAGGAAAGCTTCTCAAGAAGGAAGCTAATTAAGATGTGCAACATGCAATAACAAGGCCACTAGGAAACAAAATGAAGAATGCCTCTGTGAGAAATAATGAAATCCTCTAGGATTGTATTTTTAATTAACTGCTAGACAAATCGTGTATCTGCTGACATATAGCTTAATATACATTCATGCATTAGCTCTAGGTAAGTGAGACTGAAACTGTCTTTTCAAAAGGAAAAAGATCCCAGGAATTCATCAGTGCTGAAACAATCTTTAGAAGCTGTCAGAGGTGATCAATGGCTGGAAAAGACAAAAGACCTCTTCTCATTCCTCCTCTGGAGAGTGTGGACTACTGATGATGTGCTCTAGAGCCTGCCCAGAGCCCTGGGACAGCAGGTATACTCAATGGGGAATGCTAATTTCTAGTGCTTGGAAACCTGCATCATTGCTGAAATATTTCAATGCAATGGTTGTGTGCTGCGAGGCTGCTGAGCATTGCTGGAAAGTTCAGAATGTTTGTTGCACAGGCAGAAGCTATCCATAAGTAACGTGCTATTTATTTACTTGGTCCTTCTGAGTAGATATAAAGCCAAATGGACTAATGTTTTTCCTGAGGTATTTTTTTCACTTGAAACATTGCAGGACCACGTGCAGATGTACTTTCTTGTGTGTAGAAGAGACTTACTCAACACCCATGGCAGGCTTCAGCTATCCCAGGAGCAGAATGAGGAAGTAAAGGGTAGTAAAGAGTGCACCTGAGCTTCCCCAATATTTGCTGAACACATATCTAAGCATTGCCAAAAGTTTACCATTCAGGGCATCTCATTGCTTTTGAAAGACACTGAAGGTTTAAGGTCCCTTAGCAAAATCAGAATGAATATTGACAGGTTTATGACTGATGGGTACTTTTGGAAATTGGTGAATAATAGCCTACAGTGTCAAAAATCTGACCTGAACAAAGATATGCTTTGCTGGTGAAATGGCAGGTTTTATGTGCAATGAGCACTGTGGGCCCTTTCCTTTCACAGCCTGAGCAACCACAATAGATGAGGAGTAGTTCCCCCACCCCTTGGCTGGAGCTGGCAGCCTTGCCTTCCCTTCCTAATCGATGAAGAGAAACAGCCTCTTCTACAAGTAGGTTCACCTGACGTGTTTACCTGTCTCCATTAAGCAGCAATGCCTATTTCTCTCCCTATGAGCACCTGGTTATTACTCTTGATGGTAAAAGGGAATCCAGACAATTAGCTCAGATGCAGAGAACTTTCTGCTGTTGGTCAGATGAACTGTACCTAGAGACCTGCAAGGTCTTGTGGAGGATTTGGAAGAGTATTTCCCAGTACAAAAGTGATACTGGGGGCAGAACCACTGTTCTGTTGCTGATGCTGCTTCTTGGTGGGACCTGCCAATATGACTGAGCTTCAGTAGTTGTGTCTTCACCTACCATCCAACTGAAGAGAGAGTGGAATAAAGGTTGAAAGGACAGTAAAGAGAAAGAAAGTACTAAAATGGATGAAATTATCAAGCATGATCCAACAGTTTGTGAAAACATTTTGTTCTCTCCATCCAGGGAAATAGGGGGATTTCGTGCTTGTTTGTAACACAAGCAACTCTACAAACATAACAGGAGAACATAAACTTTGAGGCAAAAATCAAAACTCAGTGTAGAAATAACAAAAATGAGACAGAATTGCACCGAGGACCAGAAAACATGTATTTAAGCACAAGCACAGTTTAAGGGATCTGGAGGTGAAGGGTGGGGCTGATGTGCTGATAGCATGGGGAAGTGGAGGCAGATGCAAAACACAGTAGGCCAGACCCCAGTCAGTTTACACTGGGAAGGATGACAAACAGGATTTTGCAGGGGAAGTGCTGGAAGTCCTTTAGTGGATCGTGGCTAGAGACCTAAGTCTTGTTATCAGATGAAGAAGAAAAGTCAGTCCATCTTACTTAGATACCTAGGTACCTAATTTTTGCCACCTAGGAATCAGCACTTCAAAAATGCCCCACACAGATATAGAATGGATATATATAACTTTGAAAGACTCAGAAACTGGGCTTATTTGTGAAGGTTGTGTGCTTAAGTTAGTTGACTGGAAACCTTTTTTTTTTCTATAAATTACCCTAGAGAGTCATTTTTACAAAATAAAGTCTAGGAAATTCAGATGTTACTCATAATGAGAGGTGGTGGGTGGGAAAGATATTTCTGGAGGTGACAGCTGGCAAATTTCTGGTTCAACGTCCCTGAAATAATAAGAGGTGATAACAATTTGGTTCTGGTTTTGATTAACAGAAATATTGGTCATAAGATATAAATCCAAATAATTTAATTATGAATTCTTTCAAGTGAAAGTAGGCAGGACTACAAGCAAGAGAAGACCTGTAACTAAAACTGTCAATTCTCAAAAGGCAAATTTTCACAGCCTACAGCTATGTCTAAATTTACATGCTGGCTCTCACCATGGCTCACCACAGATCTCATAATTGTCTGGGCAGGAGGATGACTCAAATATGACAGTACTCCCACCTATCTCTGTATGCAGGCTTCCCCTCTGTGGCACCCACCTGAGATGAACTTTAGTGTAAATGAGGTGTTACCAGAAAGCAATCATGCATTGACTTGTCCAGACATAGCCTGAGGGGAGTGAGTGACTAGAAAAGGTCTACAGAGCTAAGAAGCTTAACTAATCCAGGGAAAACCTGACATTTTAGGCCAAGGGTGACAATGCAGCTCAGTTTTGTATCCCAAAGATGGACAAAAGTGTTACAGAATCTGTATGAGTGATCACCTTGTGAAGGATGATAGAAATTAAAAGAAAACCTAAATGAAATCACTCAAAATTAAAACAAAAACTTTTCTGCCCAAAGTTATGCTAATTTACATTTTACATAGGAAATTAAATCAAAGAGCAAAAGGTTATTTATTTCTAGAAGCAAAAGGGAACATAAGAAATTGAGCTGTTATGCAGAAGAGATGGGTCAAAGACTAAAAATAATGTATTTCTATATATAATATACATATATGCATACATATATACAATTATATATTATAATATGTTGTATATTTAATCTTCTTCTCACCTCTGACTGCTAATACTCTTAGTTTTCCTGACTAACACTATCAGTATTTGAAGTTCCATAAATTATTTTACTTTGTATGTGCATAACAGTACTTTAAAGCAATATGTTTTATTCATGGATTGATGTGAAAGTAGTAGCAGGTGTATAGGTTCTTACTGAGGTTCCTCTTGCAGCCTACAACACAAAGTCTGCATGTTTTAGTTTGACTATGAAATGTGGGAACTGTATTTTGTACTCCATTCACATAGAAATCTGATACTAAAAAGTATCTTGGAATATTCTACAATATTCTATGCGGGATGAAAACAAGCAGGACCAACCTTTTAGAAGCAAGAAAGGTGCAGGAATGAAATTCTTAAAACAATGTATGTACAAAGTTGAAAATCTGTATCAGTAAAGCTTTTCAACAGAAATTGGCTGAACATCTCTTGGAGCTTACATTATTGTCAGCTTTACAAGGTTCTTTATCCATTTTTATCTGATTCACAAAAGGAGAGAAAACAGAAAAAAACCTCAATTGTGATGTTAATGGGTATAACTCTTACCTCATTAGTGTTACACCTACTTACTACTGAGATGAATTTGCTCCTCTGAGATTTAGTAAGCCAGCTTTTCTAAAATAATCTACATTAGTTTCCATCTACCCACCTTTCAAAAGCATCCATTTTTATTCGCATTAAATGATACTAGCAAGGTTAAAATGAACCATTTTGACAGTCCTTAAGAACAGAGATTACCTGTTCTTTTTGAGAAGGGCACCAAACAAACATTACTATTTAATAAATGTCTAATGCTCGATTTTTTTTTGAAGGTTTTCATAAAAGATACTCTGAAAGATTCACATAGACCACACATACATAAATGACAGGTCAGACATCAAGGTTGAATTCATTGTAAGAGTCCCATAGGGACCCATCTGTCCTGCAGCTGAAGGTAGAAACCAAACAGACCGAGGAGAGAGAAAATACATACAAGTGGACAGGGCAACAGTTATTTGCTGAAAATGGTCAAAATATCTATTAGAGGTAGAAATGCACACTTGAACACATCTGAATTTTCAAGGATGTAAGTGTGGTGACTGCCACTGGGGACACCACCATACTGGGAAATGGCTAAGATGGGAATCTGCATATAGAGGAAAAAAAGGACAAAATCTGCCATCCAGACTGAAAGTCTAAACCATTTGCATTCATCTGCAGGCTGGCAAAAGGATACCCTCAGCAAAGTGCAGTTACACAGTTAAGGACAAATTTTACTGGGAAGATGGGTCTCCATGACACTATTCAACAACCTCGGCTGGGATCCTGGTAAATGTGCTCAGGTTCCCCTGTACGGGTTAAGCTGTTTTAGATCCTGTGGTACAGCACAAAACTGTTAAATGGGATGGTCTGCTCTGCAAAGCTAATTTTGGAATGAAAAATCATTGTTTACCTTAAGAAATGAATTTGGCTTTGGATTTTATTTTTTTTCACTTCTGGCTGAACTCTTTTTAAAAACTGACTTGCAAGAATTATTTTCCCAGAGGAGTCTTCTGGACTTATGCTGCAGGGCACTGAAACCATCAGCTCTTCCCATTCTCCTCCTCCCTCTTTCTCCTAGACCTCCTTTTCCATTTTTTTTTTTTTGACTGTGAAGAACAGGAGAAGATTCCTATTACCCTGCTTCACTGCTCTGTAAAAAGAATTTTAAAACTCTTAATATTACTTAATCACAGCTTTCAGTGCTCCTGCTGCCATAAAACATTATAACAATGGGCTGGCACTTCATCAATTGTAATTTGCAGATATTACAGTCACAGTAGCGCTCAACATAATTGCCTTGCTGTACCACTGACACATAAGGCTTCTTGATCTCGGTCAATACTTCCTTGCTCTGGGGGCTGAAGATAGAAATTTTGCTCTAACTGCTCAGCTTTTTGAATTTCCAGTTCCTGCCCATCAGAGCAGGATGCGTCCCTCCAAATACTCAGCACACTATTGCCCTCAAATTTCATTCCCACACATTTAAATCTATTAGAACACACTTTATTCTCCATTATTCCTCAATTTTACACATAGCAGCAGAACACAACTTTCAAACAGAGAGAATGACAGCAGTTACTAAGAATGAAGGAGCTAGCTTGAAGACAGCAAATAAAAAACATTTTGTTAGGATTTAGAATTCCTTGAAGGTCCAAAACTCCTCCCAGCAAGAATACGACTTCAAACCATACAGATTATTAATAAGATGTTTATTTCAGGACAGAAGGCACCTTGAGAATTAATTTGATTATGTTGTGTTTTTTCTGTAGACAAATTAAAACATAAATTATCAGCCCAAATGGCTTCTACTGAAGACGAAGGATAGCAACAAAACAAGAAAAAACAATAGTGCAAACTCTCCCTGACAGAACATATTGTGTGTGACTGACGCTATAAAAGACATCATTGTGAGCTGCAAATATTTATTCCTTATCCAACTGCAGCTTCTCTGAGGTTGGGACAGAGGCAGGAAAAAGCCTCTCAGCAGGCATGCAAGCACTCCTGCTGAACACTTGTAGGGAATAAAGCATAAGATCCATGCCATGTTACACTCATATGGCTATACAGACAACCAAACATAATGCTGAGAGAGAGACTTCCTAACACACTGCAGGGACCAGATATATTTTGATTTCTTTGGCTATTTTTTGTGCCTCTGCTTTCTGACACCACAGTCTGGCTCTAAAAGCTGCCCTCCCAGGCTTCCCTTACAGAAGCAGACCACTCTCAAATTCAGTAAGTGCAAGGTGGGAAGAAGATGGAGCCTAGGGAGACACTGCAGGCTTTCACATGGGCCAGCTGACACGCCCAAGTGCTGGGAGGCCAGTGGCATCTCGAGAGGAATTTGCTGATCACCCCTCCTCACCACCCTGCTGTGTCTTATTTGTGCAAGAGATTTGTAAGCACCTGCAAAAGCCTTCTGTGCAAGCACCAATTTGAGGGGTATGGCAGCACATTGCCAGGACAAAGTGTTACCAAAGGGGGCCACAACAAGGATTATACTCGCTATTGAAGCCCTGGCATCCTTGAAGTGACTGGCTTGTTTTCTAATACTCTGGCTGCTGTACCAAGGGTAAGAGCTCTCGTCTGGACTCTGGGAGCAACTGGAGACATTAGAGCCTGCCAAGCTGGAATTCACTCTATCCAGGGTGCAGGGCTTAGGATGCCATGTGAAATCCCACACACTTCAGCCAATCGGCTCACACAAGTGGAAGGCTACTGTAAGAGTTAATTTTTGCTTATTCTGCACATTTTGCCAAGATTTTGAAAACCACTTAATGGACTTGGATAGACTCGAGGGGTGTTTTTAGATTCAAGTACTACTTGTTTAATGGATGTGTTTTATAAACATCAGCATTGAGCTTTTCAAAATTTCTTTGGGATTCGACCTGATTCCTTTTAATTTCTAATGTAAAGTAGCATCTGAAGCTGGCAACAGCACAATAATTGTATAACTCCAATACTTGCATAAGATCATCTCATATTTAGAACAAGGCCTCCATCCACCAGGATGTGAATGAAATAGGTGTATGATATTGCTGTTTGGAGGATCATTTCCCTTTGGCTTTACAAACCAATGCACAAATATTACATCATGGCACCCAAATACCTAATTTGAAAGGGCCTTTCAAGCCACCAGATTTCAAATTTATACAGATAAAATATGTGTGTGTGTGTGTGTGTGTGTGTGTGTGTGTGTATACACACAAATATATGTGTAAGTGTATATAGTTGTATTTATTTTATCTATGTGTGTGTCTGTGTATGAATGTATATGCACACAGACATTCCTACATGCATTCTTCTCCCCTGGTGCTGATTAGCTGGCTGTTTGCCTCTCCTTAGAAACTTCCAGCATTGCCATTCTGACTCTGCATCGTGCTACCTCCTGCTCCTCCACAACAGCTCAGGATGTGCTAGTGCTTGGAGAACTTCAGTGACACATTGCGCATGTTCCCAATGGGCTGTTCTTCTGAGGTTATGAGCCCTGTGAGAGCAGTAATTAAGGAGAACAGACACCTAGGAGTGGGAGAGGGATCAGTATGCTGAATAGTGCGTAGGCAGTGCCAGCCTGCAGATGAAACTAGGGCTGGGGAAAGGTGGTGGGCGTAACGGTGCTCACTGTGCAGAGGTCCCCAGTTCACTCTTTCTGCAGCAAAGTTCAGGACAGTAACATCACACTTCCCCAGAACAAGAAAAAGAAGGGAAAAAGAATGAATTCTGGGAGAAACCCAGCTTTCTCATTTAATCACAACAAACTGAAAATGTGTTACGCATTTAGAATAGAAGAAAACAAGTCATTAACTTATGCGAGGCAGCTGGTTTGCCAATAACGGCTCCTACACATTCTGGTTTTAATATTATTGTCCTTCTCAACTGTGGGAATGCAATGTATATTAATGATGGTTTATTCCAAATTGGTCATTGTCAGAGTTAATAATTAGGTAGTCAGGCACTAATTATCTCTATTTTGTCTCAAATAATTAACTAAGAAATCTGGAGAAGTAATTTTGGAGGCAGGCACCAGAGCCTCATCAAGTAGAGCAGGCTCTGCTGTGGGCACAAGAGACGCTTCACTCCAGAGAGCGGCACCAGACTATGTCTGGGAGCAGAGTTACAGGGACACTGCTCCGAGTACTGGGTGCAGAGTGGCAGCACCTTGGAAAAATACATATGCATACGGTGCTCATCTGTTCTCTGCACCCCTGGTTCACCCACGAAGAAGAAAAGCTCCTTGAAGACATCATCTGGGACATGGACAACAGAGCTGCACCAGAAGGGCCACCATGGGCCACCACTGCTGGCTGCAGCCCTGCTCCCAAGCAGCATCTGGCTGGAAGGGCACCCCCAGCAGGAGGGTGGCAGCAGTAGGATGAGGTGGCACAATAGGTTTGCTCAGAGAAAGTGAAGCCTCATCATTTACTCTGAAATCAGACTCCTATGGAAATTACCATAGGAAAGAGCTCAGGACAGAACTGGGTCTGGTACACATGGAATGAGAGCCCTTGGGCATATGGGTGGAGCTGCCTGCTGGGGTCAGGGACATCGACAGCACCCCTCTGAAGGTCTGTGCTGAACCTGCACTGCTGCTCCCCACCAGCTGGCAACATCCACTTCTCCTCAGGTGGGTGCAAGGTACCCCAACTGCAATCATCCTCTTCCATTTTCCCTACGTGTTGTGGAGATTACATCAGAAATGCTACATGGGAAGCCTTTAAAGCAGTTCAGGGAACATATTTTGCTGGCCACTTT
The DNA here is from genome assembly GCF_001604755.1 of Lepidothrix coronata. Classification (NCBI taxonomy): domain Eukaryota; kingdom Metazoa; phylum Chordata; class Aves; order Passeriformes; family Pipridae; genus Lepidothrix; species Lepidothrix coronata. Next base: position 2,463,285 of record NW_016690240.1, on the reverse strand, counting down.
GAATTGGATGTGCCCTCCTAGTGCCTTAGCACACAGCAACCAAAAAAATCCCTTTTCAGTTATTCTGTTGTAATTTAACCTTCTCATTTCAGAATTTTTGAGGTTATCCTGACCTTGTAGGCACAACACCCCCACCAGACATCAAGACCAGCATCCATCACCTCAGTATGAACTTACCTCAACATAGAGGATAGGGAAAATGCCAATCTTGTCACCCAGCATTCCTTCTGCCCAGTTGTCATCCACTCTCCTGATGACCGTCAAAATTTCATCCTCAAATTGAGATACAAAAAAATACGTAATCAGATTTTTTCAGAAGAAAGATACCAATTTTTAGTTATGCACATGACAGCTTACAGAGAGACTACACAGAGGATGTAATAAACCAGGTAAAAATGTTCCCTGGATCCTGGGCCAGCAGCATTCCTGGCCCAGCATCTTACCCCAGGGATCCCATTCAAAGTGCATTTAAGCACGCTGCAGACCAGTGCAGCTCATGCTGGCTGTCAGCAGCTCCAAGGGTCTGGCCACAGCAGGTGGGAACAGGTAAGCTCTTGGCTTCACTGCAGGGAGAGAAGAATGTTTGATCCAGGAGATCACCTCTAACTCAAAGGTGAAAACTCCCTAGCATGAAGTTGCCCCTGTGTATCCAAGGGTCTGTTGTAATGCTTGGCTGCTCCAGAAGACAATGTAAAGGGAAGCATGAGTACAGCACAGGTAGTCCTGGAAAAACTTCCAAGAAGAAGCATAAGGTACAGTATGAGGTACTCAGCAACTAGCCTACACTGCTGACAAGCTGAATGTCAGCTTTCTTTAAAAAAAAAAATAAAAATTTGAAGGTAAAAGTGCAAAGCAGGTAAAAATCCAAAGACAACATACTAAATAAGAAATTGCATTCAACTGTTGGATCAGCTTCAGTTCAGACACAAGTTCATTTGCTAAAACTAATGGCATGTTAGTATTATATTTAATCAAAGGGACCTTACAAGAATTTCAGCTGCTGATGAAATTTTTTCTGATTATAAAACAGGAGGTATAGCAGTGCAAATCAGATTCATACTGCTCACACTTTCTCTTCGTATAGTTAAAACCTAGAACACACCAGTCATTAGAAAAGCTCAAGTGACTAGAACCAAACCCTGAATTTTCCCAAGCAGAGCTACTCAGATTGCCAATGGATTTCTGCTATCACCTCTTGTCTGCTGGGGTCCTTGTACTAAACCCAGGCTTGAGCCAGCACTGCTTGGTACAACGGCTGTAGAAGGCAGCCCTCTCTGTGGGGCTCTGCCTGGATAGACAGATCTACAACAAAGAAAAGAGTGAGCTGAGAGAAGCTGGGAAGTCATCTTCATTCTCTCATGGCACGCAATCTTCTTCTGTTCCTGTGCAGAAATTTACAAAAATAGAAGAAAATCTTTTCCTCCAGAAAGCTGAGACAGAGTTCCCTGTCAATCTCACTTTATTTCCACTACTCGCTCTGTGAAAGTAAGAGCTAGATATGGTCTACCACCCTCCATGTAACAAGATGCTGATGTTAAATGATTAGGCAAGGGGAGTTGTGTTTTAGCAGGTACTTCTCACGTTGAAAAAAACTCCACAAACTCCTGATCCAGGATGTTCAGACTGTGGATTTGCATTGATAGAAAAACAACCAGAACAGGGTGATGTGATGTATTTTGTAGTTTTTGAACATGTGCATTTTGAACATGTGCACTCTGAAATAGCTTAAATGTTTCCTTTGAATTATTCATCTGAATGATCCATTAGGGGAAAGCTCAGAGAAATGGCCACAGACTGAGTCCTTCAGCTATTTATTACAGCTGGAAGGTTGCAAAAGAATTTGTGCATTTAATTTCCTGAAGAAACAGATAGCATTCCCTTCCAAAGCCCTGTCTGCCCAGACCATTTTTGATCTGTGTAAAGAACTGACAGTAATCTGCAAAGCTTCCACATGCTCTCGCTAAAGACTGATTATCATAAATGTAGAATCTAGGTAAAGGGGGTATATGAGGAAAAGAAGCGACCGCATCACTTCAAGAACCTGCTATGAGTGTTCCTACTTTCTGTGTTTATTCAGTTATTTCCTTAAAGGAATTTTTAAAAATCCAAGATTGACGGGTCTACATTTTCACTATACATTTATGTGTACACACATAATGTGCGTAAATGCATACATAGCTTATGAATAGAATCATAGATTGTTCAGGTGGGAAAAGACCTTTAAGATCATTGAGTCCAACCCTTAACCCAACACTGAGTATAAATGTATGTGTGTATATAGATATTTGCATATATACACACACATAAGAAATTCAGAAACAAATTTTAAACTGTAAAACCCCAGAAACATTTTATTAGATTTTGTTAGAGACGCTGTGCAATCCCATCCCTGGAGCAGGCTGTACAGATACCTGGCAGGAAAGGCTTATCCTGCATTGACTCTATTCATGTGGAATGGGTAACCTTCAAAGGTCCCTTTCAACTTTACCTGCTAAGGATCTATGAAATCTGGAAGCATTCCCATACACTGATCTTAGTTTTGCTCTGCCAGGTATGGCTGTTGAATGTCATATATGAGAAAAGCATCCTGAGATATGCTAACATTCAAAAGGTGTATCTTCGTGGGAGAGCAAAGTGCAATCCTTGAGAATTCCATTACATAATTAGTTTTCAGAAGGGTGTTGAAAATCTCCAGGAATTACAGCAAATCCCGAAAAATCCTTTGGAATTCTTTATTAATAGCAAGTTTCTTTGAATTCACAGCCAACAACACCATTCTATACAGTGGGCTGGTGAAAGCCTCAACATGAACTATTTTAGTACCTTGTACTAGTTGGATAGCTGTGCTACTTATAAATTCCTAGAAAGATTCCCAAAAGGATCATGAATAGTAAAAAGCCATAGATCTCTTGGCATACCACTTCGACTTTCTGAACTTCACTATTTCACATTGACTAAATTGATTTCCAGGCAGCATAAAGGAATCCAAGCCTCAAATCTCATTTCAAAAGCAAATGGTATTCACTGTAGTTTGGACAAAGATATGTTGCGCTCTTTTTATGCCTGTTGCTAAAGTCTTTAATTATTTGCTCTCTCCTACTTCCTTGAGTTTCTCTCTATTCATCAGGGCTGGGTCAGCCTTGCAACAGGCATGTGGGACCTGCAGTTTCAGTTTATAATCATTATCAGAAAAGAAGTCAAAGATAAATCACTTAAAAAGCAGTCTGATTGCCAGAGAAATGAATCTTTTTACTGAGAAAACAGCACAAAAAGTGTCCAATAACAGTCCTGATTCACAGTCTGATTTTTACTCTAGTCATTGATGGCCATTAACGAAGCAATACAGAGCAGATGTGTCTGCTATTCTGCAGAGATAACTACTCCATCTCGAGCACAGGGGAGATCTCAATGATGGCAGGATGGCACTGTGCCATGCTCAGTGAGTCCAGTTACAGCGCTTGCCAGCTGGCATGAGAATCCCTGTCACCAGCTATTGCCGGGATGGTCTCTCTGTGAACAGCAAATATTGCTTGAACTGAGTGCTAAGGGGCTGGGATGCTGCTCCACAGCCAGGAACCAGTACTGGATGTCATGGTTTTAAGACTGGCACAGCATTTGTTAAACACCACTGTGGCCTGGGAACAAAACTGTTGGAAAATGAAGGAAATAGCTGATGTTATTAAAAATGTGATGAGCAATAACGCATGGTGAACAGTTGTTGCTACCTTGACGTGTCTGAGACTCATCTACCACTGGGATTCAGCCTTCTAGAGGCCATGTGAACTCACACATGCAAAGGGTGGTCAAACACCTAAACAAACCTGTGGGCTGAGACTGGACTCAGTCTAAGGGTGGAGTAACTACACAAACAAACAACAACGCAATTACTACAGATTTGCACTGCTGTACCTGAAAGAATCCTCTTGCACATGTTTGTACCAGAGAGTGCATAGCCCAAAGGAGGACAGAGTATTTTTTAAAACAGAGAGAGCAGGAGCCTAAGCCCATACTGTGTAGCATGTAAGGTAAGATTAGAAAGCTGAGTCAATAAGTATATCCCAAGGGCATGCAATTAGGCTCTGTAGGCCACATGCTGATTGCAACCACATAGGGAATATTAGGAGTAAAATTCCTGAAGCTACTAGAGTTAAACTGGTGCAAAGCCGACACAAGGCTGAAAACAGTTGTTACAGAGAAAAAATAACTGCTAACTGCCTGGTTTGACTGATCACTGACAAGCACTGATGGAAAATATGTTAAGTAGCAAATCTGAGATGTTCTATCATCTTGTAGTTACTGCAGAGGAGAGAACAGTGGCGGAACCCTATGCCTGCATGTGTGGTTTATTTGGGAGGATGAGCTGAGGGAGCAGTCCACATGGTGTAAGGGAATCACAAGCGTGAGCTTTGTTGCACTGGATACTCAAGACAGATTTTTCTCTGCCCCTCCTGGTTTTATTCTAACACATACAAAATTATTATATTTGGGTTATCTTTGGCCTTTAATCTGGAGAGTGTCTACAGGAGGTGAAAATGGGTAAATGGTAGAAGCCCTCTGCAGCACTGCTCATGAAGATCTGTAAGCGGACTTCATTTCCTTGCAATACACCTCTGGAACAACAGAACATTTGAATTTTGAAAAATAAAACAAAATAAAACAAACTAGTAAGAAGAAACACCAAATATCCTTCCTTTGTTTTCTTTTACTGCACCAATAGGTGTTCTGAGTGTATAGTAACAAAGAGGATGGGAAAAAGCAAAGCCCAGCAAAAGAGCAACAAAACGCAATGATAGAGAAGATCCCTATGTTTGTGTTTCCTTTTTATAGCTTTTCTTTAGAGGGAAACTTTATTATCTGTTTATAAATAAAATCCAATTACGAGTGTCTGGAAGCATTAAATGAGTTGCAGGGCACAAATAGGTTATACTAGTTTGTATAAATGGTATGCCAAACCAACCTCTCTTCCAGAGGAAGGAAAAAATAGCTTAAATAAAGTTGAGATCAGGTCCAGCATCTTCAGATGCAAACTGAGACATTCAAATGATGCATATTGCCCAAAGTGACAAATCACATTACAGCACTGCAGTACACAAGACTCTATGCAGAGGAACTGACTGCATCAGCAGATGATCTATAATCTGGGCTAAACAGAAACCTTCATCAGCACAGGTGACAGCTAAAATTAGCATTGAGAAAACTGATGAAAACATGACGGTAAAGTCTCAAGACCAAAAACAGATTATTCACTGTCAGGGAGAACAATAGGCAGGACATAAAAACAGTTACAAGGTGACAGTGCATGTAGTGGAAAGAGCTAAAGAAGAAAACAGCAATAGAACAGAAACCTAACCCCCTTGGGAAAAACACAGTCATCAGGGATAAAAGGATGCAGACAGTAACATGAGAGATGAAAATAAGGCAAATTGAGAGCTTGACAGTATAGCTATACAGCAGAAAGAAATGCTCCTTGTGAGAACGACACTGGACAGCTGAGAAAATGAGAACTATCACTATACAAAGGCAGTTATTGTAAAGGAGGTATACTAATATATGGCATCAAATATATCAAATACGAAAGTGTCTAGGAAAGGATCTGTTCTAACAAAAAAACCCACAACTGCCTGCTGTGCCTATTAAATTTCTTAGATTGTGCATGCAATGAATACTTTAGGCAGACAACGAAGATTGCATTCTCAGAGAAGTCTCCAGTGTACCTCTGGGCAAGCAGCAAGGAAAACAACGCACCAGCAAATTTATATTTACTGATAGGATCTCAAAGGTAACTTCTGTCTAATTTTCTGTTAGTTCATGGCTGTTACTTCTCACTAAGCAGCCCACTTTCTCACAGAGATTCACAGCTCCAGGGAGGCTGGCTAGTTGTAGGGCTTGCAGTGTTTGCAATCAAACACTTCACTTGCTATGGAGCAAAAGTGCTTACAAATCTTTTGTTAAATAAATATGAGAAAGTATACAGGGTAGGAAATTGCATTCTGCTGAGAAACGTTGCATGAGTGAAAAAGAGGTTACATTCGGTGAGAAAATTATATGCTGCAAATGATTCATTCAGCTATAATAAGTAGCCTCAAAAGAGGAGGTCAGTAAAATCCTGGTGAAGGATATTTTTATCATCTATTTCATATTCATTTTCAGCATAACTGTTATTACTTTATGTGATACTGTAACAGCCACAGACAGCTGAAATAAAACAGAAAATTGCAATGAACAGGTTCTCCATGGCATTCAGTGCCATAAATTAACAATAGAGGATATGCTTTATTTTACTGTGGGTTTCTTGATATCCATGAAACCCATCTAAGGTCAACACAAACAGCTAGGGAAGGGAGGGGGAGGCAAAAAGTAGGTGGGGAGGTGGGGGTGAAAGAAAATGTGACATTTTAAATCCAAAGGAAATTACAATATTTCAGTTTTCTCTCATTCCAGTGTGAATTTATTAAACATTTTGGTTTTAAAAAAACAAAAACTGTTTTTTAAATGTCTACTTTTTACTCTTTTTATGTTCTTAAAATAGGAAATACTGCAATATATTTTGATGTAGTATATTTCAACTATTAATTGATATATGGTATGATGAAATATACATTTTGAAGCTGAATGTCATTTTAAAACACTGGAACATCTGATTCAACAAGGAACATTAAAAGAGACATTTCCATTAGATTTTTTTCTGAAATTTGAGTTGTTCTTGGGGAACATTTCAATGCAGATGAAATGTATTTTTCTCAGACAGAAAAAATGTTCTCAGAAAGCGTGTAGCCAGTTCTACTTGTTTAGTTTCACTAGCTTTATACCAACCTTGCCATACATGGCACGAGCTGTCTCAGTGGCTTCTCCTTTAGACAAAATGGGAGGCATTTCCCAATGATGCTTACACAGGGCTGACCCTGATGGGAGTCTTTACGCCTACCCAGTCCTGCAGCACTGCTGGTGCATGGGACACTGCAGGGACACCCAGCAGGCTCTGCTTCTGCAGGGAGGATATGCTGGTTTGCGCTGGGGTACTTACTTTTTTCACAGTGGCTGGTATGGGGCTGTGTTTTGGATTTGTGCTGAACACAGGGTTGACAATAGAGAGACGTTGTTACTGCTGAGCACTGGTTTCAGAGAGTCAAGGCCTTTCATACTGCCATGTGGGCAAGGAGACTGGGGGTGCATGGGAAGCTGGGAGGAGACATAGCCAGGACAGGTGACCCAAACTGACCAAAAGGGATATTCAATACTATATGGCATCATGCTCACTGTTACGAGTGATGGGACCCTGCTCTCCTGAGCGTGCTGAACACCTTGCCTGCCCATGGGAACAAGTGAAATAATTCCTTGTTTTGCTTTGCTTGTGTGCATGGCTTTTGCTTTCCTTATTAAACTGTATTTATCTTAACCTATAAATTTTCCAGCTTTTACCCTTCCAATTCTCTCCTTGATCTGAGTAAGTTAGTGGCTGTGTGGGGATTGGCTGCTGGCTGAGGTTGAAACCATGAAAGAGGAGGATTTACAAGTTGGAAAAAGTCAGTGTCCTTCAGCATGTTACAGGAGGCATTATCCCACTTAATAAAGGAAATTTAGCCCCATCAGCCTGTCTCCACTAGGCTGCCTGAGCTCAAGGACTTTCATTTTCTCATAAAAGAAACCAGTTGAGAAAAACAGAGTTTAGGGGGTCCCTGGGCTCCAGGGAGGCCAGGACGGTGTCCCACCAGTCCCTAGCATCACTGTGCTCCTGACTCAGCTACCAGCACCACAAGTGCCCCATCTTTCCCTACAGAAGCCCCTTTCTGAATTTCTTTTTTTAAAACCTATTCCCCTACCTTGGTGAAGGTCAGGCAATCCTTGTCTTGATCTTTATCCTTTATTTCAAAGTCGTAAAGTGCTTTGCCCTGAGGTGGAGCTTGTGGGAGAGGCTTGATACATTGGATGTAGCTGGCAGGGAAGAAGCCATGGTTCCCATTGAGCTCCCCGTGGTACCAATTCTCGTCCACCTTCCGCCGCAGTATGATGATGTCCCCCTTGTTAAACTTGAGGTCACCAGGCTCTTTTCCCTCATATGTGTAGAGGGCTTTGCCATAGGGAAGCTGAGAAACATTCTGGGGAAACAAAATAAACACCTTTAAGCAAACTCCAGGCAGCACCAATAGCCTTCCTAGAGTCATTTTTATCTAGAAGCAAACTGGTCATCCTTGGCCAAATTACCCCAATGACTGAAGATGATTGCTAAATAATGCTACACCCTGGATCTCAAGAAAACTAGGATGTATGTTATAGTAAGCCTGAGAAGGTAAGTGCGTTATATGAGAGCAGACACTGTCCATCTCATGAAGCTCAGCTGAAACCTGCAGTATCTCATACACCACCAAGCAGCATCAGTTAATTTGCAAAATATCCTATGTAAGCAGAACAATGTGTTTAAACGAGTAGACCTTGACACGTGTAAAGGTAAAATTTTAGACATTTTGACCTTCAGGGTTGCTTTGGTTTCTGAAGCTCAGAAAAGAAACAAAATAAAACAAGCTTGAAGATTCACATGGTTCTAAAAGTTGGCAAGTTGATAATTTTTCATTGTGCTTGTTTGAGCAACTCCAAATATTTTTGAGTTTGAAGCTTTTCATTTAGTTTTTGATTCTGTAGCTAAATGCTCTTACTTCTTTCAAAATCCCCAAGTTTCATGCTGCTTGCTGAGGGCTACTGTAAACAGTTATAATGTTCTCTGTTGCTTATGAATTAATGTCCCTGTGGAAAAGTGGAATAGGCAGAATGCCTCTAATCTTTCTTTTATAACTAAAAAGAGCTTTGAGGCTTTCACCCTCATTAAAAGAATGACACAAACTTACCAAAAAATCACACCACAAGAGAAAAGCAAAGCCTAAAAAGTTAATACTTTGGTATGATAGAAAAGAGAAACCTATTTAACTGAAGCCACTTGATTGTGAAGAACTATTCCCAGAGTTCACTTTTTCCTGGTGCAAGATTATTGAACCCAGGCTGCACCTGCATGAATAAGTTTTTGGTGGAAATGCTGCAGCCCTCACCCTCCTTGCTACTTGTTCCCCTTCTTTCTGAATCCGACAGAGCAGAGGGTGACTGTGTTGGACACAGCTGCCAGGTGCTTTGGTCCTAAAATAGTTCTTTAATGCATAATAGAATAGAAAAGGTGTACTGCTGTATTACCCTATATAATTTTTCATTTTATTTAGCTTGAACTAAGAGTCAGCTTGCAAGCCTCAATGCAAATATGTAGCGGCACATAACATAGGAGATGTTAGAGATGTCCTGTAAAATCAACTATCCATAACAGTCTTTTTTTTTCCGAGAGGTATTTGCAAAAATGACACCGTTTTCTGCTGCATATAGATGCATATAAGTAGTCTGTTCCCTGCTGTGCACTCTTGTTGTCAATGGGGTGTCCTACAGGGACAATGAAAAAGTAAAGCTATATTTAATAAAACCCCCTGGTATTCCCCCAGTTGTTTGTTATGTCTGTACTTCTGGATAACATTCCTGTGCCTAAAATAACACTCAGATACCTTCCGCAGGGAGAAGGTGGAGTGGCCCAACAGAAACACTGCATTTCCCTACCAGAGCCAGAAAATGAGATGCTGAGATGATTTTTCATGGTATTTGTTAAAGCCACAAGCAGAGGCATTTTTCAGTCCCAATGGGTGCATTAAATGGACCTGCTCTGGTAGGGCAGGTTTTATGCTCTTACACCTGCATCTTTTGGCAGGAGGAGGAGAAGCATCAGCCTGCTGCCTCCGCCTGCTTCTGGGCTCCAGATGGTTACTGTGGCAGGCAGACTCCACGCTGATCAAAAAGTAAGTTTCTTGAATGTACCTTCATACACAGACATTAAATTACTAGTTCTTATTAGGAAAGGCTCTAGTAGCTGTGCAGGTCTTGGAAAGCCTGTGCAACAGATCTTTTTGCCTAGAGCATACAGTGAAGGAGGCAGTCAAACAGGCACAGCTCTTCAGAGCACTATCCATGTTGGCTGGAGGGAGATTTAATTTCATTCACATGTGTCTCCAGTTCTAACTTTTCTCATTAGCAATTTACAGTTCCTCTTTTTGCTGTGTATTCTTCTGAATTTTGCTGTATCAGAATGAAGGTACCCATATCTTGTACCTTCTAAAAAGACCAGTATTTTGGAAGCGCCCTCAAACATAACAAAAAACCCCATAAAATCAACAGCCAGCTAACAAAGCATCAAACAGTCTCTGCCAAATCAGTGGCAGCATCCTACTGATATTTTTCTCTCTGTCAGGATGGTTATTTCCCTTGACAGCAAAGCTTTGCCCCCCTCCCCAGCATTTTAAAGATTAAGCATACAATACCATCAAACTCCTTAGGTAAGGCATAGATTGCATTACGTATTTTAAACTAGAAAAAAACTCACATTAAGCTGATAGACTACAGAGCCTTGTAGTAATTTAGAAATAAAAGATTCATTACTTTAATTCATGCTGGGAGAAGACATTTTATCAAAGTAAGAGTGAAACTTCTGCCAGGTGCGCACTGAACCACTGCTGATCCAGGCACACGCCTGGCAAGCATGCTCTTCATCACTTACCCTAGACAGGGCCTTACTATTCCCAAGATCTTTGTAGCAATTCAAGGTCAGATAACTTTCTTTACTTTTTAACCACTTTCTCTTCCCAAGACTCATTTTACTGTGTAATAAGGCAACAGCCCCCAGTGCTAAGAAAGAGAAACTGGATTTTACACGATTGCAGACATGATCAATGAAATTATTATGCAACACGTGCTGGGCTTTTATTGTTAATTGATTGAGCTGGCTAGAAGATGATTCAGGTGCCTGTTTTTACCTTCCCTTGATGCAAATGCAGACTTTTAAGCAAAACATACAAACTGCAAGACAAATTTTCATTTGAAATCTGGCACTATTTTATTTGGAGATCTTAATGGGGGAATGGACAATTTAGTTGCTTGTGTTCCTCTTCTTTTTCATGGGCTTAGCTATGGGACTATCTATGAACAGTCCTACACAGAGATCTGCAAATAAGGTACTTAAACCACAAGTCAGTGTTCCAATTATCAGCTACAGCTTTTCTAATTCTGAGCCACAGCTTTTCAACTAAAAACTCTGTAGAGGCATTTTTTTAAAATGAACATGTTATTCAGTGGAAAAGATAACCTCCTATTGAAAAATTGCTGTAACTGAGACATTTCCCAGCCTTTCCATAAGGCCAGAAGTACCCATTTTGATTTGAGCATCCCAGGTAAACTTTGCATTTACTGTGGCCCAGGGGTAAAGAAATACCAGAATCCTCCAAGTCTTTTCAAATAAAGCTACTTTTCCTGTTCTAAGGCTTAAAGTGTCTGCTCAGATTGACCAAAGAGAGAAATTTGCAGCACAATTAAAAAAACAGAATCAAAACAAAACCAAACAAACAACCCCAAAACAAACAAACCCACAAAACCCACAACCAAAATAAACTCCTGAAGCTTCCTTTGTGATATTTTCTAGCCAAAATGTCTAGCTTTCAGTGGACTTTTTGTGTTCAGATTATATTAATGGTCCCTAAGAAGCATATTTTTGGAAGTTTCCCTTATTGTTCCTACTTTTGGTTAATCCATAAATTGAGAGCAAGTCAGATTCAGAAAGCTTCTCTGAACTACACCTGTAAGGAGGGATTATTAAGCATCTTTCAGAAACAGAAGAAAAACAATCACTGCTGCTGTTTGCTAGTTGTAATGTCACTCCTCATCAACAGTTAGGTGGTTCTTAGAAATCTTCCTATGATCCTGTGATTATATACCTCTTTGCCAAATCTTTGTGCAGGCAATTATAGCCTAACCACTCTCTTCTTCACTTGACTTCCCCAATTCAAAGGGAAAGCAGTTGTCCAGGACTAATATCTGACTGACGTGCAAACTCCCCAAGACCTTCCAGTGAGGATGTCCTTCCCAAATTATGTTCAAAATCTCTGCTCCGTTCCCCATCCTATTTCCCCTCAAGTCTTTCTTCCATTTAACCGCATTTCAGTCAGACATCATCACCTTCAGAATGCCCAAGTAGTACTTCCTACAAAATATTCTAATCTAAAACAGACTAACGTGTTATCTAAGAGATTAGACTAAAGAAAAGCAGACAGACAATGGTTTTGGTGAGGCAAAGCACATAGAGATGTTTCTCCAGCAACTGCAGGAGTGCTTACACCTTCCTTTTGCTCTGCCCATCCCACGCATGGGCACTGCCACAGCAACAGCTAGCGGACAACACTGAGCCACCACACTACACCCTCACCATGCACTTCATGCCCTGCTCTGTAGCCTAAGTCCCTGTGGATCCGCAACCTAAGCTCATCTGTGAGCCCCATGTTGGCATCTTCAGCATCTCTATGTCCAGGGAGGGAAACTCACTTTCCCAGCCTGGCCCCAGCAGCATCAGGCTGTTCCTCTCCCCACGGTATCCAGCTCCATAATGGCACTCGGGCATCCAGGGACCGATGTGGTGGCAGCCTGGCTGCCCTGTGAGTAGCTTGGCAGAGACCACCACCCCACTACCTTCCTCCAAGTCAGCCCTTGACCTGCACTTCCACTCCGAGGGACGCCTGCCATCACCCCCTCCCCAGCTGCCATGAAATCTGATCAGGCATAATGCAGGTGGATGCAAAATTAAACAGCCTTGACATCTGACTGTATCAAGTACTTGATTTGCTGTGTTGATTTATTGTGAGGCTAACTGGCATTTCACCACAATGTGCATTAAATTTCAAAACTGTGTGGGTGTGTATAGGAATAAAGAATGCAAGAAAGACAGGAAGGAAGGGATGAAGTCACAGTCAATGGCAACAGCCAGGTTTTTTTCCTGCCAGTAAATCCATGCTGGCACAATGCTGAATACTGCCAAAGGTTTCTTTTCAATTTCAGCAATCAATACTGACGTAAAAGCCTGAAGCGTTAATATGCTGAAAATCCCCCTTGCAGAAGACTCAATGATATGTTGGCAACTCAATCATTCTGCATTTGTGTTTCAGCAATGTCAAATGGCAGTTAAGCAGAAACCTGCTGGCAAATTGACAAACAACAGCCATGAAGCAATTAAGTGTCAAAGCTGGAGAATTCTTCATTATGTATCCTGAAGAACAAAAGGAACATGAAGAAACCCAAACATACTTGCTTCCAATAAATTCTCCCAGTAGAACGCTTAGTAGAATGTGAGCTGCACAGATAGAGTAAGTAATAAGTTTACAAAAGTTACAGAAAATAAACATTTTCCCAATGTGCTTGAAAGCAATGCAAGCTCCAACATGGGTCAAAGCCTGCCAACTTCTGTGTGCAGTACTTGATGGAGGAGGTCACTACATAAAAAAAGGTCTGATGCTTGCCTGTAGTACAGTGTGTGTGATTACAAAATAAGAAATCAAAACCAAAATTAACAGGGGCAAGGCTACTAGACCCAGACAGAAGTGCTATGATCCAACCCTTCTCTCAAACCAGGTTTGTGTTCAGATCCCTGAAACCCAAGAAACCTCTTGAGGCTACAGCTACAACTCCTCTCTGCAACAGCAGAGCAGAAGATTGGTTTTCTGCAGCGTGAAAGCCATGTTAATGCTGAAGGGTAATTTCTCTCGCTCAAGCTATTGCCTTGTCCAGCTCAAGCTGTGCAAAGAAGGGAAACCTCAGGGGCTTCCCTTGCACATGGGGATCTCCCACAAGCGGCAGGTGTGATGCTGCATGTTCCATGGGGCAGCACCATCACCTGACCCTCGTTTCAGGGGGATGAAAGGATTAAAGAACTGGGGAAATGCAAAAGATCAAAAGGTGGATGAGTGTTTAACTCCTTCTTCCCTTTGCTTCACAGCTCTTGTTCATAGTCAGAGCTAAAGTTAAAGCAGGAATGGACAAAGCCAAACAGCCTCAGAACATGCTACTGGAACAGCCTGATAAGAACACTGCTAGGGACAGGAAGTCTTTTTTTTTCTAAGCCTGTACTTAAGTCACTTTAGCAAAACACACTGGCATGTTGCTTGTTGCAGTTCTTGAAAATTCTCCAACATCTATCTCCATATCCCCCATCTTCCAAATACATTTCTGAAGAGTCTGTTCATCTGAATGAATGTATTTACATTTATCTCCTTCATGAAGTACTGCCAAGTGCAAACAGCCAGAGTAAATTAAAAGTTGATAGAGAAAAGAGACACAGAAAGAAAAAAGTAATGAAAAAGAATGAAAAGCATGCACATCTCAGTGGTAAAATACAATTAAACATAAATTACTACTATGGAGTAGAAATAATAATTAAAATACATACTGCTAATTTCTTGCTTCATTACTTTGAAGCATTACATATTACTCTGAATTTCCCAGTCAACACAAGCTAAGATTCAGTGGAGACGGACGGGACTGAATTTACATTTTCCAAATGGTAGGAAACTCCCCACGAGCAGGCTGAGCAACACTTCAGCATATGGTTTCCTGCCATCCATAAGAACTCCACAGAAACTGCAGCAGCTGTGCTGGAGAGGAGAGGGGTTGTGTGGTGGAGCATCCATCAGCAGGACTGCTGAGGAGATGGGGTACTCCCTATTACTAGCACCCGGATCTTGGCATCAAAAACACCCACTGAAGTCAGATGAGAGCAATTTAAATTGTGAGCATGAAATGCCTGCTTGGATCCCTCCGGGACAGAAAAGTGGAAGGCAGTCTGGCACAACAAGCAACTCGATTGCGTTGGCAATGACAGCCATGTCTGCCAGACTTGGCAAGGGCAGCAGGACTGTGTGCTGCCCACTTGCTCTTTGCCATCCTGCCCACTACAGTTGCTCTTGATTTAACACCTTTCCAAAGCAACACTTCGCTTAAATTAATTGTGGTTCTTAGAACACGTCACTTAGTCAGCCCTAGGAATCAAGAATGTACCTTCTTGTACATGCAAGAAGCTGAAGAAGAAAGGAGTTGGGGCAAACTTGAGCCAGCGCAGTCATAACAAATGTATACCACCACCAGATCTGTGACCTGCAGAGTTTTTAGTGGCTTCTGTCCTCAAGAGGAACTTTCAGGGTGACTGATCATAAATCATCATCATATCTCACAGCAAAAACTCTTAAAAGTGGTTTGTCTTCTGTGTGAGATGGTTTGTCTTACGTACATCCATTCAGAAGCACTGTCACCTCCAGGTCACCTGTCTGACATATCTCAACAGTGACGCTGCAGCATTTGCTTTTGCAGAAAGCTAATGACAGAAGATTAAACAGAAATAATCTAATTTGGCACAAAGTAGCAAAGATAAAAACCATTTACATGCTATTATTCAGCTCTGCGTGAACAATCATAAAAGCCTGAAAAATCACACTTTGTAGGTACAAACTTTTTGAAACCAACTTTGAGAATAAACATAGTTAATATGACAATAAAAACAGCACCATAAAGAATGAAAACAGAATGCAATCATTCATATACTCTGGAAAGTGGCATGCTTATTGATAGTGCCATATAAATAGAATTAATCACAATAATAATAAAACTTCTTAACTAAAGATGTTAAGAAGTTTAATCTATTGTTTTACTTGGCTAAATGGTTAGCTAATAGTTAGGCCCTGATCCTGGCAGATGGTGCTGTGGATTGGCTGCAGTCCTTGTGATACCTGAAGACACACGCAGACAACATGCACTTGAGCTGCATGCAGCTCCTACCTGGAGTAGGAGGTAAAATGCTTTTTCAGAACTGTTTTGAGGTGCTAGAAGGTCTTGGAAACACCTCTACACATTCCCAAGAGGTGGTATTTATACATGGAGAGGAAGTGTCTGAACAGATTAGGAACCTATCCGCTACTTCCAGAAGAGACTTTTGCAATTAGCATGAGGATACCAGGGGAATCGCTCAACAGATGGAACGCGAAGGCAGGCAGGTACAACATCATGCTAGCACATCAGCATTGCTCTCCAAAGAACAGGGAACAATGACGCTCACCACTCCAGATGAGGAACAGGACAGTGTTAATCTTCTTCAGCAATGGGTGAATGCAGCACAAACTGCTCTTTAAAGAGAACAGCATCTCCCGAGGTTACTTTGTAATTTATCCAGCAAACAGTCTCAACTTGCATTTACCTAATAAGGTCCATCTTTGTACTCAGCAAGATTAAAAAATGTTTCACAGTTTCCCTCAGCAAATGCAGTTGATGCGTGCAGCACAACCGAGAAAAAAACAGCAGGCTTTCCACTGCACAGATTGTCACATAGGTATGTTTGGGATTCTCCTCTTTCCCAAAATAAGAACTGAGTTTTCCAGTCCAACACCATTTCTCTTAGGAAGATTCTAATCTTGAATGCAAGAGCTCATCTGATCTCATAATCACGGCTAAAATAGCTTCATATCCTCTGCTTCAGCAGAGTGTCTCACATTGCTTCAGCCTCTCACTCAGTATCTATCAACATTTACACATTCAAAGATCCCTTTTCCTAGTAACATGTTGTTTACATGAAATATTCTCAAACTACATGCACTCCTATTAAGCAAGATGTTCAGGGTCAGGCTGGATTTCTAGCAGTGAATTCACAGCTATTGCTGCCCAGAGAATCAGTGGGTTACACCAGCCAGCTGTTTAACTGTGTCAGCACAAAGTCCCTCACGTTCTGCAAAACCCAAATGCTTCCAGACTCTGTTCTTTAATAAGTGGTACTATCAACACACTGCTGGTATTGCAGGTCAAATTCTGGTTTCAGTTAAACCACTTTAATCCAGTTAATCTTGATGAAGTGGTGTGGATGTATAGAAAATTCCTACCCAGTATAGAGCTTTATCTTAACAAGTAATCTTCCCTGAAACAAAGCTGAATGGCTAGCAGCTTCTACCAAGGAAAATATTTAGTGATGTCTTGTGCTGGCCACAGACTTCACAAAGCCTAGGTATGCCCTGAGAATCTGTCCTTCACATTTCAGGCAGAAAACATTCACTGGATCCTAAGGGCCAAATTTTACCCCTATAATCCTGTGCGAGGATCTTCAGAGCAAAAGCTGGTCTACAAAATGTCCCAGCCAACAGCCGAAATGACTTCTAACCCAAGTACGCAACGTGACTTCCTGAGAAACCATCAGTAAAAATACATCTTGGCTGACTGCCTCGCAAAGGCAAGGGCCACCAAATACTTCCTAAGCCCGGGCTTCAGGAACTATTGGAGGGTTAACACAGAAAAAAACCCCCAAATAACAGAATAAAACATCTGCCACTGCAACTATAACAGGCAATCTGACAGCAATGTGCTACCTGAGCAATTCAAGGAGGAAAGACAGCACAGTTGACTACATTTAGACTGCCACAGCCACCAACAGAGACGGGCTACAAACCAAATAGTAGCTCCCTTGAGGCTGCAGAGAAACACAAAACAAAACCTTATATTCAAGGCACTACAGCAGTTATATATTTAAGATTGCCTTGTGTTCAATTCAAAGAGTGTCTCAAATCCTTTAAGTAAACATGAAATTTCTCACTGATTATTCCCCAGACAACACTGCTTCAGTAAGAATCATAACCCAGTTTTCCCAGCCACCTAACAGAACCCAGTCCTCACTTGTTTTTTAGCAAAAGAGATGAGTCAAAAGTCAGTTCACTGTGCAATTTTGAGAGCCTTAAGTTTTTTCAGTCTCCTTCACCTTCACAATGACAGCATTTACAGCCAGCCCTGGAATTTTACACAATTCTTTATGCTGTAGGTCACCGCAAGGAAAAAAAAGAACATTTTTGGGAAAATACTAAACAATATTGCATAAAAGCCCATAACGTGAATCTCTACTGTAACTGATACATTTGATCTTTCCTGATGGAAGCTGATGAAGCACAGGATAGCTTACATTTTCTAGACATGCCTTTGTAACTCTGCTATCTGGCCCAATACCTCTGGTTTATTTTCTAGCCTTTCCACATCTTCCTTTTTGGCCCCTTGCTTTGTGACTCAAGCATTTTCCTAGCAGAAACCCTCTCCCACCTCCACCACAGAAAGGACTTTATGGTCCAGTCCTGCTACAACTCATCAGAGCTGCGATTCCTCCTGATAGAGACCAGGCATGTCACAGACCCTGCTTTGCATGGACTTTTCCATTGCAATTTTTTTTCTCTCAGGTGAACCACAGGGAGGGGAGAGGGGTAAGGAAGGACCTGGAGATGAAGCTGCCCCAAAATTGGAGTGAGCAGGTGTATTTACCATCTGGCAAAGCTCCCAGAACTCAACAGAGGGAGCCCCACTCCGGCAAATCTTGAAGGGATTGCTACTAGTAGAGAATAGATTTCATTTTTCCTTTTTTTTTTTTTTCTCCTCTCTTTCTCCCTCTCTTCACACAAACTTTAACTTAAAGGTTATACAAAAGCTTCTCCCATCATTTCAATCACCAAGAATCAGGAAAATCATTTCCTGAAACAACACAAGTTACTTTGGCAGCCTCGGCTCATAGGCTTCAGTATCCAAAGAAAACAACTTAGAAAGATTTTTTTTACATTTATCTTTCTGAGGTGACAAAGGGTTATTCAAGGACCATGTTGGAATCTTTTCTCCATACTGAAACCTACATTAGCTGAGGAACTCGGGAGTCACTGAGGCTGCCAGAGTATTGCAAGGTCTGAAGGTTGAAACAGGGATAGTTTTATAGGGGAGTGAGCAGGGCCACTGCCTCGGTTTCCAAGGAGTATGGGAGAGGCATTATAAGATAAATGACCATGAAGACCCTCTGATATGGGAATGGGATGAAAAAGTGCTGACCCAAAGAGCCTGCCTGTGGTGTCAGTGTAGCCTGTAAACTGAAAGGGTGAATGGGTGGAGGATGAGAAGGCAGCCTTAATTATTATTTCTAATGAAGGGGAGGATATGAAATTCCTGTTAAACCTTAATACTTCTGCAAAAGGTAGCATTTAATTTGCTTACACAGCTTTTACAGTATGCTTTATGATAAATAGGGGCCCCTGGTGGTCTAGTGGTTAGGGTGCAGGACTCTCACTGCTGCGACCCGGGTTTGATTCCCAGCCCCCCTGGGCAGATGGAGCTCGTCAGCCCTGTAAGGCAATCCATCTAAGAGAAGGTCACTCTAAACAAACCTACATCCTGAGACCCTCACTGCCACTGTCCAAGCTTGCTCGGCCCCGGCAGACAAACCTCAGGATTAAAGGGTGGGCTCAGTTCAGCGCACACTGGGTCTCACCTAAAAAAATCCACTGCGCAGGCTCGAAGGGTTAATGACCTTTCCCAAATCTTCGCTCGCGAAGACTGGCCATCATTATTATTATTATTATATGATAAATATATGTGGTTCTTAGGAGGTATGTCTTTCTATTGCATCTTCTTCACTGCATGTGACCACAGAGCAGATTCCCACACTGTAAAACTGAAAATATATCCTCTGCTTTCCACTTGTCCAAAGTTTTCATAAGACAGCTTTAAAAAATGTACTTGTAAGAGGACTTTCTGAGGTGGTATTCACGGTTTCATAAATACTGTATTACCTGGACTGTGCCTTCCCTGAACTGACAGGGTGTTTGATAAATGCACCGTGGATTGCATACACAGTGGAGCTAAAGAACATGTTTCCTTGGTAGCTCAGTTGTAAACTTCAATAGGTGGATAAATTCCCATGTCACTAGAGAATATTTACAACTGAACCTTATTTATCAGCAGCATGCCCTTACCAACAGCCCACACAAATCCTGTTACACAAAACCAGCTATGGCTCTTTTCTCCTAGTTACACGAAAATCACAGAGGTTTCTTTTGCACCAGGACAGGCTTTATAGCCAGGGAGATGAAACTGCATTAGGAGATGCTAATGTTGAAATGTTCTTGGCTCAAAATGTCAGCGTGAGAGGAGTTAGCTCATCCACATCTGCACTGCGTGAGCAGCCTCCTTGTCTCTTTGCTGTCGGAAACCTTCTCAAGTGAGAGCACATCGGGGGTCTCCATGCTCACATAGTCTGAAGAAACGTACACGATGACCTACTTGCCAGGAATTTAGAGATTATTTCCCCTCTGTTTGCTGCGATTAGCAATAATAAAATATCTGGTATCCATTAAAAATGAAAAATCCATGCTTTTTAAATCACAGTGTTATTTTCCCCCCAAAAAGGACCTTATTTTTCGGGATCCCTGCCCATTCCTTGGCGGGACTGCCGGCTCCCTGCCTTCTGCACCCTGCCTCCACTTTGTCCTCCCATCCAGGTTCCTTGTCCCGAAATGACTCATTAGCTGCAATTTACTGACACATGCTTTCTTCAGCAAGATGATTAGGAATCTCTTTCAAGCCTCAGTGCTGCTGACAGGACAGGCTGGCACCTTCCCTCACATTATCCAGCTGACTGCCAGAGGGGCTTTAATCAGCTCTGGCTTTGACATGTGCCAGGCAGTCAGAGGAAAGGGCTGCACTGAAAAGGTCAAAGAGCATCTCACACTCCAACACTGCAAGTCCTCTTCTTCTCTGCAGTAGGAAAGATCCCCTCCACAGTTGCGCCAGGAGGCAGCTTCTCCCCTGGCTAGAGCAAACCTTTGTGCAGTTTGATGTTAGGAAGCCACAGCAGTTGGAGCAGACAAGGAAAACATCAAGGAGGATACAAGGCTTCATAATGCAAATCATGCTTTTATGTCATTCTCCCGAATCCCCTTTGGGGAGAGGAAAGTTGATTACCTACAGAATATGGGTCAGATTTATGCCTTAAGGATCTTTCAGTGCTTTGGCTGCTTGCTGACATACTACAGGGCTCCTTGGTGCCTTTTCAGGTTAATGCTTTCCAAGTGCTGCCCCTGGGCATCATCATCATCATCAACTTAATAATATTACTAAAAAAATTCATTTCCTGCACCCACTCCCAGGAGTTTCTCTCATGCTTAACTTAATTGATGCTTCCTCCTGCACTCTGAGGAATGATTAAAATGAACACTGCACATGTTTGGAAGCACCTTGGATTTCAAACTCTGCATGGTTTCTAATTAAAGAGACACACACAGGATGCTTGTGCTACATTTCACTCCTCTCTAAGGCTATTATTATTACATACATTTCAGCAGTAGTCAAAAGAATCTCCTCTACCTCACATAATAGGATCCTGATTTAGACTGGATAATCACCAGTCGTTGATCTGAGTGAAAATGTCTTTAGGAAAGGGAAAAAGAAAAGGCTTGAGATGTAACTGGCCCTCTGGCAGAGATATTGATATTAATGACCTAAGTGTTTGACTTCCTGGCTAACCTGGAGTATGTAGTACACAATGGCAAGCACTGGTGCTAATGAAGTACAAAAAATAAAAAACCAAACAGACAAAAACCCCTCAGCATAATCCGCAGGGACATAGGTGAGTGATGGAGCAGCAGCTCTGCTGTCTAGTTGTCAAAGTCTCTGCTGTTACAGTCAGCTCACTTGTTTTGAGGAGTGACTGTTCTCCAAGGTGAAGAGCATCAAAGGACTTGTTATGCTCTCAATCATATCCTGATGTATTATTGACACATTTGACATATTCTTCTATCATCCGTGAATGTACTTCCACAGAGCACAGTCAAAGCTGCAGATTTGCTCAGCTCCAGAGTTTTTGGGAACCAAGTCCTGCCATAGGATATGGCCTGGGTGCTCACTGACCTGTTGGTATGGGTCAGACAGGGCATGTGGGAGCAGCTTGGCATGCTCAGTGCTGCTTGTATGCCTTCCCTTACCCTTGTGGTCCAGGTGTAGCCAGACATGGCTTCATGCGAGGGTGCCTGATGTTCAGAGATTTTGGAGGAAAAGGCACAGGTACATGAGTGTCAGCACTTATCCCACCATGCCCTAAGCACCATCTCTGTCCCAGATTTCTGGTCTCCCTCTGTCTTGGTGGTAAATACTTGATTCCTGGACAAAACTGCTTGACTTCAGGTACAGTTTTTGAGATGTTGGTCAGCTTACTTATCTCAGGAAATCTCAGGACCCAAATGGTCAGGGGGGGAACAACCAGCACTGAAATCTCGCCCCAGTTAGTTAGACATCTGCATTATTAGCACCTGCATTTGACATCAACAGAGCTGCACAACAAAGCTAATACCCCTGCTTTTCTGTCAGAAAATATGGGGCTGTAAACCTCAGAGGGGAAAATATTTCACATATATGTGCTATTAACACAAAGCCAGCTCATAAAGTCTACTTTGCCAAGCTGTGCAGTCATTTTGAACACTGCAGCTACACCTTGCTAGATGCAACGACCTTACTGTTTTCCAAGGCCAACTTCTGACTTTGCTTACGTGAATGTAAATAAATCAAGCGCTCCCCCACTGGCCATAATGACAGTGTTCCTGATTGTCACTGTTGTGGCAGCAGTCAAGTTCCGTGGCAAATGACACCAGGGGAAATGCTATGATAGCAATCCTATACTGCATTGCGTGCATCTTTTACCACCAAGTAATATTCAAAATATGGGATACATTTGCTTTTCCAATGTCTTGTAAAATGCTACAGGCTATAAATAATTCAAACCAATAATAATGGGATGTCTGGGCATTTCTTTTTCAGGTTTAAGAAGGTAACTGTCTAACTTGGAGAAATAAACTGCTTTTTCTGAAACAGTTTTCACTGCTGATAAAGAAACAGTCTTCAATTAGATACACTGCATATTAGCAATAGAAAAAGACTTAACAACAAAGCAAAATAGTGCTGGTGTATACATTTTTATTATTTATTCATCTCTGTATGATTTCAAATCCCTTCAGAATAAAACTGAACTCCTGTGCCTCTACCTTGGGCTAATGCTATAATCACTGGGATATTGTATAAAATAGGCTTCTTCTCTGGCCATGCTATAAAACTGAGAAGTATTTTACTTTCCAAAGACAGATTTTAGACACAACTCCAGGAAAGGATTAGAGTATATCTCTCCAAAGGAAGAAAAAACTTTGGCCTCTGAGAGCGACAGAAGTAAGACGTACTGCAATCCTCAACACTTCCTAGCCGCTAAATCAGCACACCAGTTTTATCCCTCCCCCCTTTCATCAGGCTAACACACCTCAGACTCCCAGCCTGCCCTATCTCTTCATGATGGGATTAGGTGCCTAATTCAGGACAGTGGATTCTGGTATGGAAGCAAGACATCTGCAAAACACAGGTAAAGTATGGAGTTGAGTGCTGCTCGGAAAAAATAAAAACGTACCCTGAAAAAGACTAAATCTTGTATTTCCGTGACACCAAAACCAATTAAGCTTTGTTTCTCTGCTTGTTATGCCTAATTATTCCATCATACCTCCTCCAAAAAGCCATCCATAATTATGTGTGTCATGTGACCTCAGCAAACCTGAAGACTAAAGGTCGGCAAGTACATTTTTGTGAAATAGCAGCAACTTCTCTGTGGTCAAAGTGGTTTCTCTCTGAGACGTCTCCTTTTCTGGGGCTGCTGGGGAAAGCTGCAACCTCCTTGACTATCTCAGCAATGGGACCTAGAAGAAAGATTTTGAGAAAGAAGTGGACAACAGTGTAATTTTATTATATGGGTGAGCCCATCTTCAGGCAGTCTTTGCTGGTTAACGTGTCTGTGAGCTTAGTTCCCTGAGCTGCCTCCTCAGGCTGCAAGACGAGGAAAATGTACTGCACAAGGAGGGCAATGGGACCACACACTTGATGGGAGGGCTCAGATGGGAATCAGAACCTCCTTTTAGAGTAGCAGCTCCCAAATGGGCTGCATAGGCTCACCCCTACTCTAAACCCACAGTTTCAGTATGAGAGTAAGTGATAGCTCCAAGTCTGAGAAAGAGCGTTGGATCCTTCACTTGAGCAGATGGGAATTATTGTGCTGCATTTCAAAGGAAGGGAATTCAATTTCCATATCATGCCAGTGCTTTCTTTTCACCACTTCAACCCCCTGCCTGCCAGAATCTCAACTAAGGAATCTCAACTAAGTCCATATCCTCATTTGAATGTTTCTATGGATTCAGAACTTGAAAGAATACATTTGTGCTCAGAAATTATGCATAAGTCCATTACAGTACAACAATAACTCAGCTGCAATTGCCCAGCAGTTGAGCAAGTATGAGTAAATCCACAATCTGAGCAAGTATGAGAAAAGTCAAGAAATGGTGAACAAGAGTCCCCTTTGAGACCGCTGGACTCTCACATGGCCTCTGAGTCTAGTCATCTGCAAGCAACAAGAAATGTTCCAATAGATACATTTCTCATGTTCTCAGCCATTTTTTCTACATGCTCTACTTCACCACAGGCAACAGAGCACCTTCTAAACCCCTCTCATGAACATAACACCAAGCAGGAATGACCAGAAGCTGCGACTTCCACGTGGTAAATGAAGACAACAGGAGAGAGCGGAAGTAATGCCAATGTCCTGTTCCTGATGAAGGAGGGGAGCTCAGCAAAGTTTGGTGAAGGCTTTCTTACCACGTGAGATGATAGGTACCAAGAAAAATTCAAAAACACATCACCAAAGTACCTTGCAGCCTGAGTGGAAGAGAAACTTCCTTTCTGACCACAGATCTAAAGACTGATACAGGCCTGAGCAGACGCTTGGTATAACTCTGAGCCCCAGTGCACTCTGACCTGTGTCCTGGCTCCAGATGTGGCCAATATCTAAATCCTTGCAAGAATGCCAACCCCAATTAAGCTTTTTCACACAACCTGCAAAAGTCCTGCAGCACAAGATGAAGGCAGTGCAAGCATGATGCAGTGTGACGGTAGCTTAAAAATCCCTTTGGGCGTATCGGTGTAGCAAATACCTAATGATTCATACTTCTAGAGTGCTAAACATGCCATTACCCCTGCAAGAACCCGATAACTGTGAAAATCCCCAGACAGAAAGGAGGACTTTCCAGCTAGTGAGATCCTGTAGCTACTAGATCAATGTCTTCTCATACAGCTAGGAAATGAGAAATTATGTGTTCAATAGTTGAAAAACACAAATTTCTGCATAGAACAAAGGGGAAAAAATCAAACCCAGTTCCAAAACACTGCACTGAGAAGGTGTCATCCCCTCAATTTGTCTCCATTATAACAGTTGTTGGCTATTTGAGCACAGAAAATTGCACGAAACTTTGCAAACTTGCTTTCAGACAAGGTTATTTCAGCAGAAGTTGAAAAGTGCTGATGACAGTGGAAAGATCCTGTAGACTGAACACTAGAAAATAATTAATTTGTGCTAACGATGTCCAGCAGAAGTGACAGAAGATGCTGCATAAGGGAGATCACACCCATTTTACCCTTGAGTAGATATTAAGTGAAAGGGCAACAGCAGTTTAAGATTTTCTCTTCCATGTTTGTCAGTATTGACCTTGTTCAGGCAAATTATCAATCTGCATCTCCTCTGAACTTCCATCATTATGAGTGCACACACACACCCAGTGTCTGATGTGAATACATTATCTACATGAATTAAACCAATTTGCATTTGTACGCTGAGCAGCTGGTCTGAAATTTACTCCAGAATAAAATTTTTAAAGAAGTCCAAAACCCATATATGCAGCTGGGATTGCTTATGAGTGAAAAAATGTGGTATCTTTATAGCCAACAGCATATGTATTCAGTACGCAGATCTACAAATATTGGATTCACTGCCAAAAATCATTGTTAAGCAAACTGACTATCTGCATTTTCCTGACGAACCAGAAGGAACCTGCTGAAGAGAGGGGAGACAAAGTAGAGTTCTTCACAAAAATTTCAGATCACGGATTTATGGTGTGCACAATGCAGTGCCATCCAGCTAGTCCCAGAGGAGCTGGTATGTCCCTGCAGCACAGCACATTTATGACTGGGATATGAGCCTGGATGCTGGGGAGGTGTCAGCACCATTGTGATGAGCCCTGATAGTGTGGCCATAATGCAGCAAACTAGCCTGTCTAGAGCAAGGTTGAGCATAGGTGAATGGTGTAGACCCACCTAACAGCATCCACAAGTGACACTGGAACAAGGTCTTGTTTTCAAAGGCACTTTGTGGCCTCTTGAGGTGCAGAAGATGACACATGTAACTACCTCTTCCTTTGCAACACTTAACCAGGACAGCTATATTGCTTAGTTTGCAAAACTAAAAGTAAATACTTAAAAAAAGAAGTCAGTCTTCATTTGTGTCTCTCTTCAGTACATTAACAAATGCTAACTTCCCCCCTACTTATTTCAGATAATGGAATCTATGTAATGAGAACCGTTTTTAATAGACCTTCTCTGTGTTTCTACTGTGGGCATATTTTTACCCACTGCATGGAGCTGACTTTGCACATATTCATTCTGCTATTTTAGCAGTAGGAGACTAGGTTAACACACCAGTCATTCACTCCTGGAGATCTGGATTCAGTTCCTGGCCTACATGACAAGTGATAATGAGTTTGGTTATTGAATCTCCAGGGGATATTTGTTCGCATTACTAAGCAACCGCATAATTTGGCAAGATGTGTTAAGTATGTGCTAAGGATAAGACCGGGGGCCAATTGCTCAAATGACTGACACAATGCAGCCTCCCTCACATCACTGCACCAAACTCCTCCTTTGTGCAGTTCTGCTGGAGGTTAAGAGAACCGTGCAGGTTTTTCAGCCTGTCCATATTACTGTCTGTACCAACGCAGCCCAGAGCACAACCATGCAGGTACGATATTGGAACCTGCAGATACCTAAAGAAACAGGACCTACATCCCTACTATCAAATTCGGCACATAAGTCAAGGTTACTTTAATCAGCTATGCATACTTTTTCAGTATTCACTGCACCCAAGCAATAATAAAACACAATTAAAGCTGACAAAAAAAGAAGAGGTTTAAAAAATAATTACACAATAGTCATTTTAGTTTGCCTCTTGACAAGGAACTATTAAGGCTTTCTCTGCAAACACAATGCTCACAAAATTTCATTTAAACAAAATAAGAACTGCAACTTGCATGATCACAAAACTACATTTAAAAAGTATATTGCCCATTGCAAGTACCAGTAACACTGCTGTGTCACACCGGCTAAGCATTTCAGGCTTGAGTTTCCTTGCAATGAACAGATTGCTTCTGCAACCAATGTGGCAAAATTAGTCACTTACCTTAAGGCTACTTCCAGGTGATCTTTTGACCCTAGTCTAGCTGACTGTACCGCAGATTCAACAGGAGGCACGTGCAAGCTTTTATAGATGTCCTCTAGACTGGTGTCACAGCTACCTGGAGAGCAGACTGGGTCTTTCATGGATAATACTTATCGGTATAAAACTGCTATGCCATTTTTAACAAGTCTGGCCATCTCCTTTCTCTGGGCCTCTATCTTATAGATCTCTGAGCTCTAAACAGACCTATGGAGTGGGCCCATCCCAGGATTTGGGAAGAGAAAAATCAGACTTTGCCTTGTCTCTGCATCACCATGGCACACATGTGGGTGCCATGCACCCAGAACCCAAGCTAGCAGGATTGCCTCTATGCTCCTGAACTACCAACCTAGGAAACTTTGGGGCCAAACACTGAGGTGCATGAGGACATTTAGATACTTAAAGAACAAAGATGTTCTTCATCACTTTCTGGGACTTCGGTGTCTTCATCATTTAGGTAAGGGATAGAAAGCAATCTGCATCCTTGCCTTGACATACTGGAGTAGAAATAAGTCGAATTCATGGGCCATAGCCATCTGCTACAGATTAAGATTCAAAAGGGGTTAACAATTCCAGAATATAGGAGATCTAGATGGCACATCATTGCCCAGTTGTATGACAAAAGTCAGAATTCTTTGATAGCTTTTGCAGGAATTAAGGTTCAACACCTGGCAGGCTTAAACCTATAGCGGAGAAGAGTAAAACCAAAACACAACAGGAATAAGTTTGCTGCCATTCCAACGGGAACGATGCTTATTGTGGGGGTGGCTGGTAGCTGAGTAAATTTGGAACGGCTGCAAATCAGGAAATTACTTGTCAGCCAGCTCCAAGTCTTTTTTTGGCACTATCCTCCTCTTGGGGAGGATAGTGGCAGGAATGAGGCATTTATGTGTGATCATTTGGGAATTTTATGAATAAAAAGATAAAGTTCACTTGCTGTGAATCACAGAAAACCAGAAAACTCTCCCTGACACAACCAAGAGAGTGTATGAATAAAACCTCATTGAAGGGAAGCCATGGTAGAGTGTGATGTTACTCATAAACAAGTGCCAGTCAGCTTATGTTCCACCATGCGCTGGGACATGCAGCCAACAACTAAAGAGCTCCCATTTACATTGGAAATAATGTTATGGCACTGTTCCAGCTTTCACTGAAGGTCTGGACAGTGACAGCATCTGAGCCATCAGGGAAGGTGGACATGAGCATGATGTTTCATCTCATGCCTGTCAGGACACAGGGCTCCCCCCATGCCACCCTCACCTTCTGGCAGTGCCATGCCTCTGAAGCACAGGCAACCACTATGCTAGCAGTAACTTCAAGTACAGCATCATGGGTGAGAAAGATGGTTACAGCCTACCTGATTTGCCAGCCCATCTAGAAACATTGACTTGTGTCAGAAACGACAGATTAAACATTTGCTTTGATTTAGAGTGCCTGCCTTCTATTTAGGGGATGCCAGGGACTCTGAGAGTGTGAACAAGCAGCAAAGTGAGGAAGGCATCTAATCTAGTGCTTGAATTTATTTTATATGTATTTTTCTCTCTTCTCTCATAGCACTCCACCTTCCCCAGATTTCCTTTAAATCAAGTTCTGCTCCAGTCTGATGCAGTTCTTCTTAGTTGTATAAACCTGTCTGCTCAAATGTTCCACCTGCAGAAAAGCTGTGCCAGCTTTAACTTCATCAAACCAACCATAAATCCCATATGTGCCAGAAAATGCTGCTAAAATGCCAAAGCAAGCCACACTTTCCAGGTCTCCTGCTGGGGAAATGAAGAGTTTACAACCCCAAATGAAGGATTGTAAAAATCAAGGAAAACTACAATTGCTTTTTGCTAATTGGAAAACCATTAATATAAACACCATTTTTGTCATGCATAAAGCGGTCTTTCCTCCTTCTATATTTTAAGGGTAGTATCTTCATTTATTAGAGCATTAAGGTGTATTCATG
Organism: Lepidothrix coronata; assembly: GCF_001604755.1. Lineage (NCBI taxonomy): Eukaryota > Metazoa > Chordata > Aves > Passeriformes > Pipridae > Lepidothrix > Lepidothrix coronata. The sequence goes on along the minus strand of NW_016690240.1, from coordinate 2,434,327 downwards.
TCCTGCTAAAAAACTCAACTAGATAATGATGGGAGAAGTATGAATATGCATCTGAGATGGGGGGGCTGGGAGACCACATTGGCCAGCATCTTCTGGGCACTGGGAGTAATGCACCACAGAAAGCACCCTTCAGCCATGCCAGTGCCTCAGGCAAGTGTCCCCAGAAAAAGCATGTTGGTCACTACAGTGTCCACCAGAGACACTTTACCAAGAACAGAGTTGGCAACTGTCTCCAAAAATAACTGCCCTGAAATCCCCAGGTAGATGGGCCTCATTATCCAGTGACAGTGCTGTAAATCAAGGTTAAGCCTCCGCTGAAAAGGCAGCTCAGAGGAAATGAGTATCATGAGCCATTTTACTTTAGACACATCAGATACTGAGAAATTCAGGAAAATGTTAACAAAGGGCCTCTTGACTCAAAAATATGTCTCTGTGTCACATGAATGAAACATGAGCCATGGCAAATTCAGATAATTATGGCCTAATCTTATTTATGACATGATTTGGTGTAATGCTGGTGGTATCACTGGAGCGGGGGCAACTAACACCAGCAGAGAAAGTGGCCCTATATGTTGAATAAACCATGCCTGGACATCTCTGGCTCCTGGAAACTGCTGGGACATCATCTGTTGCAGGTCAGCTTTCAGCTGGAGAGATTAAGCAGCTCAGGAGCTTGGTAATGGGATATAGGCACTTCCATCCCCACTCCTGGCTTCAGTTCAGCCCAGGTTTACATTGATCTTTGTGAATGAATGGCTGTGCCAAGAGGGGGCCCAGCCAATGTGCTCTCCTTGGGCTCCTAGCAGACGTGCTTCTGCACCATGGAAGCAAAGCCTGGTGCAGCTTGGTTATCTTTCCAGGGAGAAACTGCTGGGAATGCAGTTAAATGGTGTCATCTGTCCTTCTGGATGAGGTCAAGGCATATTGGTGGGACAGGCAGGGCGTCCCTCTAGTTAGGTGAAGCTGTAGAGTTGATTTATGAATATTATTAATTCAACATATTCCACCCAAATGAAAGCTGGCATTTTCAAGCAACTCCTGAGAAACAAATCTTCAGAAACATTTTATTCAGGCAGCAAAGTAAAATTAATTTTCTTGAAACAACTAGTTCTTCTGAACTACAGATTTCAAAGGTAAAAACTCGTTTATACTGTCTCTGAATGTCAAAACCAGCCAGGCTAATCCAACAGAAAGAGGAACTTCCTAACTTTCCCTCCAAAATCAAGAACAATTTAGCAGGAAAAAACACCAAACATTAGGGATCAGCAGACTCCTTTGGGTGCAGCAATGCTGTGAGAGTGTATGCAGATTGTCTCACTACTGTATCAGGAGTGCCAGCTTAAAGGGTCCAGGTTCCCTCTGAGTCCCCTGAGAGGCGAGGACCAGTCATGCACCTATGGCTCCCCTTCCCTCTGGGACTTCCATAAATGCTGAGGAGTGGCTGTAGCCCTGTTGCCTCCCCCTTCATCCTGATTTTGCTGCAAGAGAGAAGAACAGCCCCCTCTCACCCTGTGGGCTGTGCAGGCTCCTGGAGAGGGCAGCTGGAGCCTCCCAGGGCAGCTGGCAGAGGCCCTCTGCAGCTGCAGAAGCAGGACTTGCCCCAACAGGGTGAGGTAATGACACAGTTGTGGTCTGTTGAGTTGTGTAGCTGGAAAAGGAATTTCTCTGGGATCACTTGCTGCTTATACATGTGAAAAAAGCAGTGTGCTTTTACAATGCTGAGACTGAAGGCTTGAGCAGCGGGACAGATAATATAATACTCCTTCTGTGGCAGTGTCATTAAATAGAACTTTGCATAGAAGCCAAAGCACAGCACTACAAATCTCTCTCTCCTTGGCAAAATCCTCACTGCCTGCATTTTTCTGTATTGCTCATTACCACCAGGAGAATGATTTATTTTGAAATAGGAGGGAGAGGAGGCACTTGGCACCATGGCTTTGAAGAGTTCCAGTCTTCTGTTCTGCAAAAAGTATTCCAGTAAAAATACCATTGAAGAAAAAAGAAAAACAGATTGAAAGGAAGAAGAATAAAAGATTTTGTACAGTGTGAATTCCTAGATGATTCACATCCTTTTCACCCTTCCTTAACATACATCCTTACAGTAGTGTGATATCTTCTGCAAAGAGTTTCTCCTTGATGGAGAAATTCTCCAAGACAGGTCAGCACAATGTTTATGCAAAATGAAAGCTCCCCCCACGCGGTGAATAGTGCTAATGGGAATGACTGGTAAAATGAGGCAGTAAGTAACAATGCCTGTCACCTGGTTAAAGGATGGAGGCACTCAATGAGATGGCAAACGTTGACATAAATTCTGAGTACATGACACATAGACATCTGCGGGGGGGGGGGGACAGACACACGACGACACACATGAGACAGCTGGATACTCTGTGTCTGAGAAATGAGAAACTCTGATTAATTAAGCTGTAGTGACCCCTCGGCATGGCAGAAAATATTCTACCTTCTTGCATAGTCTTGTCTCTATTTTAATGCAGTTCTCTGAGGGGATTTTAAGCACATGGGGCACCTATCAATTCCCCAGTCTCTTTTCAAAAAGGTTCAAAAGAAGCATAGTTGTTTGGCTGGCCAAACACAGCAATGATTTTTTTTCCACATGAAAAAATAAATACACAATGATATTAAAACTCCTCTCTGCATTTAATTTTAATTTATTGTGAATTCCTTCAGGATGAGAGGAAATGGCTTCAAGTTGTGCCAGGGGAGGCTTAGATTAGATATTGGGAAAAATTTCTTCCTTGAAAGGGTGGTCAAACTTTGGAACTGGCTGCCCAGGGAAGTGCTGGAATAACCATACCTGTAAGTGTTCAAAAGAGTGTGGATGTGGCACTTGAGGATATCGTTTAGTGGTGAACAGGGTGGTGCTAGGATAATGATTGCACTTAGAGATCTTTTCCAACCTCAATGATTCTGTGACTCTGTCAGCATCTAGTCATATGCCAGAAGTGCTTTTGATACCAAACTCCCTAAAAATGCAATAACTCAGGGTAATCTGCTGAAGATTTCTGATGTCTACCAAATTATTCCCAACCTCTATAGTTACAGTTTCACCTTCCCTCTTTTTTAAATATCTGAGGAAGCCAAGGCTGGAAGAGGACCTGAAAAGTGCACTGGAGATGCCAAAGATGAACAGGTTTTTGTTCTCGTTCTCCACAGTATGGTCACCGATGCTCAGTTATGCAGGAGGTCTTTGCTGTTTCTTGGACTACCTGACCAACCCCTCATCTTGGCTGCAGGATTTTACCTACCCCTCCCGGGTAACATTTCTACCATCATTAGCCATGCAAGTTTTCGTTGAGATTTTCCCACCATTATCTGCATGATGGGCAGTTGTCAGTTTGCTGCTACCCCTCCTCTGGCTAAGCAGCCCCCGGAGGCAGCTGAGTTGGGTAAGCTGGATAGCAGGATGATGCTGGCTGATTTGTCAGGAATCAATCTCAAGCTGCACAGTTCACCATTTATTAAAACAAGGCCATCATTTGATCATGTATGTGTAGGACTGCTAGTTAAATCGGATTGACAACTCGTTGCCAGCTCAGTACAAGGGAAAAAAACAATGCTAACAATATGACAGCTTTCCAGCGAGGCACCTGTGGGAACAGGACGATGTGACAGCGAGCAGGCTATTAGAGCACCCCATGTCGCAGCCCCAGAAAATCCCAGCGCAGAGCAGTTTAACTACTATGAACTGGTTACGTACTTGTCTTCTTTCATTAGAGCTTGTCTAATCTCATTAAGCTAACAACCTAACCAGTGGTAATAGACCCCTACCTCAACAAACACTGTGTAGCTCTAATTGGCATTAAGAAGAGATACCCGCTGGCCCCTCTGTGTGCTGGAAAGGTGCTGTCCTCCAGCACTGGCTCCCCTGCGGCAGACAGTGCTGACCATACCTGCTACCTTCCAGGCCAGGCAGCTCCCATCTCCTCCAGGAGCAAAGTCAGAGGGACATGCACTTGTGTAAACAGCAGCTGTACAATTTTCCTATGCTCTGCTAATCCTGAGTGCTAATAAGGTTCGCCAGCAGCAGAGTGTAGACCATTGCATGCCCTGTTGTACTCTGCCTTGAGGACTTGTACTATCAAGGATGTTCCTACAACGGGGAGAGCTGACACTGGCCCTCTTGTACAGAGTTTTTGCATTCTTTAAATATTGCACAAGATTCTATTTCCACATCCAAGTAGGAGAAAAATTAGCAACATGCAGCAGATTTACTCACTCAGATGTATTCTTGTACAAGCAGCAGTGAAAATCTGCCTCCATGCTTTACTCTATGAAGCTCCATTTGTAGAATTATTCATTAGCATTTCATTTATAAATCAAACTTTAGAAAAATTATTGGTAGTATCTCCCTCTTTCAAATTCCAAACTTTAATAAAAATAGATTTCCTTTTAGAATTCTGCGTATACAGTATCTAGCAATAATTTTTTAATAACGTTTGTAAAATTTGGTCATAAATCTTTACCACTGTCTTTTGTTTATGCCATGGGTGTGCTGTTGAGCAGAAGTTTTATTTAAAAGGGAAGATGCACACAGGACAACTCCTTTTAGTCCCTCATCATTTCCCTAAATTGTTGACCCAAGGAAGAAGGACTATTTTGCTTCACCTTTTCTGACTTACTTCAGAAAATTTGCTGCTCTCAGCTCCTTGAGGTACAAGGACTGGACTGGATGCAGCTGGGGGCTGGTGCTGAAGAGCTAATGGGGGATTGCGAAGCTGCCCTGGTCCTCCCTGCCTGCTCCCAGTCCACCCAGTCCTGGGGTTAAGGCATCATCTGACACCTCAAGGAAGGGCAATCACTTGCTGAGATGATGTGATTTGACCACATGCCAAGCCCCCATGCCTTCTTATCCACTTAGAAACAGATTAGCACAGCATGCATTTTGCTCAGAAACATCTGAAAAGATTAATAAATGAGGAGATTGATAGTGCAAATTATTAGTCACATGAACACTACTCTTCTTCCCAGCTAGTGCCAACTCTCATAAATCCATCATGAGTCTCCAGGTTTTCAACTTTCATAAAAAACTAAGCTTTTGGAGGCCAGCAGAGCCTTCCAGTCCTGCTCTGATGAAGAGGAAAATCCACTGGAGGCCTCGATGCAAGCATGTCCATTGGTCATTTCTTCTCCACAAGAACAAGCTGAAACAAGGGGAAAATTCCCCCTTCAATCATGTTTGGTGTTGCAAATTTATTTTTAAAATACAAATGTATTTTTACAAATCAGGAAGGTTTTAACTCACACCTTCAGTGACATGAGTACATAAAGCTTGTCTAAATAAAACTTTAGTGGTGAAACCCTACCAGGTGATTTTCTCATCTAAAAAGGAGAAAGCAGATTTTGCTGCAATTATCTTGGAGTGCATGTATTCAATGTAAAAATTTATTTGTTTAACAGAAATACTTTAAAAAAACAGCTACTCATATTCCAATCAAGAAAATACAATCACCTGAGAGATAAATATTGCTGTTTATTATTTAAGTGCTAATAAGCCTCAGCTGATGAAGAAAACTATTTTCCTTTCCAGTCCAAAAGATTCTCTATACAGAAAGAAAAAAGCACAATCTGATTTTTCAAAACACACCAAACGCAGACAGAATTAGTGAGGCAAGTACTTAGTTAAAGAATTTCCTTTCCATATGGTAATCCCCATAATTTCTCAGCCTATATGACACTCCTGCATATTTCAATTTACATGGCACATTTGCTCCAACGATTTATTAAATTAAATGGCAAAAGAGGGTGGGGAAAAAGAGGCCTTATGTGGGTAGAGTGGCTTAGAATAGATCCAAAAGAAACCACATTGCAAGACAAAAGGTAATCATAATTGAGGCACTTCTGTAATGTGTTTTTGAAGTAACATCAATTTAAAATTTAGACTTTTTTTACCCTTTGATCTAACTAGTCGGGGGGGGGGTGTTTTGTTTTGTGGCAGTTTGTTTATTTTTAGTTTGGTTTTTTTAAAGAAATACATAAAGTACAACAGCAGCAAACAAAAATCTGGTGGATGGAAGGAGCACTTGATACCAGGGCTTCAGCACTTCACAGAGGGAACACTGAGGGCAAGGTCTGTGGTTTACAGATCAACATCTCCTATCAGTGGTGCTTTTCAGGGCGCCTCTTCATACTGTAAAAATGGTCTAAAATTATCAAGTTTGGGTCTGTGTTTCCTTGAAAGTAAAAGGGGATTTTTTACCAAGTGAAGAAATATTATCCACCTTCTGCTTCCACGTACTAGGTGCCCCATTTTACTATTCATCTGTGGTTGTTTTACCCTGTTTTACCAGGCAGATGAAAAAAAAAAATGTACAAATTCAAAAATATCTCTGTACACAGAATGGAGTCACACACCTATTACATTACAGACTCAGTCGTCTGCTGTGATAACAAATATGTATGCAAGCAAGAAACCCAAGAAACTCTGCAGACCCCTGAGCAGATCGCCCTGTGCATGCAATATGATCGGGGTATTGTTTAAGACCTGGTTTAGGGGATGAAAATATTTCTCTGTCAATGCTGCGAAGGTAAAATCAGCTCAAATTATCTGCTGTGTAAGCACCATTCACATGAATGAAATATGCCCAGGGACTATGAATCTTGTGACAGACTTTTCCTAGCTGTATTATCCATAGCACGCTCTACATTTTCAGATTGGAAATACATTTCTTTACTCCTTTATGTTTGTTTACCTTGGTCCTCTCATTTCTACTTCACATTACTCATATCTGCAAGGCAGCTGTCTCTGTTGGGATGATAAAACTGACAATTTCAGAGCCACATATCCTTGCTCTGAAAAGAAAGCAGTTTGCCTGTACCGCTCACAAGAAATTCAAGTGTGAAAGCTCACCCCACAAACATGGTCAAACCCCTTTCTGGGAAGTACTGACTCACACTGTGAGTTTCAAGTCGGAAATGTTTATTGCAAGGGCTCTCAAAATAGTCCACCTGAAGGGACGTGGTGATGCCCAGCCAGGGGCTTGTGAGATGCCACATGCAACATGGAGAGGCTGTGGTGCTTTTTAACAACGCTCACAATAACGGTGGGCTATCTGTAGAGCACATCACCACTTCCTCCTAAACACAAGACTAGCAGCAGAGAAAAAAAGGAAGAGCTATGAGACACAAGCGGGAACAATTTAAGACTGGTATGTGGACAGAGTGGAGAACAACATCATGAAACCAAAGTAATCACTTTCAAATTCCCAAATTACATCAAACTGTCTGAAAAATAGTTAAAATGACTACATCAAACAATATTCTCATTAAAATTCTTTCCATTTAAAATTTAAAGAATTTTAAAATTCCAATTTGTCCAGTCTTTTTCTGCTTCTAAAATTAATTTTAATATTTAACCTGATGCATTGAAGACATTTATAAATAAAGCAGTCATCAATAAGTACTTTTAACTGCTACTTCTCTATGGAGATTTGGTGGGTCACCTTTGTCATCACTACACACAAGCTGAAAGAGCAGGATCTGCCCAAGGTGGACAACCCAAGGATCTGCCCAAGGCTTCTGCTTTCACTGCAGCAGGCTCTCCCTGGTCCTGCCAGTCCTGCACTGCCATGGGCACAGCACATCTCATGAGCAGCAGCAAGAAAAAAAATCACAGATGCACAAAGGCAGTAGAAAAAATACAAATAATAATGGAACAAAGGAGCACTCTGCAGACAAGGGAAAAAAATTAAATTACATGTTCCTTTCCTAGAAATATTGTTGTACCAGTCTAAGACGACAGCAAAGAAGAGACATTTTCCCAGGGAATAAAATTATCTTGTTTTTCTTAAGATAACATTATGAGTCTAAAACAAAAAGGCTATGGAGTTATTGCATCCATTCCAAAAATTTAATCTACTGAATACACTTGTGCACAAAACCAACACACTTGTATGAAATCAACTGCTCTTTATCCATCTGACTTGTTCTTATGAGTCATATTAAAAGAATAGCAAATGTTTTTTGGATTCAAAATCTGAAAAATCCCAAGATATCTCAAAGTAGGAACTTTTGAATGTTTCAAAAACACATAACATACTAAACCAAGCATACTTCCTTTTATTCCAGTTTAACATCAAATTCCAAACTCTCCTGGCAGATCCTACGTCGAGGATCTTTGCCCTGCTGAGTCTCATTCCTGCTAATCATCTGCTGAAAACTAAAGAAATATGCTTTCAGGGTAGCCAATGTGCTTTGAGGGCTTTGGCTGTCTGTTGATATGAGGGATCCAAATTTTCCTCATTCCTGGTTCTTTTGGTTGTTGTTGTAGTTTTGCGAAATATTATGTTAATACCTGAAAAGCAATTCAAGCTTTCTTTTCACTTGAGTAATTATTTCTACATCATTCAGTGCTTCCAGCTTTGGAAGTATTTTATGGGTTCTTCCTGGTGGTCACCTTCCCCATAACGTAAAAGATGCAAGCACGCTACATTTGTTTTCCAGTAACTGGAAGGCATGTAGCTTGCTGTGGAATAAAATTATTCCAAAGCCAGCCTTGGATCTGTTTCCACACAGCATTAATTTGGGAATACAGCAAACACTTACATCTGTCCTAATTTTGAAATCTGACTCAAGGGTTTTAAATGTTGTTTTCATTCACATTGCAATAGATATCTCTACTTTAAGGAAATATTTACTACATATTTTCAACCAATTTGAGGTTTAACTTCATTAAAATCTCCTTAAGGTGATGAACTTCACACTGATCCATTTCCATCACAACTGAATTTAAAATACTTCTTTGAGAGTACACTCTACTTAATTTTCCTCCTGAATGAGCCAGTGTTTTGGACGGGATGGATTTCCAACATCAGTTTTGAACCATATCATAAAGGTTAGAGAGAGGTAGGGAAAATCAAAACAGTAAATAGATCCTCAGAGTGCTGGGCATCCCCTGGCAAAGCAGAGTAGCTAGTGATGACCTGCTCATCACAGCAGGGTTGACTTGGCTGTCCTTGTTCATGGAAGTAGCCCAATGCATTTGAAGGAAGCTTTACTGAGGAAGCGAGGTGAAGCTCAGTGTAAGTGAGGGTGACAAGAATTAGCTCGTTGGCTGGCCAAAAAAGCCAATCTTTCTTGCTCAGTCCTCTTCTAAAAGCTGTGTTTAACCCATACAACCGCATTGGGGTGTTTTTTGCATTTCCACTTGGAACACAGGAGAGCCTCCCTCCAGCTCCTGAAAGACTGAGTGAGCTAGGGAGGGCTCTGTGATGCTTTAATTGGTTCACTTGGGAGCCACACAGATTTGAATTCCTGATTTATGTTAATCACACGCTGAAAATTCTCTTTCTGCCAAAGAAGTCGTTCTTATTCCGCCCTCACTTAACGTCATAGTGGGGAAACATACATGAATGCGATTAACATTTATGTTCTTGACCTGACTTGGACAGAAAAAAAAAAATCTCTGTCAGCTAGTGTAAAATTTACCATTTCTATTTTTATTTTAAGAAGAATTAAATAACTTAGGCTTTTGAAAAGTAACAGACAAAGGCTACGTTCCTGTCACTTCTACTTTGTAGTCTCAAATGCTACATGCATATATTTGGAGGATTAAAAAAAAACAGTAAAAAAAACCCAAAGAGTTTTTTAAAATGCCGATCAACTTCCCTATTCCTGGGTTTATCATGCCTTGATTCTTAAAGAAGATGGAAGGAACCAATTTTCATCCTGTGGAAAAGCAAGACTCAGCGAACTCCCACTGCATGCTCTAAAAGTTCATGGGGACAATTCTGAATAGGAAGTGTCTGCCTACATCAGCACACAGCTTGGAGTCATAGAAGTGGACTGTCAGAGTGGAAGAGCTGGTGCTGAGGACCTAAGGACTACACTGTAGGTTCTTTGGGAGCTTTACCTCACACAAGACTCCACTCTGCAGCCATGAACTAAACATCTATTACCCACTGGGATGCATGACCTGTGCTGGACTGCATCTTCCCACTCAGTTTCCTTGGAAAAGAATCAAATTTGTGTGCTTCAAGATCCCCCCATGACAGAGCTAAAGCACAGTTAAATGGGATGCTTGGATGAAACACTTCAAACACACATTCCAGGTCCAAATGATAATAACGGCCATGCACAGTGATCAGAGAAACAGATGTGGGGCATCTTCTTCTACCCCAGGAAACTTGACAAAGAACAAAGTGCTGCCTTCCCTCAGCCCTACTCCAACCTCCTACCCTTGTCGAGCAGTTGAAGGAGCCTGTCACAACTCTTCCTTCCCTGATGTGCGTGCTTCTGTACTTGCATCAGTTGGCTTAAAAAGAGGCAGTAGGAGTCCACTATATGCTAGGACCAGTCATGCACAAAGCTCATAGTCTTTAAATTCTGTTACCTTGCACTGGGCACAGGTGAAACAGGATCAGTAGATTTAGACTAGTGTGAAAGAGGTGTCTGTGAGCCTCCAGGCCAAGTGGCAGCAGTGCCCCATCAATGAGAGAGATCCTCCCAAGTCATCTGGGGTCAGTCTGTACCAAGTCTAGCATTTTCTCCACCGGCACTCACTCTACCACCCTGACCCTGTAACACGCACAGCAGTTCATCACTCTTTCCTCACCATTTATGCTGCCCCTTGAAATGCTAATTACCTTGATGCCATATGATGGAGAGGGGTGGGGGCAGCAGAACCAGAGGAGATCAAACAAGCACTCATCTCACTGCCTTTGAGAAATGAAGATGAGGAACCTGATCCTTTCTAGAAAGCCATGGACATTTGGTCACTTTAGGGGAAGCCTCAAGCTAAGCTGATTTTTCCTGCAGTGGGAGGTAGAGCTATTGCAAGATGGGGAGGACAGCAACTCCTGAAGCACCTCCCACCTAGACAACAGGAGAAGCACTGTAACTGAGTCTGCTCAAACCAGACTTCATATCTCCCTCCTATGTGCTTCCTCATCCCCTTCAGCATAATAGCCTCTTTGCCCAAAGATCCTGAATGAATGAATGCACAACCCTCTAATTTGCTTATCCTTCAGCTGCTTGAGAGCATTGCATTCTCCTATTAACTTCAGTCCACTCAAAGCAGTGCTTTTTTGTCAGCCCTTCCTCCTCCTGTCAAGTGTCTCCCTAGCAAGACCATTTCAGTTCATTTAGATCTGATGTCTTCCAGTTTTGCCAATATTGTGTTTTGGGTTTATCTGTGTCTTTTGTATAATGTATATCTATCTGCCTCTTGTGTCCCAAGGAACTAAAAGAGGGCACTTGAGCTTTAAAAAATCAGCAACTGTTTTTTAAAAACCTCCTTTGTGCGTCATTCATTCCAACATGCCAAAGAACAGTTTTCCCTTAATAAGGTCTCGGGAATCTGGAGAACCTGGACAGGACAGATGAAGTGGAATTGCTTCATTTCTAATAACCCAGACATAGTGCAAAGTGCTCTGAGAGTCTTTCATTCAACACTTATTTATTGTTCATAATTCACCTCCTTCTGACAGAGAAGGGCATGATAGAGCTAATTTAATATTTTCATGGTCAGATTCCATTCATATTTGAGTGAAATATCAGTAAATAAAACTGAAGTACCATTTATTAGGCTTCTGAAATTGTCACAGGTTAGGTTATCAAACACATTGTGTGCTGACAGCATGAAAATTAACTCACTATCCTGCTCACCAGACAGTGGCCAAAGAATCACTCAATCTAGGTGACCACTACTCTTGAGAAGCCCTGAGTCCTTCCAAAAATATAGCCCAAATAAAAACTCCAGCTGAGATAAATGAGATTCAAGTGAATACGGCAATTTATATAGTTTAATCGACCTGAGCAATTGTTTAATGGACCTGGTTGGGGTGGAGAGAGAAGAAAGTGCATTTGGTGTATGGGAAACATGGAATAGATTTGTGCAGATTGTTCCAGACCACAAAAGATTAAGTCCTTCTTATCCCCCAGAGAAAAATGTTCCATTTCAGGATTTACCAACTGAAGCAGAGATGGAGTTTTTTTTCCTTTTTTTTTTTCCCCACAGAGACTTACCTATTTCAATCAGCATCTAACAACTGGCCACTGCCAAGTCCTGGTTTTGCTGGGAGAAGCCTGAAGATGCCAAGAACCTTGGCTTGAACTGGTGTTTGCAAGTCCTGCAGCTCAGGTGTTCAGCAAGTTTACTAGGATTTACTGAGATCCAAAAACTTGAAAGATCTAAATAAGGGTGTTACAGAAAGGTTAGGAAAAATAAAGAGTCCTTCAGCCACTGTTAGATTCAAGGCAGATCTGAACTAATGCTGAGTTTCAGAAACATTGAAAGAAATATTTCCTCTTCCTTTCCCCTAAGACATACATTTCTTTAGTTTCCTGCAAGGTAAAAAAAGGAAAATATGGAAAGTACATACAAGAAAGCTTGATCTCACAACATTTCCAGCTGCCTTTGGCAGCATTAAGAATATTGCGTAGGTTGCTGAACTACTAGATGTACATTCAGCCTGATCCTTTGAGGTGAACACATCTTAAATTCAGAGTCAGAGTTTAATAAAGTGATTTACTTAAATTGCCCGTATTTTGAATTCTTAAGGACCAAATGCCCTATTTGATTTGAATGCCACCAATGAACAGCAATATACTGAAAGCCTGGAAGAGACCATAAATCTTCCAAGGCTGAAAACGAGGACTTACATAATCCAAGAATGACTACATCAACATTTCCTACTTATAACTCATTACAAAATAAAAGGAGCTTGCAGGCAAGATGGGGAGGACAGCAACTCCTGAAGCACCTCCCACCTAGACAACAGGGGAAGTGTTGTAACCAAGTCTGCTCAAAGAAACGTAAGAAAGATAGAAAACATCAGAAATAGTCAACTGGGTGTTTTGGCCAAACTCATGCTTCTGGGCAATGATTTATTCTACTGGATGTGCCATTCATTGGACTGCCATAGTCCACCCACAATCAGTACTATTTGCCAAATCAAGTCATGCAAAGACCAGGTAGGGAAGGATCACTCACTGTAATACACTACATCTATCAAAAGGGTTATATTCATGGACTTGGTCTCTAATCAAGCAGCAAATCATTTTCCAGTTTTGCTATCAAGGACGATTACTTTTAGGAAGTGCTTAATCTGAAAAAAATGCATCTATTTGAAACTACAGGGCATCTAGTAAGATATACTGAAGACAGAGAAAATGAAATATGTGTCACACAATTTACCCTCTCAGCAGCATTTTATGAATAGCTTATTTGTGGAGAGAGAGGTAAGTTGCTGGGAAGACAGGAGTTTTAGCTTTCTATTTGTCTAGTTTGTTGAGTTATTGCAAAGGTCACTCCTACGCTTCAATTACCTTGAGTGCTACTTTTGATGGGGGGAATTTTCAAATTATATCCAAGGTGCCTCAAATATTTGCAAAAGGCTTCCGTGTACATGTGCCTTTTTAATTTAAGTGCCCAGATAAAATTACTTTTGCATCTGCGTTTCAAAGCATTTTCCCATCAAAGTCAGGGTAGAAGCCTGTAAAGCCTCAGTGTTGTACCATCCAAACATGACTGTCCTCCTGCAGGTGAAATGTCCCTACCAGAGCATGCAGTGCCACCTGAATGTGATGGCTGGGCCACTTACTGCATCCCTGTGGCTTGCCAACAATTACTTGGGAAATCCCAGGGGATTTTATACACATACAATGCTGAAGAACAAGCGGCAATATCAAGGTTGGCTTTGAATTACCTCCAAAAAAGTTTATTGCTCTTTCACATAACAGTTAGCATTGCAGACCTGATGATCAAAACAAATCCATTGTAAAGAGAGTGGGATACATGAACCTCTACTAGCTTTCAGAAACCAGCAGTGATTGTGGCACAAGGCTTGCACCATCTGAAAAATTACTGTTGTCATCTCCTGTGAGTTTTGCTCTCAAGGACAGATTTTCTCAGTGGTCAAGACAGGACAATGTGCCCCCACCCCTGCACCACAGGTCTGCTTCCTGATGCCTTCTGTAATAGGAAAAAGGCATGTCTAGACATAACAGGCCTGACAAAACTTCATGCCAGGACCTTTGAATTCCTGTTTTCAACTGCTGGATGTTGTTCACCATAACACATTGCTCCAGGAGTGATCCCACCAAAATTTATGGGGGACTATTATTCTTTGAGCAAAATAAAAATTAGAGAAAAACAAGCACAAATAGATGTAAGCAATATTGCGCCTCCTTGCACAGATCTTCTCTTTCTCATCCCTGCAGATTTCTTCCAGATTTTAGAGGAAATATTTTACTAAAAAATGTTCTTACTTGCTTTCACAGAGGAAGAAATTTAGTTGCTACTTAATGAATCCCACTAGTAGCCATTCTTTGTTATCCATAATGCACAGACCATACAAAATTACTTTGTAATGGCCATTCAAAATGTGATCTTGATAATGAAACATGTTAGGTCAATGTGTCTTAATGCATCCTCTCTGCTGCCAGCCTCTCTCTCCGCCTGCCTGCATCTGATAATTCCTGACAGCATGAGAAAATGCCTCTACTAAGTCACCATCAGGTGAGCACATACATACAGAAATGCCTAGAGGAAACCAGGTTTTGGATCTAACTCTGAGTACAGATAATCAACAAAGCGTGTTTTTAGTTTCTCACATATTTGTTTCAATTAGAGCTTATTGAATCACCTCTGTAGCCACAGAGAGGGCTCAACCAATCATCAGTGCTGTTCAGGAGGTAATTCAGGATGCTGTCTGGAATATTTGTCCTTTTTAATCATCTGCCACACACTGCTCTTTTAGGATATTGTCACTCAGAGACAGAAGAACAAAAAGGAAAGTGAAAGGGTGTCTGTTTGAATGTGGCAATTCCCTGCATAAAAATGAGTCCCATTAACAGGAAAGCCCAACCTATCTCCAGGCAATATTTCAAATCCTTGTCTGCCTGTAACCTCAGAGGAATTTAATTCCTTTATATTATTCAAATTATACTCTAGAGGAAGAAATTATGAGGTACAGGTCATTTAAAATGCTTTCTTTAAAATATACAATTAAAAGAGCTAGCAGTCCTCCTAAAAAGCAATTTCATCGTGGCATTTTAAAAAAATTCTGAATTTATGACATTTACAAAGTGTCATTTTGTCCTACAGCCTTTAGTCAGTAAACCACAATTTAGACAATTGCCCTCACGGTAGTCTCATTCACTAATATCTGAGCATGTAAAAACAGTAAGTGAAATGGTAGTGGACCAAAATAGGCAAAAAGGAATCCTAAAAGAAAATATACAGTACTCCTACAGACCTTAGTTCAAAACTTTAACTGTGCTTAATGGCTTTTCTCTTCCTGAAGTAGTTCATGGTTACTATCTGGTTTGGAAAGTCCTGGGGGGACTTAATATTCGGGTCAGACTTTTATCTCAGTTACCTGATGGTAAATCTAAAGAAGCTTGATGATCTCAAAGGTATTATTCCAGTTTATGGGTTAGGCACAGTTCTGCCAGAGCAGTGCACATTTAAAAGAACACCATCACCCTTTTTAAATTCAGCTATTGTTCAAACAAGCTAGCTAAAAGTTAACTGTCATAAAAAAGTAGGATCAAAATTGATAACATCCTATGAAGATAGGCTGAGAGAATTGGGCTGTTCAGCCCGGAGTAAAGAAGGTTACAGAGACACCTTATAACACCTTCCAGTACCTAAAAGGAGCCTACAGGAAAGCTGGAGAGGGACTATTCAAAAGGGCATGTAGTGATAGGACAAGGGGCTTTAGATAGATAGATGCTTTTAAACTGAAGGAAGGTGGGTTTAGATTAGATATGAGGAAGAAATTCTTTACTGTGAGGGTGGCAACACACTGGAACAGGTTGCCCAGAGTAGCTGTGGCTGCCCCATCCCTGGAAGTGTTCAAGACCAAATTGGATGGGGCTCTGGACAACCTGCTCTAGTGGGAATGCCCCTGCCCGTGCCAGGGGAGTTGGAACTAGATGATCTTTAAAGTCCTTCCAACCCAAACCATTCTGTGATTCTGTGACTCTATGCTTAATAGCTACTTGCTCCACCACTATCTAAAAGTTTTATTTTTTTCCCCTGAATGAAGAGCCTATTTCTACTATCCTCTGAAATCCAGGGCGTGTTCAGTAATATATTAACCACGCTCCATTATAAAAGCAGAATGACATTAATGCTAACATTTAAAAATTTCCTTCTTCTTGAAACACCAGGGAAAAATGTATCTTGAAATAATATATAATAACTGTGTAAGAACTTGGTTCAAAAGGGTTTTAATAAGAAAAAAACCCCACCACAATCAAGGAGCTAATACCTTTTGGCTTGCTTATATGTAGGTGCATAAAAAATACATTTTTCTCTGAAAGTGAGGCTGTGGAGAAATTCCAGCAAGTACATGTACCATTTTAGGGTCAAATATACAGTTTTTATTTTTATTTGTGGCATTCTTAAGCAAAAGACCATGTTCAGGAGGGGATTTGGGCATCACTTCCAGAATGAAAAAAGTTGGAGAGTTAAATTGCTCCAGAGCAGAACATGCATTTGAGAATTGGATGACCTAAGTTCACATCTCCCCTGTCTCTGGATAGCTGTGAGCAGGAGATGGATGCTATTTATTTACTTGTTTATTTACTGGAACAGTTCCACTTTTTATAAAGCATATGCTTACTGGAGCAGGAGTCCACATTGCTCCCTTCCCAGCTCTACCACTGGCAGGATCGAGACTCTTTTTCTGCTCTGGTGAGTATATTTAGTACTTCATAACAAAACACCTTCAGGACTAATGGCTGAGAGCAACCATGCTGATACTCATGGCATAGTCCTAGTGGGTGTGTGAATTTGCCTTGAATTGAGCGGAACAAGGACATTGATGTCCTCCTGTTCCCGCTGTCACGGGCTTCTCTGCTGGGTTGGCAAATGGTGCTTGAGCATCCATTTTCAGGAAGAAAAATCCAAACATGAATTATTCCCAATACTTCAGAACTGTTTTTTTCAATTTTTTTGCCTAGTTTTCTAAGCATTATGTAATGCTGCAAAGTGCCCGCTCCTCCAGCTGCCCTAGGCACTTTGAGCCTCAGGCAAACCCGAGGCAGCAGAATAGAGTTCCAAGGTAACATGGTGGCCATGCAGAGGAGATGGCGGTGAATCCACACCAGCGAGGAGAGCCGGCAAGGGGAAGGAAAAGAGAGCAACAGTAATTTCTGAGTTCTTGGATAGTAGAAAAGCTTCAGTTGAACCATGTGTTACTAAACAACAGAGGATCCTTGTGGGAGAACAACTTTGGCTGAGAAGTGGATTCTGTGGTGCCTAGTAAGGGATGCACACACACTGCAGCTGCAGCTTAATTCAGTTAAAAGTCGATCAACCAAGAGACAAGCATCCACTGGAAAGCAGGCATTGGTAGTTTGTCTGCTCATAGAGCTATTTGCTTATTAGCTGAGACAGCACCTCTCTATGATATGCTGAGGGAAAAATGGAAAACAATATGGGGACATCTAGGTTTAGTAGGAAAGCATAGCCTGAGAAGCAAATAGAATGAGTAGGAGACAAGAATTTTAGTCTGCCTTTTCCACAATTAAAACTGAAATGAGACAACAGTGGAAAGAGTTGACTTTACAAACCGAAAATTGAACTCATCTAGTTCAATATGCCAGAAAAAATAAATATAAGGCCTCTGCACCTTCCTTTTCAATGCAAAGATGTATTTCATCTGTTTTGCAGGATTCTAAATACTATCTGATTTCTGAAACAAGCACTACTTAAAGCTTAATTTAATATGTCAGTGTTTAAGTTACAGAGTTTCATCTGCCAATGCCCTATAATACAATGTCAAAGGCCTCTTTGGTAATTTTTAAAAATAAAAATAAAGCTTTTTCTGTTCTGCTTCTAATACTGTTGCACAGACAATTGTAGGAGCTATGTGAACTGGATTTTAGTTGCTCACTTTAAAGATGTTAGCATGTTGATTTATGTTTAAAACACCTTTTTTTACCCAAGGGAAGTCTATACTCCAGCAGTTCATTTTCTCTAACCTTTCTCTGTTCTAAGGTTCACAGACAGACCATGCTCATATTTATGTCTGCTAATGAAGTTAAATTCAGTCCTTTATGTTTCCTTTATGTTTATCTTAGCAGAAGCAAGGACCTTTAAAAATTTGCAAAGGATAGAGATCTGATCCTTTCAGATTAAAAATTGGTAAAGCCCT
Organism: Lepidothrix coronata; assembly: GCF_001604755.1. Lineage (NCBI taxonomy): Eukaryota > Metazoa > Chordata > Aves > Passeriformes > Pipridae > Lepidothrix > Lepidothrix coronata. The sequence continues at coordinate 2,416,202 of NW_016690240.1, read as the reverse complement.
CTCTGTACAAGTATGCATGCAAGTATATATTTATGTATTTTGAGAAGGTAAAGCCTTCCCCCAAAATAAATGGAGGAGCTGACCTGAAACATTAGATAAAGAAATTAGCACAACTGTGAGAAACATAGGGGATCTGTTTCCAGAAATGAATCACAACTGTATTAAAGTCTGAAAGCATGAACAAATGTTATGAGGGAACCTAAATATCCAAAGCAATACTTCCTGTGTAGGTAATACAATGTTCCCTGATAACTGTGTTATAAACAAGCCTCTTTTTCCCCCCAGCTTTGTTCTCTAACAGTGCAGCAAAAGCTCATGATAAAGCAATGCTGTTTTCCCTGGAGCACACTGTACGCCTAGCACTCTCTACTCCTCCAGCTCTCCAAAGTTTCTAATTTATAAATTACAGAGGTTTAGCCTGAGAAACCCAGCTATATGGTGTTGAGGGAAATCTCCCTTCCTCTTGGCAAAACACGACTTGTGTATATACACGCACAGTTCAATCTGAACTTCTCATGCTTCAGGAATTTGAAATCATCGGGACCAAGCTGCACTTTGGGTTGTGACAGAGAAGCTCATGCACAAGTTCATGTCTAGCTGAGACACTGGTTTGGTTTTCACATTACTAAATTTAAAACCCCTGAGAATTAAAAAAAAAAGAAAAACCAAAAAATAAAACATTACAGTACACCAAAGAGACAAAAACATTTTGGGAGGTAAAAAACTGAAAGCAAGCTGAAAAAAATGCCCTTTTTTCATCCCAGCACGACAAATCACAGCTGATCAAGCTGGAATGACTCTGAGGGAAGGTCCTACATTCCTCTCACAGTTATGAATGGGCAAGTCTCAAGTACTGCCTTGGGCTCTACTTGGATGGAGCACCAAAAGAGTAAATGTTTATTTAAGTCTATGTCAAACACTCTGAATATTTTCAGTATACAAAGCTGAGCTAGAATGTCATGAGTAAGTGAACACTGGGACATTATGGTATTTCCTCTTCTGCTGTAAAGGAATTTCATTTTAGAAGCACAGTTTTGGTTCTCATTAAATTTGGGCACAAATTCAGGCCAGTGATTTATTTATGAATATGGATATTTCCACTCCCTGAAGTTAATTCCTGGACCTTTAAAAAAACACCTTCAACTAGACCAAGTTGCTGAAAGCCCCATCCAGCCTGGCCTTGAACACTTCCAGAGATGGGGCATCCACAGCTTCCCTGGGCAACCTCACCAGCAGTGAGATTGGTGACAGTTCCTCACCAGCTTCGCAGTAAATAATTTTTTCCTAATACCCAATCTAAACCCACCCTCTTTCAGTTTAAAGCCATTACCCCTTGTCCTATCATTATCTGCTCTTGTAAAAATCCCCCTCCAGCTTTCCTGTAGGCTCCCTTCAGGTACTAGAAGATGATATAAGGTCTCCCCAGAGCCTTCTCCAGACTGAACAAGCCCAACTGTCTCAACCTGTCCTCACAGAAGAGGTGCTCCATCCCTCTGATGACCTTTGTGGCCCTCTTCTGGACTCACTCCAAGAGGTCCATGTCCCTATCCTTTCTATGCCAAGGGCTGCCAGAGCTGGATGCAATATTCCATGTGGGGTCTCATAAGGGCAGACCAGAGGGGGAGAATCACCTCCCTCAACCTGCTGATCACACTATGTCTCACTGTCGTGGCCAGGCACAGTCCCCTTCCTCCTCATCTGCTTTACCTTTAAGCTTTGCTCTCTCTGTATTACATCTTAGTACTAAAGTGGAAGCTTGAATCCCAGTGAAAAACTATTTGCTTTGCTTTGGGTGAGCTTTCCAGATGAGTGCAGTAGCTCAGCTGTGCCATGTAAGCCCAACCCAAGGGTGAGTGGCAAAGCCAGTCTGGCAAAGACAGCAAAAGGTCCAGCTAGAGGATGGTGGCACTCATAGGTGACAGCTCTCCATGCCGATGGTGCTGCAAAGCCCTGTGTGCTTCCTGGGAGCAGGTCAAGGTGATGCACAGAAAGAGGAACACCAAGCTTGGTGCCTTCCTCCCATGAGGAAAACTGTCAGCCTGGACAATGTGACCAAGCAGAGAGCCATGCAATAGAGGGCAAGGAGTGAGCATTTAGCGTGAGAAAGACTAAGTCCAGCAAAGGTAAATAAAGGTCTGCTAGTCAACTAAAACATCAAATAAAATCCCAGAGTCCTGTTCAAAAACCCTGAAGGGTGGCCAGAAGCAGATGACCACAAAAAAGGGTAAGGCTAGGACAAGCCAGGACATTGTCACTTTCTACTCCTCCTCCCCATTGGGTCCCTTTTGTTTACGACATAGGACACAGGCTGATTGTGTTTACTCTTCAAACCACTCACAAGCTATTTTTGATTCAGATTTAAGCAGGACTGATAGCGCTGAGCTCCCAGTGTGTTCGCAGTGACGGCAATGAAACACTCCAGCAGAAATTAACAATGGGGGAAAGGGGAGGGGGGCAGAGGAGAGACAACAATTGTTTTTAAGAGCTTCTTTTCTCAGTCTACAAAGACAGGAGGAGAGCAACAGGCCATCTGTGTTGGCTCAGAGTGCACTCACTGGGTACGACCTCTCAATGATATTAAACTGACTCAATATTTTTAGTTTATATATTTCTATTTTTTATGATGGTTCAGAAAATCCCCTGCAGCCTTATGAAAGTTATTTTGCTGGAGTGCAATTTAACAGCAATTCAGTGAGCCTTCCTCCAGCCTCAGTGACACAAACAATAACACTGTCATTTGCCAGTCATAATAATTTTCTTTATGCCCTGGATGAGTCCAGAGCAAGTTCATCAATTCAAAGACAGAGTTTGGAGGCAAAAATGCCATATCCCAAGCTTCGTGTGCAAAAGTGCCAGTGACTTTTACAGTGCCACCATCTGTTTTTCCACGTACAGGCATTACAACTTCCAGAAGCCCAGCAAAGCACTAGGCCATCAAACTTCCTTATCGCTTTAGACCATCTGCTTCTTCATCCCAAAGGTTTCCCTCCCCACTTTCTAAATTATTTGCCCTAGCTAAGGATAAGAAGAAAAAAAATTCCTCCCAAGTAAGGACTATGCACCTTCCAGCACATACTGGTTCATGGGTACAGTCACAACAGCCTAAAAAATTATCTTGGACAAACTGTGTTTAAATTCCACATTTTCACAACTACACAGAAGGGTGATGTGACACATGATGCTTCCAGAAATGCACACAAAGGCTCCAAACAGCATTATAATAGATTCCCAGGGAATTTATCAACAAAGACTTTTTCTCTTATTCATTCTTGCTAAAAGATCTATCTTAAAGGATAAGCATAAGAATGTGTAGAGCCCATGGTGCCTAGAGAGGAATCAGATCTTTGTTTGTATACTTCCTAATATAAATTAGATCCCTGGAGATAAATATCTTATGGATTATCCCTTTTTATGCTTGAGTTCACTGCACTTTCCCACTGAGAAAATATTCTGTCAATCAATGTGGGTCCTGCTTCCTCTTTGTCATATGCCAGTTTTCCTCCATGGTGCCAAACCCAGAATTGACAACTTACAGCAGGCAGAACAGATGGGCACACAACTGCCCTGAGCTATGGAGATGCTGTAAACTATTTTAACAAATAAAAAAAATAATTATGAATGGTTTATAAGGAGGTTTTCTGAGCCTGCTTCATTTAAAAGGTGAAGTAGTCACCATGGCATCTTCCAACCATACAATCTATGCCTGCAGTAAAGATGGTACCTTCAGAGGCAGCTCAGTTTAACTTATATTTAAATATAACAGAAGAGTTGGTTATCAGTACCCTCCTGAGGCCCTAGAAATGCTGCATATAAAAATATTCACAGGATCTTGGGACTGTGTACGTCAGTCAAGCAGCCTCACTACTGGCAGTGCAGCACCCAGCACCGCCACAGCCCTGTCCAACCTTCCTGATTACAGAAAGGCTTGGACTTTCTTGAGTCCTGTGCTAAACCCTTGTAATACTTTGGCTGGAGGGACAGAGAGCCTGAGGAGACATGCTTAGCCAATGCCTTGCTCAAGAATAAGCCAGTTTTGAGCAGACATGAGCCTGGAAACAGCTGACCCAACTGTTGACTCTGTGCACGCACCGGTATAGTTTTCAAGCTTTTAATGTTTTATGTATAAATTGGTAGGAAATGCATTTTTATTTCCAGTACTTGTTTCTTAATGCCATCTTAGCCTCCTGAAACCACAGTTTTCCCACATAAAAATTCTGTAAATATCAGATTTGTATTTGAAGAGCCTGAAAATAAGAATCACTACCAACACACAAATCAAACAAGTTGCGAAGGGGAAAACAGAGAAATATAAAACATATGAAGTATATTCCTGAGCACAAAAAACAGGCAAGCAATGATATAAATGAAACAACAGTAAGAAAAGATCTCACAACTCTTTGGGAAATAAGATTTTCTGCATACCACCTGAAGATATTGATAGAAATACTGTCTGTGTAAATCAGACTGAAGAAAATGGTGCTTCTGTCTGGACAGTTGTGCATGAAGGATTAGAGGTGACTTCGTAAAATTTGAAAGCTTCTCCAAATGCATTCCATTAAATTTCTCATCAGTATTGCATAGAGGTAATTAAAGTTCTTATATATGCTTATTGGCTTCCAGCTTTCCAATACCTTTTTTTGCTTTATATTGCTAGGCCATTTCTTTTTCTTGTGACAGAGATATATTAACTCCTTTAAAAAAAAAGGCTAAAAACAGCAATATAATCCCCCAGATAAGTCACCTAACACATGCTTTGCTTAACTGATTGGAAAAAGCTACTAATTTCTTGACTTAAACAATATAACTTCTCTAATGCCTCTACTGTTTATTATAGAGCGAGAGAGAAGACGGGATAGGTGCCACAGCAGAATGCGCTACTTTGGTGCCACAATGGATGCAGAAGCTCACTCTGCTGACCCACAACCACCACTGTCCCCTTGCACCGCTGTTTGCTGCCCCTCCAGGTTGTGCAGCGCCATCGAGCTGCACCAATCATCTGAGTGATACAACTTGAAAACAGCCATCTCAAAATACACCATAAAAGTGGCAGCTGCAGAGGATGCAGTCATCCCTTTGCACACCAGCTTTCTCCAGGGGATGGCCCCCCAGCCTGAGCAAAGGACCAGGACCTGAATGCTGGTGCCAACGGGGCAGACCCTGTGCACCTGGTCAGTCTCACACCTGCCAAAAGTGTCATCTACATCGCTGCTACTGCCCAAGGAGATGGTCCTCGTCTTCCCAATGGACTCTCTTTTTTCCAGCCTTGTCTCTTTCATACACATGAGCTCAATCAGTCCATTCAAGGATTTAACTGGACTGAAAACATAATCCTTTTTCTCCTTTCAGTTTTGTTCTTGTTGCACTGTTTTTCAACCCTCATGACAGGGAGGTCTGTTATGAATACCTCACAGGGATGTGATAACACAGTTATCAGGTTCTTACTCTTATTATAAGAATAAGTAGCATAAGCAAATACATGCAAAGGTATTACTCACTACTGCAAATAAGAAACTGTTTCCATTAGACACACCAGAACAGAAGTGTTTCCATATGCAAATGTGTTACCTAACTTGTTTTAACTAATGTGATTTTAAGCCTGACTTAACATAAGTGTGGACAAGCCAAAGGCTTGTCCAGTGGTCTAGACACAAACAACCTAGATCCTTTAAAATAAATTTTGCCCTCACTTATATCCTACTTTCCTAGAGTTTTCCTGATGGATACATTTAAATTTAACTGATGGATTGAGCATATGAACCCAGTGATCATGTTAGAAGGATGTACACAGGACTCACTGGTGTGCAGTCATCCTCAGACCCAGTTTTGTGGGTGGGCTCAGGGTGCAGAGCACAGCCCCTGCAGACATCGTTGCACTGCAGGGGAGGCACACCCTGCAAAGTCTCAACAGAGGCTAAATGCAGTACATTTAGGTCAAATGCCATCTTTCAAATGGTATAGAAATCCAATAGGCACCTAATCCTACATGCCCACAGAATGGTCTCCAGTGGGAGGTGCCCAAATACTTTGTGAATCCCAAACCATATGTCTCACAGAGAGGAGAGGCATAATTATATGGGGACCATGATAGAACTTTTCAAACCTCTGGAACTAGACATGAAGGAAACTGGGGAAAAAATGTGCTTCTCAGACTGTGTTCCTCAGTCTTTCAGTGTGTCCTGTCTTTCTGCTTTGTCTCCTCTCATGTAGTATCACTTCTAGAGGGGACATAACAGGAGCTGAATTACTGGGAGCTGTGTTCATATCCCCTGCATTGAGCATGGCCGCCTAAATTTCTTCACATGTTCAAGCTGCCACAGCACTCTGCCACAGTCCTTCCTTAGAGGCAGATCTCTCCATAACTCCCCGTGCAAACTTCTCTTTTTTTCATACCAAGAGAATGAAAGACCTCATTGCAAAATGTCAGCTGGTGAGCAAAGGTAAGATTTTATCTTATTTTTGACATATATTATTTTCTAAGCAAGGTAGAAATGGGTGAGTTCTTGCTTTAACATATCACCCTTCAGAACCTATTTCATCAACTGTTGAAGTTCCTCCAGCCCTCTGAAGCATCCTAATGAAGCCACTGACATTTGGGCACACTTTGCCTTTGGTTTTGAGGGCCAACAATTGAACATGGGGGCTAAGCCTCAGACCCTTTTGCTGTCCTGGCCCCTCTGAGTGACACCCAAAACTTCTTGTAAGGCTGGCACCTGAGAATTGATACTCTGAGGTTAGTTAGTGAGGCATCCCCAAAGCCAAGGAAGCAGGAGACATCTGCCACAAGGCTGAGACCTCAAGTTGCTGCATTTTTTACACTATTGCAGCAGGCAGCATGTCTCTGGTAGTGTGAAAAAAAGTCAAGAAAGGCTAAAACTCAAGGTTCTGCACTCCTATGGTAGGCAGCTCTGCACAGGGAACATGCATTGGGCAGTGTATCGCTGTGCAGGAGACCTCAGCACTGTTTCCCAACTGTCAGCAGAAAATCCACACCTAATTTCAGAAGAAGTCAGGCCTGAGTTTACCTCAGGTAGGCAGCAGACACAAAGGTCTGTCACCAAAGAGCAAGGAGACATGCCTTTTAATCTCCAGACTTTAAGTGGGTTTGTCTTCTTTGCAACAGACAGATGTTGCCTGACAAACCTAGTTATGAAACTTTCATAAATTCTAACATGTTCTTCTGTAAAGCACAGCTCTGAGAGGCTGCAGAGAAAGGCTAAATGAGCTCCAGTTCCCATTCATGCTGTAGGATAACATTCTCTGTGAATAAAACAAATCTTTATCACCTTTCAACTCCATTAAAATGAAACCCTGTGACCTGTTACCCCATCTGGTTATAGCTTTATATTTCTGGGAGGAAACGGAAAAGAGAAAGCAAGCAACGAAAAAGAAACTATGAAGACTATTCTGAGGACAGAATTTGTATGGTTGTCTTGCAGAGATGTGACATGGATCCCAATAACTGTTTAATAGACCTATTAACAGTTTATTTTAGCCACCCTCACATAAGACTCAATTCGTACTCAAGGTGTGAGATGGTAAATTTGCATCTGCCTTTGACAGGTCTCACAGAGTTCATAGGAGGACCAAGAAGCATGCCAAATCCAGAAGGCTTTGCTACATATACCTGCTTTCCAAGCCTTGACATCCATCCCCCAGCTCAGACCCTATCCAACAGTCGTGAGAAGTTTATTTGTGTGCGTTGCTTTTGTCTTGCTCCAATTATGGGATGACTGAAATCCGACTGCATTTTGATGCCACTTGTTGTAGAGTTCAAGAACAATATGCATTGAGACTCATAACTGCTTCCTATATTGTGCTCATTTTTAATATCTTAAAGCCAGAACTCCCAGAGTATTAAAGCAGCTGGAATTGAAAAAAAAAAAACCAAAGTCAAGGCTGCAATGCAATTTAACAGAAACCACAGAAGCATGTGCTTTGCACTGAGGTTTACTCCTCACTACACAGAATGATCCGGCAGCCACATACAAAGGGACTCATTCAAACTGTCCCCAACAGCATGCAGGATTACACTTATGAAGAACGCGTTAGATTTGGCACAGACACTCTTCTTGTGTAATCATTTGAGCAAAGAGAAAAGGTGCTCCAATAACTTTAATGCTATATTGTCCTCTCTATAGATTCTATTTCTTTAATTGCATTAGGCATTAAATCTGCCTTTCAACCATAACCTAAGGTTTCCACATAATTAAATACTCTACCTATGTTATGAGCAAATAATCTTTTTCTGTATGTGAGTACACGTGCAAAAACAAAAGGCATGTATTATGTTACACGTATTATGTTACAGCCTTTTCTCACCTTCCCAAAAATATTCTTTGCTATTTATAAATTTTGAATGTGTGTATGTTTTCCCAATCATTTTCTGAAAATGTTTCACAAAAAAAGCTGAAGCCCATCAGCAAAAAGAAATGTGAGAAGGATCCCCAATGAAAAACCAACAGCAACAAGGGCATATTGTGTCGCTCTTCCTATCACTTAAGAGTCTCTTTCATGTTTGCTGTGACATTGAACACAGTGCCATCCCTCTGAACCGGAGCCTGAAGATAGTTTCAAAGGTTAGGTCATCCCCTTTAGCTCCCACACAAAGGTTCCAACATAAAACCCTACACTGACTATTTATAGCATAAATCAAGACACTGTCCAGAAAAAGCTAGGCATCCCAAGCCTGCCTCAACTGGCCTTATCAATAGCTTGTTGTCTTGCCTTATGCCAGGCTTATATTTGCTGCAATAATCATGCAAATTGACAGCAAGTCATGCATATATATTTGCAATTTACGTGCTCAGTGTTAACCCAGCTGTGATAGTTTTCACTCTAGCCCTTCCTGGAGACCAACTTGTAACCAGGAAGGAACTAAGAAGGTGACCAAGGAAGTATTCCATGCTATTCCTTTACGTAACCTGAGGTATAAATAAGCCAACTGGAGAGACCTTGCTCTCTTCTCTTCCAGTGAGGTTCGAGAACAGTAGATCCCTACGGGGTCTTGCTTATCTGAAGTTGAGGCCTGTATCGACTGCTGTTGTCTGCCGCTGAGGGAGGGGAGAGTGCTGGGCCACGGTCTGGCTGTCCTGCTTTTCTCAAGGGAAGTGGTGAGATTTTGCCAGTTCTTTATTTTGCTGCTTACCGGGTTTTTAGATTGTGCATACCTGTTTTGTTTCTGTCCCTTTTCGTCCTATTTTTTTTGTCCTTTTTCCCTTCTCCCTTCCCCTCTTCCCTTTTAGGAAGCTATTTGGGGTTTCTGGGGTTATATGTATATAGTATTCTCACTGTATATATCTGTTTTATATGTAAAATATATTTTTTTGCTATAGCTTTGGCTGTTTGGTTTTTTTCCTTCCCTTTCTGTTGTTGAGTTTTGGAGACTTGGTGGGAAGTCAGCTCCAAACTTGCACACCAGCCCCTTTATTAAAACTGTGGAGGAGGAAGTCTAGCAAAGCAGAACCAAGTCAAAGGACATTCATAGTGAAACTGCAGAAAAAGCTGTAAGGAAATATTCTCAGAAGTAGATTTTAAAAATACTCAGTTATCCATAAATGGATTAAGTATTGTGCCACATCTCATCATTTCAACTATTTATATCACCCATTTTTGTAATTTAAGTCTTTTGCAATGAGTTAAGATACCTTACTCTACATTTTAATAGCAACTCTATATTTTCATGGAGAAGGATACATATTTGTCATTTTTATTACTGTCTGTAACAGATTCAGGATTGAGAGTATCTGAGAGAAGAACCTGGTGTTGTTAAAGGGCTGGCTGGGCAACATGATGCAATGCTTAAGCTGGGCATAGTTTTTAACCATAAGCCATTTATTGAAACAAAATGAAGACTCATCATCACATAAATATTTCATGAATTTGTATCAAATTTGCTGAATTGTTAGCTTCAGACAAAAGAAATCAGTGAAAAATGGAAAGGCTTCATTTTGACATTTTGAAAATGAAAGGTTTTGATTTTTGCATTTGAAGTTACTTCCATATACAAATTTCCCTTTTTTCTTAGAATATTTGAATTTGTTTGAAACCAAAATGAAACCTTTTATTCCACGTCAAACAAAACGTTTCACTCAACCCAAAGCATTTCAGAGTCTGTGGGGTACAGTTGTTATTAGCTTTCAATTCAGTGAAAATTTCATCTAATTCACTCTCAGTCTGACATGAAACTATCCTTTTTTTTTCCTCAGAGGCATTGGGAAACAGAAATGCCTGTTGTTCTCCATCCTCTGCTCTGGATATTTTCATATGCAGCATCTGATATTCTACAAAATGTTTTTTTAATACAAGGAGGACATACTCGGCACTTCAAATACTTTTTTACTGATAGGTAAAAAACCCCAGTGTAATAATAACAGAAATACCCAGAAGTTGATTAATTATGTTTTCTTCCAATTTATAACAGCTTCTTTAGAAACCCCTACTCTAAAGTCTAGGAACTCAGCCTTTAGGTGTCATTTCAAGAATGACAATGGGATTCAATGAGCCCTTAAAATCACCCAACTTCACAGTTGTAGAAGCTGTGGCATCATCACACAAGGTGACCTTTCAGCTTAATGCAGACTCTGAAGACCAGACGTGTCTCATCTACTCTGAAAAGTAGGCATCTGGTTTTTATGGCAATGTAAGGGCTTCCTCTCCAGGCAATGGAGAGAAACTGGCAGTTCAGCTAAGTAATTCATCGTACTCCAGGAGAGCTGTCTTGAACAAGGAGGAAAATAGACCTCTGGAAATTCTACCACTAGCAAGTGACTATAGAGAGTGTATTCCCACAGCATCTCAGGGTTGATGTGTAGTTTTAAAATGAGTCTGATCCTGGCAGCCAGCACAGACCAAAAACTCTCATAGCCTTTAACTGGGAAACAGTGGCCGCGTCTGTGGCGTACTTTGCCAGATCTGTGCATCATCTCCAAGTCCCAATGGAGAAGCAGCTCCCATTTCATGGCCAAATGAGCATCACCATGGAAATGCTGATTTGTTATAGCTCCTCCTCCTGACTCCATCATGAACACTAGAAGAACTCAGACAGGAAAAACTGAATTTATTTTTGTGTTTCTGAATCTAAATGCCTTGGACTTAGTAGCGGCTCCCAGATGAAGCTCAGCACAAGAACAGTGTTTAAGTTCATTGTGCTTCACCTCCAGTTTTCTATCTGAGGAGCAGGTGTTCACACAATTATTGCTTGTTTTTTTACTCATCTTTCACAGTGTTTAAAAGCTGTGCAATGAACTCTGTTAGTCCTTAATTGAGACTTTGCATGCCCTGCATCCTCCGCATTCCCAACGTGTTTCTGCTGACCAGCCATCTTTTCTCCCCTCTCAAAACCTGAGCATGAAATCTCAATAAACTTCCTCACCAGCACTGCTTTCATGGAGAAGCAGAGCAGAAGCAACTAGAGAGACAGTAGTTGTGCTTGCCCACAAGCACACCTTTTCCAAGAATGCTGGCCACTGCTGATGCCTGTGGGGGCAAGCCTGCCTGCCTGCTGCCCTGCCTGCAGGCACTAAAATGCAGTAAAAGGTCTTGCACCCCCGGACAGTCCTCATGGGTATCCCTGTGCTTGTCCATGGTGGCCGAACCCAGTGTCTGCTGATGGTTAACATCCATTCCACCATCAAGCCAAGGGAAATGAAACACCACCAGGGCCATCCAGAAGAAGGCAAGGAGGTGCCATATTCCCAGATACTGGTATGCTCTCCATTATCACCCCAAGGACAGTTTTATTAATAAGTTATTAGTGCTGGGGATTTTTTCCCCTGTTTATCTTTAGACGTTCCAGTGATTTAAATCTTGGCACAAGGCAGAATAGTATCATTCAGCTCAATTATAGTACACTTTAGTGTAAAAAAAAAAAGCATGTGTTACCTCGTGCTTTCTCACTGTGAGTGATTCTGGGCACAATTCCATTTATTAGAAGAAAAATAGACAAAATGTTTTTTTCTAGAGCCAAAGATGAGTAACAAATCTGTTCTTTAGTAAATAAAAATCATTCTAATATATCACTTAGACAGGAATCTTAGTTTGTGGAAAACTCAAATAAAAAGACCATTACTGTGCAGTGAAGTACATTTTGCTGGTTTCCTCTTATTTTCAGTACTATTATTGTGGATTATTAGTGTCTAATTGTTATTTCTTCTTCTATGCTGTTACTTTAACACAGAGTATACACAAAATTCTGCATAGTATTGCATTGTATCCAGTGCTCTGCAAGGAAATTGTGCTGTCAACCAGCCACTACAATGACTTCTCTGTAAGATGAAGCAAGAAAAATAAGTGAAATTAAGGCACTAGGAAAGATCTCATCTAAGTCCTATCTTCTACTAGTAAGCATATATCTTGTGTCATTTAAATATAGCGTATTCTAGATTTTTTTATGATGTTTGAATTTCCTTTTAGGAAAGTACACTAAAATGCAGGGGTTTGTTTTACTAAACAGAGGTACAATTTGATGAGAAAAGTCAAATCATTCTATGTACTGCCCTTTACATACATTATGAGTAGTGTGCCAAAGAGGATGAGCCGCGGAAATCAGAATCATCTCTTTTGGGACTAATTGTCAGGTAGCAGAATTCCAATGATTATTACAGAAACTATTCCCCTTATTCACAAGTCTAAGTAAAAATCACATCTAAAATGTTAGTTCCAAATTTAGTCTGAATCCCTCTTCTGTCTGCTGATGATATGGGTGATTTCCCAGTTTTTAGATACACTTGCCAGGTAATTAATGCACTAGCAGAGCTTTAGTGCCTTTCTCAAGCTCAGTTAATTTTCCACATGTTCATATCCCAGGCATAAAATCACCTTTTAGTGAAGTTCACAATGTATTATGAAAGAAAGAAAAAACACCCCAGAAGATTTATAATATGTGTCTAACTGTAATTGCATGGGCATGAAATTAGCAGGAGCACAAGCAGAGTCGTTCTGATTTGTCAGTTGTCAGGTAATGTTTGTCATATTTCAGATCACAGATATTAGCTCTATGTCCATTTTCTCGGCAGATGCTGTACATCTGCACTGGTGGATGCTGCAAAGGAATGGCATGTGCCTGGTCAGTGTCCTCAAAGTCACTCACAGCTGCCACACTGACGTTTCCCGACCGCCCTCATTACTATCACCACATGAAGCGCAAATGAGAGAGCTCCACGTGAAACTCTATCAGTTTCTGAGATCTTGAGCCTCATCAAGACAATATCCATTTTGAAGGGAAATAAAATGTTTTGAAAATTCATAAAGAGAAAACCCATATGGAGGGGAATTACTGAAATAGCATGTCAATATATGAAATACTCTTCCAGCCCAACCATTTGTACAACTTAAAAGTTACTCATTCATGGGAAGATACATTCAATTGTGAAGACATAAAGGTAGCAATTATTTTCATAATTACTTTAGCAATACATATGTAAATGCAATTACAACTGAATCTTGCTCAGAAAATCCTTCTGTGTATTGGCAGAACATGGATTTATATGAGAAATGTCTACAAAAAGAAGAATGCAAAATAACAAAAAAGGAAGCCAAGTTAAGGAAGAAGCCCCAACAATTTAAGCTAGATATATTTGTAATGTGGGGTTATAGGTTAATGAGAACTACCTGAAGTAACCACTTCACTTTAAATTCCTCCTTTATATGCAATAAATGCTAATTATGGATAAAGACTCATAAAATAATTTTTAGAAGCTGTCACTGAACAACAGAGCTTCAGAATATGTTGCAATTGTACCCTAATACCTCCAAACCAGAAGACCCAAAAAATTCAAATTGCAAGACTTTACAACAAATCTTACCATGATGGTGTCTTGACTCAAGAATTCGAGAGACAACCTGAGTTCCAAAGGGTGGACTTAGCAAAAGCACAAGTCCCGGGAGGCAGGCGTGCAATATACAGCATCCTTCTGAAAAAAGGTTGTGCTGGGAACAGACAGCTTCAAAAGAGAAAGGCACAAGGTCTTGGTGGCTGCAAAGCCATATCAGAGAGTAGGAGCAGGGGGGCCAATTCTGGCCCTGCACGATTTGCTGCAGGCTATGAAGAGACCCAGCTAAAGACCAATTTTCTTCTCAAAAAATAATTCTTTTAACAGGGAAGACCCAGGAGGGACATAAACTATAAATATTCCTAGCTGTTAAATTACCTCAGCTGTTAAGAGGTTTTTATTTTTTTCCTGGCATTATTTAGTATGAAATATAACAAATGCAGCTGAGTTTTTGTGCCACCTTCACAAACAGGAGGAATAATTTCCTTCTGTGCTATGATACCAATAGCTCTGCAGTGAAGCACAGATGATTAGCAGAAAGTTGAAGGGATTCTATCACCGAAAAGGGATTGTTGCCAGAAGTTTTCATTTCTGTTACCACTGTCTCATGTCCCTAAGTGTTTTCAACAGAAGAGCATTGGTACTAAGCAGGTTTCTGGAAGGATTACGCAACATATTGTATTCACAATTGAAATGGCTGTTCCTATGAAAACCAAATGGGAGCAAATGAAGACAAAAGTTGCACACTTTTGATAAGGTCATGTCAGAGCTCTATGTCATCTTACTCTTCACATAACTTCTCAGTATAATTTGGTCCCTTAACTATTCTAATGTGGCCATATGTGCCTCCTCCATACCCAGAGTACAGTCCTTTTCCAGTTCATGTGTGAGTCAACCAAGGTAAGGGTGTCAGTGTCTGTCCTTCTCAAGTCTGGTCCTCACTCACAGTGTGTCCACTCCCCACTGCTCTTGCAATGCAAGAAAGACCCCTTCAAGAAGCTACAAACACAATAAGCAGAAGAACTGAGAATGGGGTCTGGAAGTCAGTCCTCTCCTAAATATCTTGCAATCTAGTAGCTGTGACCTCCTAGATCATCTGAAATATCTGAAATATCCTAAACCCTTATGCAGATATGAAGATAAGTATTCTACTTGCTGCTTTAATTTACATAATTTCTTTGTATTTGAAGGTATTTTTAATGAATTCTTCCTAATGAATGGACCAGTTTAGCAAGTCATGCTAATTACTCTGTAAGTCTGCCCTAACCTAGAAGACACATTATGTCTTCTTTCATCACCACTGAGCTGGAAAGTGCTTTACCATCATCACCTTATTCATACATGTAACTTTGTTTTTTTCCAGAAAAAATACAGAACATTAATGTTTATTGATGAACTCTCTTTTCTGCATCATTAACAATTTTGCCATCTTCATCAAGTAACGCCTTATACTGTTGCTAGGATATATTTTTTTCCTAACATACTTAAATAATCTTTATTGTCTCCAGCTCTGCTAACCATTGATTTTTCTCTGTCTTTAGCTTCCCTCATCAATTTTCTACAGTTAGTAACTTCTAACTTATATTGATTACCATCTCCTATGCTTTTTTTTATTATTTAGCTATAATATTGCATCTTCTTTTCTAATTACTGCCTTCTTCATAATCCTGAAACAAAATGTGCTTTCAGCCGATAGTGTCCCACTCTTTAAGAGAATCTATACCTGCTCATCCAATAAAATCCTCCTTGAAAACTCTTTGCATTTTTATAGCAAAAGATTTTCTCACAGTTAATTTTATCACTAGTTTTCCTCAGCTTTGTGTATTGATCCCTCTGAGGAGCAAAGCAGATATATTACTTGTTCTTTTATGCCATGCACCTCTATGCCCACATTGAATGTAATCAGGCTGTGATCACAGGTTCCTCACCAGCCACGGGGGTAGAACATCTTTATCCACTATAAGAAGATTTCAGAATGTAGTTACTTCCTGAGGTAAGATATTCTCACCCATCTTTTATTCAAATTTTAATAATGTGTTAGCATTGTCTTCATGAAGCAGTATGTCTCCCACTGTTATGCCCTGCATCACTGCCATTCTTCCTTACACTGACCACAGACAGAAATGTAAGTTGCACTTTATGGATTTTACTCTCTTAACATGGTGAGCAATTTGAAGATGTCCATTGTCACACTGAGGCTCTGCTGATTAATATTGATCCACGTGCTTTCCAGATCCCAAAGTTATCCATATTCATACAGCAGGCAGCATTGGCTTTATTGCAGACTGTACTGATTCTCCACACTCCCACCCTTCTTGCCCTCTGTCTTTCATAAGCAAGATAGAAGCCAATGATTTTAATACTTCAGCGTTAGGAAACTGAAGTGTTAGTATTAGTTTTCAGAAATGGCATTTGTAGTATAACTCCATCTTTTCTTCAGGGATAATGTTTCATTCCTACAGCTTGTCTGAAGTATTAATGCAATTTCCAAGCACTAAGATTATCGCTTTATGTGACGTTCTATACCACATTGACTCAATTTGTTTGCAAAAACATCCAAGTTTGAACTCTTTACTGCTCTCTCTTTTGATTTATTTCTCCCTTGATGCATTATCTTGTTTTCAAGAGAGAAAACTAGTTCATTTTCCTTGCACTTTTTATATATAGGACTCTATGATCTGGGTGGGAAGTAAAACACAATTTTCCACAGAACCTTAACTTCCAGTTTCACCTCAGCAAGGCAGTCATCTCTTCAAACTCTGGCTCTCCTTCTGCGTATTTTCACGCATTCTCTTGAAATGATATCTAAGAAAATCACACTGGCTTTTTGTCAGATTCTTCCCCAAAGTCTTGTATAATTTGCA
The DNA here is from genome assembly GCF_001604755.1 of Lepidothrix coronata. Classification (NCBI taxonomy): domain Eukaryota; kingdom Metazoa; phylum Chordata; class Aves; order Passeriformes; family Pipridae; genus Lepidothrix; species Lepidothrix coronata. The sequence goes on along the minus strand of NW_016690240.1, from coordinate 2,399,569 downwards.
TAATTCTACGTTTAGCCAAATAATTTCCTCTATTGTTAGTAATGATTGGTGGAAACTTTTCAATCTTACAGTTTAATTTCATTTTTTTATGCTAGGGACACAGTGGACAGATTTCTTGCTGAATTCTCTATTCATTCATGTAAACATAGCACGGCTAGTGATACTTCAGTTTTAGGATGACTGAAAAACCTTGTAGCAGCAGACCAACTCCTCAACTCCACAAGCTGTAACCCTTCAACTATATCTCCAGTGGCTCTCTCTTCTGGTCTGCAAGAGGAATTTTCTCCCATATTTTTTTTCAGTAGGTATCTGCTAAGGGTTGATTATCAGGCTGCATGTCTTCTGGTTTGCTCCCATTATCATATTTCTTTGGTTTCTAATTTTTCCTTTTATCCTTTCCCTTAGTATGTCAACAGCATCTGGTTGTCCAAGCCTATTTCTTTCAAATGCTGCATGTTGTCAGGACCCAGGCTTGTAAAATCATGTAGGTTCTCCTTTGCTATGATGATTAGCTTGCATTTATGTGCTGGAAATCTCATGTTTTATCAAGAAACGTCAGTCCACAGTAGCTTCAAACTCTGGGTCTGACCAGAGAGCCACTGGACCCCTCGCTGCATAAACATTCAGACGTTTCCAAGAGGCTCAAAAGAACCTCTCCTTGACAGCCACAGAATCTAAGAATATGCCAAGTTGGAAGGTACCCACAAGGATCATTGAGTCCAACTCTTAACCCTGCACAGGACCATTCCCAGTCACACCAGGTGCCTGAGGGTATCATCCAAACACTTCTTGAACTCTGTCAGGCTTGGTGCTGTGACCACTTCCCAGGGGAGCCTGTTCCAGTGCCTAACCACCCTCTGGGTGAAGAACCTTTTTCTAATATGTAAACTAAACCTCCCCTGACACAACTTTAGGCCATTCCCTCAGGTCCTGTCACTGGTCACCACAGAGAGGAGATCAGTGCCTGCCCATCCCTGTCCAGTAGGGACAACTGAACAACGAATAAGAGAAAGGCACAACTGCAAATGCTTTATCAAAACACTAGACAAACCTTTTATCTTCTTCACCTATAAAGCAGCCTATAATTCCTGCCTTGCCCAGGTGAGCTCTCAGCATAACCAATGCTGATATTTTAGACAGTATTTAACCATTCTAATTTTATAAACTGTATCACCCTGGGACACTATGACTAATTCATTTAGGACTGCTGGAGAATAAATGATATTTCAGTTAGGTTATTATCTGAAGATTTATACGGATTAGCAAAGATATGTCACTGTAATCTACGTCTTGATTCATGTAACTTCAGCAGTCAAAAAGGAAAAAGCCACAAGGGGTCCAGCTACAGTTATGCATATGGGCTCAGAGTCATCTGTCCTGACTTCAGAAACTCACTTGAGGCCCCCAAATTAGAAACACAGTCACCTCTACCTCCATATTTACTCAGTGAGGAATGATAGGTGGATTGAGTTTCTTTTGAAAAGAGACTGAAAACAAACTGCCTTCCAGAAAGTGCTTATTCCTCTCCCCTGACCATATGGAGGGGGCCTCTGTGACACAAGTTAGGTGGGCTGGTCCCCCAAAAAAGTCAGCAGCTGGCAAATACCAGACAAAACTGTCAATGTTTGCCTCCTTTGAATTACAGTATTTTCCCAAAATAGACTGGTCAGCTTCCTCCCAAACTGCTATTTCAGTTGTGAATTTTCCTTACAGGCAGGTCTTGTGATCCTGTTCAGACACAACCAGTGATTCACTGCATTAATAAGACCTCAGTACTAAGGTAACCTAAGAATATAAAATGTTGGGAATGTGTGGTGTTCCAGCCTCAGTGTGCTTTTCCTGAGGAGTTCTGCAATAATGCCAGTTGTTAAGTGTTGTTAAGACACACTCCTGGGTTTTCACTTTGACTTCTTTTCACATCTTGTTGAGTTTTCCAATATTTGAAAAGGTCATTTTGATGTGCTAAGGTCATATGTTAAAAGCTAGAAAGCAAGGGCCCTTGCTAATGGTAGACTGAAAGCAATTATTTGGCAGAAGTTCATTGCATAAATCCCTCTATACATTTTGGGATTGTAAAAGGAAAAACTGTCCTCTAAGGGGTAAGGGATGTAAAGATGATATCCAACAGACGTTGTTCAGCCACTGAGGGCTAGAATGGGGATTAGAATAAGAGGGTGGGGAGAGAAAATGTCACTATCATCAGTGAGCAGCCAGAAGAGCACTGGCAGGTGAGAGGAGGAAAGAAAGAACTCTAGGAAGTTATAAATAACTACCAGGAAAAAAAAGAATATTCCTAAATGCAAATACAAAGGCAGGCAAGTCTACACAGCTAACATCTACAAAGCTAACACCAGACTTTTGTTACATGGTCAAGTTAGAACATCTACATTTAACACAGATTTTCATAACTTTTATTTAAAATTTGTGCTAATTTCTATTTGGAAATTAATATTTTGATTTAAGGATGGTTTATTCCAGTTTAGGTGGAACACAGTGCTCAACAGTTTTAATGAGGCAAAGTAACATTAATGAAAACCAATGAAGGAGACCTCCCACAGCCTGCTGTACCACTTGAGGCACTCTGCCTTAAAGACACGCTAAAAGTAAACAGATGCAATTTTTTTTTAACCTTTCTGATCTGTCAGGAAAAGGGGTTTTTTTAAGTGCTTAGGTGTTGGGAACAACATTTAAGATCGGTTGTGTTGGTGGATTGCAGGAAGGGACAGCTTTGGTCATTACAAAAAAGGAATCGCATGGATGCACGAAGTTCTGCTTCAAGACCTTTTCTCCCCAGACTGAAACCAACAGCACTGGAGAAACAGTCCACATAAATTTCCTCCCTGTGTGCACAGAGTCAACATGCCATGAGTTCTTCCAGGACCAATACTCCTTTGAAACTCAGTGGGGGTGTGACAAGGTGATTTGCAACCTCTCAATCAGATCATCGCACACTTGCAACAGGCTTGGCTCTGCTACCAGGACTCATCCCACCAAAATGGGCAAGACTGCTCAAGGGAGCAGCTTCACAGGTGGGACACAGAAGACTGGAATTTGAATCAGTTATTACTATTTGATCATAATAATATCTACAGTACTTAACTATAGAGTAGTCCTTCTTTAGCACTAAAATATGGAAGGATCATGTAAGATCCAATCACATGTACGCCTAGCAACATGCTATACAAATACTGGCCAGCAATCCTTGGGGGAAATAATAAAAGGGTTAAATAAAGAGAGTCTGTGCTTCAAGAGATCAGATACAGTTGGAGCCTAAAAGGAATCCATGAGAAAAGTTGCACTGAAATTTACAGGAAAAGCACAAACAGTACAATTTGTTTGTTTTTATAGTCATCATAGGTGAAATAGAAATGCTAGAAACAGTAAGAGAGAGGAAACAGGATTTTTGGGAAGCAGGGCCATTTCATTTGTGTTCTGTTTTGTTTCCAGTCTCCTATCCTTATTTTATCTGCTAACATTGCAGACCCAGACTTGCAGAAAGGCTAGGAAAGAGAGACACAGTTTAATATACATATGAGCCTGATTTGGTAAAAACAAGTTTACCGTTGTCGGCTCAAGTAGTACCACTGACAGCAGAACTAATTGTGAAAGCGATGGGAAGCACTGTGACGCCTTTCCAGGACCAGCAACTTGACGAACAAAATCTCTGCCAGTTCATGGCCTCTGACACTTGGTGTGTGCTGTATTCTTCCCTTAATTAGTGTCTGAGTAGAGTACAAATGCCCCTAAATAATGGTATGATTTGTTTTTATATACATCTATTGATACTGTGCACTAATTGTAAAATATTTTAATGCTCTGTGCAGTTAAAGATGACATCAGACCTTCTGAAAGATATACTAAACCTCTGCATCACAATTCAAAGCATATGTTCTGCCTGGTCTGCTGAGGACAAAATGGTACAAAACTAGGATGCCTTTAATGAATAAAACACTAGTCACTGATAGCATGTGCATTATACATACTTTCCACTTCACAGGCAAAGCAGTTACAATTTCACTGCCTGAAGCCACACTACATTGGACCGTGACTGTATCACATCTGAGAACATAAGCACATTGAGGCGGTGCGGTCTTTGAACAGGAAACATAGAAATTAAACCAAAGGTGCTGCCCAAAATGTTCCTGGCAATCCCAGACCTGGCACCTCTGCCTCTGAGTCAGCAGCAAACCCACACCTCAGCCTGTTTCTGGGGTCGCTGTGCAGCTCTGCCCAGAGGACCAAACCACATGTTTACTGCTGCCTCTGCTCAAAAGAGTTTCTGGTTGCTTGGTCAGATTTCAGTGCAAACAGTCATACCCTGTCTGCTACCTCTACTTCTACAGCAGTTTCAGCAGAGTACTGTAACCTCATTATTTTTCTGCCCTAAACTATCATTTTATGTCCCTCCGCACTGCTAAAATAACTACCATAATCCATGCCAAAAGTGCATTCCAGCAATACTCAAAATGACATTAAGGCTTTATCCTAAGCTAGCATTCAGCAGGGTGAATTTAAAGTACCTCAGCACAAATTGCACAAGACCCCAAGCACGAGGATCCTACCTGGTTTGCACCTGGCAAAGAGTGTGCCTTTGTTAATTCAGAAATGCTAAGGAAAGACAAGCTGAAAATACAAGAGAAACTGGCCCAAATCCTGTCAACTATAAGAGAATAATCAATACATGCATTGATTTAACCATATTTATTTCAAAGTGGTTTTAGCACAAATTTAATGCAAGTTTGAAGCAGCTTATTTTCATGCAGTATCATCAGGGAGAGTGGAAGATAGTGTTTGGCTTTTTCTTCAGGATCCAGATAAACCAAAACAAATGGCTCCTCCAATAAAATATGAATGTTGATAGAGAGACCTATGATGCAGATAACCATAACCTGGCATATAGGTCTCTCAGCTTCCTTCAAGAGTGGTTTTAAGTCCCTTGTGTTGATATGTCCCTACGTGTCCAATACATGGGACAACATAATGGGTATTTGCCTGATTGCATGAGCCATGAGGAACTAATGGGGCTCTAGGGACAGCCCACACCCTGCCAATGGGTCCCTCTCTCCCCAGAACCTCTGTGTAAGATGCACCTCACCAGCAGATCACAGGTCCAACCAGTCAGCAATAGCTGGACACCACAGGAGTGGCCAAGAGCTGCAAAACATCCATTTTCTGTGACGTCTGACTGTCGTAGTCCATTCACAAATTGTGCACAAGCTGTGTGCTGGATTTAGTATAAATTCACTGAGCTTTTCTCAATTCTACACACTCTTATTCCAAATTGAGAAAGCCCACAAGCAACTTTTGCACGAATAAGTTGATTAGGTTTGCTTTTTTGTATTTTTATCTAAGAGTGTTTGAAGTTTACTACCAGTTGTATACTGATTAATACAACAGTCACTCATGAATCCTCCCCAGATCTGGCAGCATATGTATAAGAAGACAGAGTGTGAGTGGTTCAACTCTCATTTGCATCTGTGCAAATCAGGCCTAACTTCATTAATTAAATATAATTGAACCAATCAAAGCAAAAGTTTGAACACCTTATTTCAAATAATTTTTATAGACTACAGTTAGTGCAATTAGATTTAAACTCATGAAAATTTCAACTTTTATGGAAAGAAAAGAGTATGTTGATTTCCTGTTTTCAGTTAAACATTTCTCATCACACCTTTCCAGCAGAGCAAATATTTTTTGATTAGGCCTAGTAACCAGTGTTTCCTAACAGAACTATGATGAAGACTATTTCCAAAGTATTCAGCTTTCCATTTCCTGATTCTGGCACTTCATTCACTTTAGTATAAACTTATCCACTCAGGAAAGGCCCTTGTTTGTTTTTTTTTCCCCAGAGCCCTCGCAATCCAGGCCCTTTTGCTAGGACATAACGCATCCTATTTTACTTAATTTCTAAGGTAAATCCTGTACAAATTCAAAGCAGATTGCTTCTTCCTCTCCTGTTCTCCAGGCTATTCTTGGTTACCAATACAAGTCTCAATACAACCAGAAAAATTGCCTTTTGCTTTTTGGCTTTGGGAAGTGGGAATTATTTCTGAAGAAATTTATAAATATTTGCTCTGAATGCCTGAACAAATGAGTTATTTCCTGCGACTTGCCTCTTGATACCTTAAATCTGTTAACATTTTGGCATCAGATCCTCTGTTCCCTCAGTGTCTCAGATCACAGCATGAATTGATGGCGTATGAAAAAAGGACAAAATAATCTCTGGAAACACTGAGAACTAAGAAAAAATAGTTAAATAAAAATAGAAAGGAAAACAGCTTACGCTCATCTGGAAGCAGAGGCTGGACTGAAGAAACATTAGCAGTTTCAGGTGACTCTATTATACTGGTGACATTACTGTTGTCCCTCCTACATCTCCAAAGGGCAGATTTAGAAAGGCTTCATGTCACAAGTCCCTCATAGCTCTCGGGCTGCTGCTCGGGATTTATGAGAGCCTCTCTGCAGAGAGGTCAGAACAGGAGAACAAATAATTTGAGGAGAACAAAGAATTTGGTGCATTTACAGCCATTTCTCCACCCTCCAGTCAGAGTTTTGCTCCAGCTACACTCATGTCACTCTGGAGAGAGGTAGGGCCAACCTCTTAGCCCACACATCTCCTAGTTTGATGGGAATAATATATTTATTGGACACTGAAAATTTGCTGTAGGTGCATTTACTGTGCTCAAGAGCTGGGCTTGGAGGATGCTATCCAGTTCTGGGTGTGGGGAGCAAGTTGAAAGTATTATTCTCTAATGTCAGGACTGAGTTCCCCTTCAAAAACAGGTCCACAGTTCCCAGTAATTCAGGGAAAACTCCAGTTTTGAATTGTAGGGTCTGGACATCCCTTAGACAACAGGACTGCATGCAAATCTTAATTCCTGAATTCTCTGCTCTGAAGCAACCCAACAACTGCCCAGAATAATATCACTTGTGGAGAGGAAATATATCTACATCAGCTAGTTTTAGTCTTTCCTAAAATGACTACACTACAGAAGCACTAACAAAGAAGCAGATGTAAGATTTTCTATGACTTATCTCCAAGGCAATTATTTATAAATCTCCTTGATTCATTATGTGCCAAGCCTAAATTAATCCCCTGGTTTAACAACAGAAATGTAGCCATGCACATTGCAACCACTGGTGCATGCTAGGCATTTTGCTTTATAGATCATTTTTGATAGCATGAAGCAATTCTGTCCCTTTTGAATATTTTAGGCAGAAAAATATTTTTTTCAAAGAAAAGACCTTGGCTAGGGTCAGTTCCTGCTGTGGGGTCTTTTGTCTAGCTCCTTCTGAAGGCTTCTGAGGGGCCACGAAAAGCTGGCATTGTATTTGATTGAGAACTGCACAGTAGAAGCGCGCACTCATATGCTCACATGCACACGCACATGCAGAGTTATGCAGAAAACTGCAAAGTATGGTCTTCATCTCCCCTTTCTCCTCCCTCCCATAATAAAATAAAATTAAATGGCACGAGTCCCTGAAGATTAACATTCCCCAGGCTTAGATATTTTGCTTATCCAAAAGACATCTTACTTCTGTTTGCCAGAGGCAGTGCAAACCGGGAACGATGGGGCAGCTGGCATGCTACGGTGTAGTTTTGTCTATGCTGTAATCTTTGCTGCATCAGCTACAGATTTGAAGGGGTGATGATATTTATGCAGTGTCAAAGCATGGGAAAGTTCGTGTTTGGATGTTGACTTTTTTTTTTTTTTTACTCCTCTCCTCTACCCAAACACTAATTGTTGTTGCTTTTTAAGAAAGTCAGCAAAGTATAGGATTTTAATTTAAGCTGTCAGTCAAAAGTAATGGAAGATTCAGAAGGCCTGACACTGCTTCTTTTCTGTGTGCTGAGTAAAGCTATGTTAGGGGGTATGTTTCAGCAGGAATGAGTAAGGAAGGACCAAAGCCAGAATGATTAGCAACGAGGCCTTATCTAGGATAAATACTACGAAGGAATAAAGCCATAAAAATATGCAGTTCATTTGCTGATGCGAGAGCAGATGTGGCTTCTTTTCACAGGAATTAAAAAATAATCAAGGCAATAGAAATTATGTTCTGTGTTGTTACAGTATTTGGCAGAAACTCCACTCAGCGCAGGAAAGTTAAACTCAAAACAGGAAATCTAAAATAGATGTCCACAATCATACACAGCAAGATTCTGGCTATGGCCAGGAGCCTGACCAACTCAGCGAGGCGGTGAAAAGCTGTGGGTATTTGTAGCCTGGAGGCCAGCCTCGTAAACCATCCATGTGTCTACACAGAGACTGTCACCCATGGCACTGAGTCCCTCAGGGCAGTAAGGACTCCCCCTTTGGTTTCCCTATGGCTCACACTGCCAAAGCCAGCTCTAGAGCAGCCCACTGCAGTAGAGTAGACAAGTGAAAGTGAGCAAGGCAGATCTATACCTGTCCCCCAGGAGGACCCACTGAAGATGAGGAGAAGGAGCTGCTAGCTAAGAATGGAATGACAGGTCCTGGGGATATGACTGTCCCCAGCTGCAAGGACCCTAATGCAGAGGGGCTTATGTGTGCACAAAAGGGAGGGGAAGCTTCCTCATGCTTCTTCTATTCCTCATCATGCTAATTTTCATAGAATCAGGGAATCATTTAGGTTGGAAAGGACCTTTAAGAACATCGAGTTCAACCACTAACCTGTCACTGACAAGTCCAACACTAAATCAAGTGCCACATTCACACATCTTTTGAATACCTCCAGAGGTGGTGGCTCCACCATTTCTCTGGGCAGCCTGTTCCAATGCTTGACTACCCTTTCGATGATGAAATTTTTCCTAATGTCCAGTCCAAACCTCTTCTGGTGCAACTTGGGACCACTTCCTCTCGCCCTATGCCTTGTCACTTAGGAGAAGAGATGGAAAACCCACCTGGCTAAACCTTCTTTAAGATGGTTGTAGAGAGAGAGAACATCACACACACACACACCCCCTGCCCCCACTCTTCCTTTTCTCCAGGCTAAACAACCCTAGCTCCCTCAGCTGCTTTTCATAAGACTTGCTCCACACCCTTCACCAGCTTGTGCTCCAGACCCTTCACCAGCTCTGTTGCCTTTCTCAGTACACCCTGCAGCACCTCAGTGTCTCATATTGAAGGGCCCAGAACTGACACAGGATTCGAGGTGAAGCCTCACCAGTGCTGAGTACAGGGGGACAATCACTGCCCTGGTCTTGCTGGCCACACCATTTCTGATACAGACCACGATGCCATTGGCCTTCTTGGCACCTGGGCACACTGCTGGCTCATGTTCAGCTGCTGCCAACCAGTACCCCCAGGTCCTTTTCCACCAGGCAGCTTTCCAAACACTCTGCCCCAAGTCTGTAGCATTGAAGGGGTTATGGTGACCCAAAGGCAGGACCTGGCACTGTGCCTTGATGAACCTCATGCAATTGTATTCGTCCCATAGATCCAGCCTGTCCAGGTCCCTCTGCAGAGCCTTCCTGCACTCCAGTAGACCAACACTCCTGCCCAACTTGGTGTTGTCTACAAACGGACTGAGTGGGCTTGATCCCATCATCCAGATTATCAGTAATGATATTAATCAGGACTGGCCCCAATACTGAGCCCCAGGGAACACTATTAGTGACTTGCCATCAGTTGGATGTAACTCCATTCACCACTGCTCTCTGGGCCTGGCTATGCAGCTAGTTTTTACCCAGAGAACAGTGTACCTGTCCAAACCATTCTCCTCTCTCTAGTCCTGAATGCTTTTTCTCCTGCCTATCCCTCCTTTCACTATTTCAAGAGGAAGTGGTGTCTGGTTTTATTGTCTGCTTTGACATTCATTTCTGATATGGTGTAGGAGGATATCTTCTATAACAATCTATCTATCTATCTATCTATCTATCTATCTATCTATCTATCTATCTATCTATCTATCTATCTTTCTCACAGATGGAGAAATAACTCAGCCTTAAATGAGATGCAATGCAATTCCTGATTAAATTGCCACATTAGTTATATTTGACATGTTATAACCTTGAATACTAAAAAAAATGGGGGAAAAAAAAGAAAGCTATATGAAAATAGGAAGGATGATATTTACGTATCAGGCTGAATCAGGCTTCAATCATTTTGGTTGAGATGCTAAGTTTTACTCTTTCACTTACTTTGTCAAGGAGCTACAAGTCCAACTCAGCTTTTACTTCCAGTATTCTGGGACTCATTCATTATTTGCCATTCACGGTCTTATTAATTCTGGCTGCCTGAACATTTTCATTATCAGAGGAAAAGGAGGTAACCAAAGATAACCTGGTGGGCATTATTCCCATTTTGGTGCTCCTCTGAGATTTCCTTTTGACTGGAATGTATTTCATTAATTCAGAGGACATTTTGGCATGGATGTCTAATTAGATCTGCTTAATGGATTTCATGTCACAGAGGCATGTAACTCTTGCCATGAAAGACAAGGTTTGTATTGAGAGATAATATCTCTTACTGGACTTCCAGATAGAATTGAAAGGAATGGAACACAATTTTCAGTTTCTCTAAAAAAACCTGCAGTATTTTGCTTTAGACTTTTCCTTTCTTATCTCTTCAGACACTCAGAGCTACAAAGACCTGACCAAGGCAGTCTCTTCATAGCCTTTGTGTATTAACAATCACTTGTTTTTCACTAACCTTTTGCCACATCTGTATTTTTATTTCTTCCAGAAATTTAATCTTTTGACATTAGTCTGTGTTTTACAACCCACTGCATGTTATATCCTATGGATTTTTATATTCAATTTTACTTATTCAGAGGTGGATGGTATCCCAGATGGAGTTTCCTTACATGTTTCTATGCCCAAACATCACCAACTCCCAGACATTACAAAATACTACAGGAGACATTGTGATTTTTGTGTTACTGCCCACTTGACTTGAATATGTATTCAGCAATTACATACCATTGTCAGTTTGAATACCCAAGACCACCCTTAAAATATCCATTAATTCAACTTAAAATCTTTAATAGGGTACCACAATCTTTAGAGACAGCAGTTGCTGTGCCTGACTTGTTGGCTCACCTGTTCTCATGAGAGCAGTGTAGAAAGTGCACCCACAGGCCACTTCTATCCTTTAACTTAAGCTTTATTGTTTTGATGCTGGAGGTACTTGAAGTAACTGACAAAGCACATTCTGCCTAATGTATTAGACACCATATAAGAATCCGTAGCTAATGTATGGTGGCTTTTTATGCCTGATATTGGTATATTCTGCAAATTATGCAAAATACGTTACTACAATTTGGAAAATTTTAGTACTTTTAATAACTAGTTTGGTATTATATTCCTTGAGGTCTTAGGATGCAGTTCAACAGAAACTTCAGATCTGTTTTGACGGATACTACAAAAAATTCTGGATTGATCTTGCAAGATTCCTCATAAACTTCCAATCTTTTTTTTCATGGTGCTAAATACATGGCTTCAACTACATCCCATGGCAAGTTGCATGGGTTTATTCTTGGTGGCACCAATCCTGTATCATAATCCACTGCGTAAGACTCTACCTTCAAAATGAATGTATGTGTGTTTGTAGGTCATAAAAATTGCCTTTTCTATATGCAAAAAGCACAGTATTTTCTTATATTCTTGGAAAAAATTGGCCACCTGTTGTGAAAAAACTCTCTTAGCCGTAGACTAGAAACTAATTGTCTCACACATAGCTTTGATTTGCAAAGAACAGGAGGTGGGGGGAATATATCAACTCCTGCCCCATTGAAAAAAGTTTTATTTTTTGTGCATTTTCAGTTATGTGTCAAAAGTAGTTTTAAAACACCTCTGTTTTATATCTCAATGCTGACTTTCAAAGGTTAAGCAACAAAAAACCTCAAAACATTTAAGACGTTTGAAATTTGGCACTTGAAAACAGAAACTGTAGAAATGTTTTCCTTATAGACAAATTAATTTCAGTTTTGATTGGTCAATGTGTATTAGAACTTAAAATTAAGCACATCTGATAGCTAATACAGTTGGATCTTAAAATAATATTGCCTTTCCATCTTGCAAAATTACATCCTTCCCCAAGTCCAAACAAGGAAAGAAACTTCCCTAGTGCACATCACATTATGTCCTTTGTAATATTAATAACAGTTATTCAAAATGATATCACTTTATGGTTCTTCTTCATAGAGATGTAAATGAAATTGAGTTTTGGTATAGAGAAGCTAAACCAAGCAGATTTGTAAAAAGCAAGCACCTGCTGATTTAGCAAGATCTTTAAATTGGGTAAGCTGGAAACTGGTTGCCACACTTATCCATTATCCCCAGACACAAAGCCCATAAAGGATTCAACTTCAGTCTACATCAGTAGTACTAAAAGCCATTAGCAAAGGTAATGGCTGCTCAGTGGCCTACAGGAAATAAACGGATGGTCTCTGTTCAGTTCAGGCAGGACAGGTGGCCACATCACAGAAACCACTGAGGAGCACCTGCGGAGGAAGACCCAGATGCCCTCTCCTGCCCTGAAGCCCCTTCCACCTGAGCACACACAGGCTGTACCCAGCAAGCAGACAGACAAACATTTCCCACCATCAATTAGCTGCCTCTCTCATACACAAAACTCACTTCTAGGAGGGAGGAAGAAAAAAGTCTGGAGCCTCACGATAAGCCTGGGGGATTAATAAAGGCAGTTTGGTTTACAGGATAAAGTAGAGCCTTTATCACCTGCAGTTCAATCTATCAACTTAAAAATACATGAAATCACAGAACTAGCTTCAACACCACATGAAACAAAAAGCTAAAATAAAGACTATTTGGGGAAGTATTTCTAAAAGATAAAGAAAGAAAGATACCCAAGACTGAAGGTCATACTAGACATTTCTGCTACCCTGCAAAGCTTAAAGTACTGAATATAGTGTTGTAGTAACAGAGGGCATAATAGCTGTCAAGAGATTTTCTTTAAGAAATGGATGAGGGAGAGGGATAGGTCCAGGAGAGAATCTCAAATTCGCACAAGTGGAGGGAGTTATAAGCTTTCAAATCGTTGTTCTATTTGCCTGCTGCTTTTGACACTTTATTTTTTTTCCAAAAACTTAAAACCTTCTATGCTTCTGGTTTCTTTAGGGTGCAATTTATCATAGTTTGTTTTGAAATGCACTAAAGCATCAAGGCAAAAAGGGAAGATGAACTCCATTTAATCCCTCTGTTGCACTGCAGTAAGAGCAAGAAAACAGGGAGGTGTAACCTTATGAGTAAGGCAGAAGAAGAAATGGGAATAGAGTAATCTCATTGCAACTGGGTTTGGAGATCCTCAAAAGGAATAATAAGCTTCCAGAGCTCAGTTGTTTGGTTGTAGAGCAGAAAAGCACTTTCAGCCTCAACTTGACATCATTTGGCATCTCCTTCACTAGCAGGGCAAAGAACGCATTGCTATTTTACATGGCTATGAAGTATGTGCCACAAGAGATTTTAGCTGCAGTGAAGGCCAAGTACAGACATCAAAGGCTGGCATTTGGATGCAAAGAAGTGAGAAACACACTTTATTTCTCATAATGAGAAATGCAACTTATGCTTTATCAAACCCTAACTTCTAATAGGAGTTACATAACAAAAAGCTCTGCTCCTCTCTGCTGACAGCCAAATAGCTATCAAATATTTAAGAGATGAGCAAGTGCTTTGAAAGGAGATTGTATGATCACGCTGTGGCAGCCTTAATGTGCACGTGTGCATGCATGTGCCTCTGTGTATGTTAGTCTTCACAGCAGGGTGCATCCTGAAGGCCAGTAAATAAACCCATAAAACTCCCCCTCTGTGTTACATTCCCACCATTCTCAGTTGCCTCAGGAGGAAGGAGTCCTAGGCAGGAAGGGAAAGAACTGGGTCGAGTACTGTTTGCAGCCAATCTCCCAATGAAGTTAATGGGCTGCCAGGGATGGGCTGTTGATCATAAAATCATAGAATAGTTTGGCTTGGAAGGGACCCTAAAGATCATCTAGTTCCAACGCTTTGGGCAGGGACACCTACCACTACACCACGTTGCTCAAAGCCCCATCCAACCCAGCCTTCAACACTTCCAGGGATGGGCCCTCCACAGCTTCTCTGATCAACCTGTTTCAGAGCCTCACCACCCTCACAGTAAAGAATTTCTTCCTAATATCTAATCTAACCCAACCTTCTTTCAGTTTAAAGCTATTCCAACCACTACATGCCCTTGCAAAAAAATCCCTCTCCAGCCTTCCTGTAGGTCCCCTTTAGGTACTGGAAGGCCTCTATGAGGTCTCCCTGGAACCTCCTCTTCTCCAGGCTGAACAACCCCAGCTCTCTCAGCCTGTCCTCATAAAAGAGATGTTCCGTCCCTCTGATCGTCTGCATGGCCCTCCTCTGGACTTGCTCCAGCAGGAGTGTAAGCCTCTAAGTCCCACAAGCAATGTGGCCTCTTAGAGACAGCTGTGGCACCAACCCTCCCTAGTGGGGACTTTTTGAGATCCAGTGATGGAATAATGCTAGTTGCTTGCTGACCCCTGTGATTAAAGTAAATCTTGCAGGTATTTCTAGAGAGAAGGAAGGGGAAAGGAGGCTGCCTCTTGGATTCCCGATAAGTGGAGTTCATGATATTGTGCCTAGGAGAACCTAATCAAGCATTGGAAAGAAGGTGAAACACATGGGGAAAACTTTGTTGGGCATTTTCAAGACTAAATTTCAGCTTAAATATACTTTCTTATAGTGCTGAGCTGGCAGGGAGGTAAGCCCTCCTGACAGTGGATGAGGCTTTTCAAGTGGATCAAAGACCTGGAAGGCAAAGAGGAGTGGGATGTTTCCACTGACTTCCAGGTGGTTTTGTAATAAGATGAAGTATAATTTGATTCCTTTTGTACTCTCTGCTGACATAGCCATTTTCACAGAGGGAATAAAAACAATTTCAGGACTTGTGGGGAGCAAGACAGAACTGCTGACTGCTTGATTTCAAATAGTTCACCAATCTGTATAGCCTAGTCAAAAAGCAGACTGGACAGGTATATAAAGAAATGTACTACAATCAAATATACTTTTGCATTTTTTGATCCTGGAGAAAGGGAAAAGAAAATAAATAAAGGAGGGATGGGGGTGGAAGGGAAGTGAAGCTGAAGAGTGGAAAAAATGTTATTCTGATACAAATAATGTAAAGAATAATTTCAGGGAGAGTCCACATCAATGAAAATTAAATTCAGATGTGAACTTGAACAATGTCACTGTCAGGTAAGCTGAGATCTGGGTGTGAGACGTTGCTATAGGCTCTACCTATAAGGCACTTATCCCTAAATTCAGGATATTTACATCTGAGGTTAGTATACTCTTGGTGGAATTAAGAAAACCAGAAAGGATTTATCACAAAAAAAATCTTTAAATTGTACCTGCTTTGACAAAATACAGACATGTATTGAATAACCCAGGATTTGGTACATGTTTGATAAAAGTTGACAGCATTATTGTGGAAGAACCTTATTTTTTTTAATGTACCATCTCTCTGATCACGCCGTGTGTCTGAAGTGTCTTACTTTATCTGGAAGCCTTTGTAACAAAGTTGCTACTGGATTTGTGAAACTCTGCCTAGTAAAGAGATTTTCCATTACTAACAAAAGAAAGAGATGAATCTGTTAGTGGTTAGTATAACCAACAATTTGGTGGGGAGCACTTCATGAACAAGAAGATAGACCCATATTCACATTTTAAAGATAATTAAAAATTGGGAAAATCTTTTTCTACAGGTAAAATATATAAGCCAGTGAAAAAAAGTATGTTAATGTGTCGTACTCTGGAAGGTAATTAATAGAAAAATCAACACCCATTCAATTGAAGACAGCGATGTTTCTGGTAACAAGTGAAATCATCCTGTGAGAGTCTCCCCAACATGCTTTGCAATGTCTTGCATGGGCTTTTGCTATTCATTAAAGCTGTTATTTAACTGCTCATTTTTGCCCTATTGCCAAAAGCAGGCATTGAAAGCTGTCCATTTTAGGGTCTGCCTTTGAGGCAACCAGGTCCCAAAATACAGTCTCCTTTCCTAAAAATTAGTTTCCTCCCATTTTTTTTTGCCACACTCCTACAACATGACCTACCAAGAGGCACCTCAACCCAGGCTGCTGCAACAAACTGACGCGGCTCCACAGAGGCCACGGAGCAGCATTGCCAAGGCTATGCTAGATATGATGGCTCCCACTTCCATAGCCTCCTCCTTGCAGATCCACACATAATCCCAGACAATGCCTAGCAGCCACTCAATCAACCACCCAGATGGTGCAGCAACATATTCATTCTTAAACTCACGTCTTCTGTGTATTAGCTAAACTTACACTAAACCGATGCTCCAAAGATATAAGTTCAAGAATTCATGCCATATTTATGTAAACAATGACAGGCCTTTTGCAGTAAATGAAAGCCCACCAACCTACAGCTAAGTTTAAATTGGCAGTGTCTGCCACGGATAAATGCACTTTAATGCTAACTGCTGGCATCACAGCTACACTCACTCAGTTTTATAATTCAGCCGAAGTTAGTCCTTTCAAGAAACAGTTCGGTATATTAAAGCCTTTTTTTTCTCCCCCCAAAAAATCATCTGTGCCTCTGGGATTTCTTTGGATTCGTTTTCAGTAGAAGTATGTCATGCTATGAATGGAGTATTAAAGGATAGACTGGCGACAGACTGAACTCTCCCTGGTAGGTTTATGGTCAACAGGCACCAATAAGAAGAGTACAAAGAAAAGTGGAATTTTTTAACTACAACTTAAAAGTGCCAGCTATTCCCTGAAGCTCAGGTACTAGACTTAAATGAGCCAAATAAAAAGAAAATGATAACAGTGCGGTCATCAACAGCAGGCAACTACACATTAGGCAACATACTGGGACACTGATTTTCTGCAAAGGTCTGCAGAGGATTCCCACATTGCTTTGCCCCTCATGTGTTTGAGGGTGCCCTGCTCAACAGCAAGAGGTACTATTGCTGTGGTTTCTCATACGTCCCTGGAATATGATCAAAGACCCAACAAAAAATTTTTGTAGTCTCACACATTCACAGTCTGAATATCAACTTTTCTTTCAAGCACTACTATTTATGCTTGATTGTTTTCAACTGTGCATTAAAAGCCAGCTGGAGCAGGAAGGAAGGATAGTGCAGAGGATATATATATTTTTTACTCCAGACACATTAAACCCACAGCCCTATTATGCTTTGCACTTCAGAGACATTAAGTAAACCTTTGTTGAATATCTATCTTAAAAACTGTCAGTGATGCTTCATTTGTACTATCCCTCTTTAGTTCCATGTGGTAAGGTATGTCTTTTCCTGTAATAATAATGATGCAAAAAATTAACAGATTCCCTAATTACTCAGCATGGTTGCAGGGCACAGTACAGGTCAGGATGCAGCACTAGTGGTCACCATCCAATTTCTCTTCTGCCATCCACGCTCTAACTGTGCCCATTCTCTCCCTCTCTTTTTCATTTTCTTTTTCTCTAGAACATACACTTTTTTTCTAACTCACTGCTTCTCCTTTACACACACACAGCTATTGTATGAGCTTGGGCTGATAACTGGGTTTAATTAACCATACTTGTATAATGTAGCAATACAACTTCAATATGACTGCTATGTTAGGAATAGTGGACTAATATAATGGTCTACTGAAGCGTAGCATTGTCCGTTAAATTGAAGGTGCAGCATCTCCTAAAACATAGCAAGCAAAGCCACCCACATACTTCATGTACTATTAAAACACCCTTATTCAATTTCATTCTCAAATAGAGTTCTAAAAAGAAAAACTATATCTTGTAAAAACATAAGGCGGCCTGAAACTAAATGCATATTGGTTTATGATGAAAAAATGCCCTCCTGTCACCAGCTGGAAACATTATCCGCTCAGCACAGAAAATCTATTGGGATGTAAAGGGCTGCAGCAAGGAAATCCATGTCATGAACTTGGTGTGAGAAATTTTGCAGCTCATGTACATGGTCACCCATTGCTTGATGCCTCTGGATACTTTCTCATTTTGTTTATTTTCATGATATCTAATGTGCTGTGTGCACACACACATGCAAGGGAAAAACCAGTCTCAAATACTCTGTGCTATTCAACACATTTCAAAACACTTCTCTGTCCGAGGACACAGGTAACATTTTTGCTGCCACAGCCAAGAGAAAAGCCACACTGCTAAAGCTGGCATTTGTAGATAAAGTCAGGATGACATGGGAAGGATTATGTTTAGGCATTATTTTGTTTACACATAGTTAGGGATGTTTAAAATCTTCAGGGATCTGAGTGCTGGAGCCAACTTGGAAACAAATGTTCCCACCCTTGCCTGCAGTAAGATCAGCACAGTGCTGTTGGGAAAACTCTGCCTCTTTAGGAAAATAGGTAGCATCTACCTTTCCCCCCATCCTGTTTTATAGCAAAACTGAGGGTTTTGGTGTTTTCCACAACAGCTCAGTAGTTAGGGTGTTAAGTCAGAACAGGAACAGCCAGGTATAGTTGCCTACTCTGACCAATTCAGCCCAGGCATTTGAGCATCAGTCTCTCAGGTCTGAGGAAGGGTCCTAAACATAATCTCCTGCCAGCAATTTTCCAAACTGGTTCTGTTCAAACTGTTCAGAGTTCTATGCAACCTGCTACTGGCTGTGCTAAAGTGAGTCCAGCATTACAATGTGGAGAAAGGACCCACACAGGAGCCTGGGAGATCAAGGCTCATGGTCCAGGACAGGAGAATACAATAGTCTATGGAAAGACGTAGGAAAGCTGCAGCAGGAGACACTGAAAGATGCCTGAAGAAGAACAGCATGTTGATCTTATGGAGTGGGGGAGCAAGCCCGAATCAACACACACCTCCTGATTATGATAATACTACATGATCTGCCAACCCCTTTAATCATTTTCCCATAGCAGCCGAATACATTGTCTCCTATAACCATGCTATTACATCAGCAGCAGGTCTCAGGACCCACCTCTCTGTATCAGTCAGCAGTGGTTATTATGGCAGGCATGTTGTACCCTGTCACATAGACCAGTGCTGATGGGGACCTTCAGGACTCCACACCACACCAAAGAGTTTTGACATCTAGCAGTGCACAGTCTGGGATGCCAACTGAAGGAGATCTAGAGAGATAGATTAAAGAATGAAGACCTTAAAAAGAGAGTGAAAAGTCAGGTCTTTCTAATCTCATTCATCAGATTATGGTATGTTTTTTCCACCTTTCAACAGGTGGGCCTGGACATTGTTGCCTTTCTCCACAAATTCTCCTTGGCATCATTTCTGTGACACTCCCTCTGTATTTGCAGTAACATCTTTCAGTGACTGGAAGTACTCTTCCAGCTACAGGATTTCGGATTGGGAAAATCAAAGACTCTGCTGGCCACATTGGACATGGCCAGAGGTGAACAACAGGCTCTCCAAGTACTCACCTTCTATTTTATTCAGGAGCGCAACGTGCCAGTCTGATTGCAAAACAATCCTAAAGAAAAGTTTGATGAAACACTTGGGGGCCCGGGGAAAAAAGGTTCTGCTGTCCCCTTACTAAACTGTATAATGGTAATTACAGGATATAAAACATTTAAACCAGTTTGGTCAGATGGTCCTATGGATTACAGAATATTCCAGAAAGCACCTGATCGGCATGGGTCCAGGTGCTCCGAAACAGATCACAAAGCACTTTGTGACGTGCTTGACAAGGAGCAGGGTTAAGGTGCTGCTGGGCTGACACTCGCCTTTCAAACATCGACGAAACCATAAAGGCCCTTTGATTTTGTACCCGAAATGTTTAAATTCAAGGGTGCCTTGCCTTGCTGCTGTTGTTTCATGGCCCATTAGCAGGTGTGCCACAGACCCCTGTATGATATAGTCTGTGACCAAGAGGCCATACTGGCAAGGATGCTTAGTGGAACATTCTTCCTTTGTAAAGCTGGGACTTTTTCCAGTGCAAAGGTGACATACAGCATCATGCAATAAGGACAAGACAGGAGTGATCACACAGTATAGTCAACCAAAAAGCACTTAATAGAGCCTAAGAGCCGTCTAAATCAAGCCTGCTGCAGTTCCCTGCTTTAAAGTCAACACAAAGGCAAAACCTATCCGATCACAGGACTCCCCACGTTGCAGATGAACTTTCAGTTAGTTTCATTAGGGCAGCTGGCAGCCAGAATGGGATTTCCCAAGCCACAAACCCTGTAGTTGGCAGCACAGCTTTATCTGTTTAGGAAATAGGCACCTTTGCTCAGAGACATTGCCAGATATAATGGAAGAGCAAAATCTAATGTTGAAGTGCCTCTGGACTTCTGTCATTGGAAAACTGTGCCTGCAAACCAGTTTCCTTTTTTTTTTTCCCCCAGCACAGGTGCTGGGAAGGTTTTAGAAAGACATGAACAAAGCCTTTTGTCAGCCTTATGTTCTTCTGATTTGAGGCTTTGCTTGTCAAGCTATTAAGCTATTAAGAAACTGTGTTCCTCTATTGTACTCTGCTATATTACATAGCAGCCTTTATTGTAGATAACAGGCTGGACCATGACAAGGGTTGAACTGGTGTAAGTACAGACTGGATTAATTCTACTCCAGCAAATGTAGTTTCCCTGAATTTACAGTGAAGCAGAAGAAGAGAATCTTATCTGTTTCTGCTCTTCCATTGACAGAATTAGATAGGGAAGCATGACCATTAGGTGCCTGAGGAAAAATTGTATGTTAGCACCCCATTCAGAAAAAGTCATCATCATTGCAATATGGCTCAACAGAAGAGCGATTTGGGGAACATAAGACACTCCATTTTGTATTTCCTGGACAATAAGACCCAATTTTCACTTTCTAATTTATGGGTTTGATTCAAGGTATTCAGTGTTAGCTCTACAGTCCAGTTAAGCATGATTTGTACTCTTCTGGAAGCCCAGAAAGGATTCAAAATAGACAACTGAGAATTCTTTTCACACCAGGAAATTCTCATTTGGCATGGGACCAAAACAGCCAGCTGTACACAGTGTATGGGACCTGTCAGGGATACTGCTGAGCAAAAAAAGCATGATCAGACTGCAAATTACAACCACCAAATTGTTGTTTTTAAGGTTCCTGCCTCCATCTCAAATATCTTTGGGTCTTCCACAGGCCAGTGCTGGTGACGTCTAGTACAGCTGCCTTGAAAGGGGGTATGATCAAGAACGCAAGAACAGCCCATGATTTAATGTGATAAATTAAATATGACAGATTATGCTCTCTGCAGTGGTGGGTGGAAAACTGTGTGTAGAATGCATGGTTCTACCAAACCAACGCACTTCTCCCCCAGATGTGGTCGGCACTGGCGCCAAGCTGCCTTAATGCCAGATGAGCTTCCTCCAGCAGCAGGTTTGGCAGTGTAGCTATGCCTGCTCCAAGAGCTCTGACCGGCAAAGCCCTGCCAGTCCCAAATCATACATTATCATGGCTCAGCTCAACAAAGTTATGCTGGCATGAGGTCCCAGGGTAGACTGGGGCCAAGGCTTGTTAGAGAGCTGTGCTATTAGACTGTACATCTCAGGTGTTTAAAGTCATTAAAATCTGTGAATTGACTAGACCTTGCACACTCAGAGCACCAAAATACACCTCACGCCATTGCTATCACCTTATACTGAAAAGAAGTCCTGCCTTGCATATCATGGCAAAGAGTTGGGCTACTTTTTGGGAAATACAGCCCTGCTGGGAATACAGCTCACCAAGGGGTTGGGGACATGAACCACCCAAACTACCACTGCTCTGCAGCATCATGGGATGGCTCTGGAGCAACAGGCTCCAATTTTTAGGTTTTCCTGTCTTGATTTTCTGTAAAAGCAGATGTTTTCCTCATAAATGTTTCATCCAAAATTCCAGTGTTTTCATAAAAGTTGCTCTGAAGGCAATTTTCCCACCTTTTTCATTAAGTGCACACATTCGCCTTGCAACACAAGACATTAAAGCGATGCCCAATTGTCAATCATGTGATTCTTTACATTAGAGATCATTTTGACCAGAGACAAAAGCAAAAGAACTAGCCTCATTAGCTCAGCTCAATTTTGACCAGACATGTCAATAAAAGAAACTTAAAGTAATGTAACCTGTCACACATTTACTTGAACCTTTCCACTACTTGAACACGTAGATGCCAAACATCCTCTGCTCCTTGCACTCTCCTGCTACTCTCTTTGCAGTGAGTAGAACTTCTGTCCATTTGCTTTGCTGTGATTCAGGATTGCTTGACTATACTTTTAAATAAAATCAGGCCAGGGAGTGAGGCCAAGTGCTGGCTCCTCATAGTTCACTCCCCTTCGCTGCCTGCTGTTTTGGCCTCCTCAGGTCTCTGGACATGGGCCTGGGATATGTTGCTCCATCCCCTAAGGCTAGCATGATGAAGACTACCCCAAATTTGTCTGTGTTCTCCTTACAGCATTCCCCCTCTAACATTATATCAGCACATCATCATGATGTCCTCATGTGGGAGCTGCTTTCCTTCCACAGTCCCAAGACACCAAACACAGGTCCTCTATTTCATGTTACCGAAACACCACTGATGCTTCCAGAAACCTATAACTAAAAAGATGCACAACAAATAATAATTGTGTCTTATGACCACCAAACACTATAATAGGGCTCAAAGGAGATTGGCGGCTGAGGGCTGTATGTTATGGATGTTGCCAGTGTGCTCCTAGAGGGCCCCTCCAGTCTGGGGGACAGGGGACAAAAGGAGCAAGCACTGTCTAAAATGGGAGAATTTAGCTTATGCAGATATTGCCACTGGCCCATGAAGCTGAGCATCCTCAAGCCACTGTCCCAGCACTGCCTTGCCTGGCTGGACACTTGCATACAGACAGACCTGCAAATCTACACATCTGGCAGTATTTATGTGAATGGAGATGGCTCTCCTGCAAGCAGGGATGTCATGGTCTGAGAACACACTTTGGCTTGTACATAAATCCTTCGGAAAACCTATCCCTTAGAACACACACTAGCTTTTCCAAGCATGGATTTGTAAACATATTGAAGAGTACCTTACTATAACAAACTACACATGAAAGGCAGCATATGGTATCAAGAAAAATTATATGTTCTAGAACTTTTATCAGCTTTAATTCAAAATGATTCTGTAGATAATCATGTGCGTTCAACAAAAATAATAACATCATATACAAATAACATCGGGAAATAAGACTGCATTAAGTAACTGAAAAAAACCTGCTATACAGGAAATTTATAGTTAGACCCTGCCATCTCCTAATTTTATTTTCAAAACAACCTACTTTTTTAACAAATATGTTTAATCTTAATCTTTTATTGTTGTTAGTGTTGTCTGCTATTTCCACAGCAATAAAAACCAATTGCAACCAGTGCATGTGTGTGTTAAAAATAACCAACTACTTCAGCAAGTTATTCTTGTTTTTAAAATGTCTCCATTAATGTCCATTAAGATACCAACAAGCTCAAACAGTTTGACATCGTCAAGAAGTGTTCTTAAAATTAAGTTTCTCATTGATCTCCAATTTAATTTTTAAAACCTCTATATTAATGGGTGACAGCTTAAAAGACTCATATTTCTGTGTTTTTGTGCTTGACTGAAGAATGGAGGAGACAGCAAAGAATCAATATTTTTCTCTTTGAAACTAAAAATAATCTACATTAGATAAACAACATTTTGTTAAATTAGGAGATTCAACTTTCAAAACCAACAGTTTATCTAAAGGGTTGACATAATTCAGTTTTTTGAATGGAGATATTTTTGTTACTTTCTTAAACCATTGTATAGAAGGGTATTAAGAAGCTTTAATCAGTCAAATTAATGCACTCTCTATTTGAAAAACCCATTTATGGCAAATAAGCTTCAGTATGGACACTTGGACACACATGAATTTTTGAAGACTTGCAGAAAACTTATCATATTTACAGCACATCCAACTTTATGCTTTATTAGTGTGACCTCAGTTTTCATAAAGTGTGAAAATAGACTTCCAACGTGAAATCTCTGGCATTTCAGCCTTTCAGCTGCAATGCTATTGCTGAATACCGAATGTAAATTGCTTCCCCACTTTCATTCTCCTAATGAAGAACTTCTAGCTTCCTATTAATACCCATTTGAACTAACATTTTTAAATATGCATAGATACCAGAATGTGTTACTAATTTTTTCCCCCACCATGCAAAGGCAGATTGAATTCATCTGCTGAAACTCAGATTCAAAATGCCTTCATGAAGGAGGATCCATAAGACCATGCCTGAAGAAGACACCAATGTGGGTGAAAACTACTCCTGGGGGTCTGGCCTTCCATCAGCCCTTACAGCTCTATGAAAGAAGTAATAAAACGGTACGAGAAGAAGAAAAGTGAAAGTCCATACCAGTGCTTCTGGGAATCAAGGGCCAAAACCTGTTGGGGGATGAGGCGAGGAGATGTGGATGTTTGTGCTAGAGAGAAAGCAGCAAGGAGGGAATGATCTGGGCTCCTGCAGCATGGCTCAAAGCCATGGGAACTTCATTGACTTCAGAGGCTGCAAACCAGCTCCTCATGAGGAAGCAGGGAGGACTGGTAGGGCAAGGTTAAAAGAAAGGCAACCTGATATTGCAAAAGGCAGTTGTCACTGAAAAAGGGACACATTCAGCAAGTGGAGCTGCACTATGGAGTCACGTGAAGCATACTGTGCTGTCCTCTCCCTCCTGGCAAAGAAAGTGTCCACCAAACTGAGTTTCAAGCACAAAGTCCTCCCAGAAAACAGTTTTAATTGTGTGGATTCAGATAAGCAATTATACTAAATGCCAGTTACCCAAAAACAATATAGTCATCTCGCTGACAGATAAAACACCAGTGCCAAACTCCTTATAACAACAGGACAGGCCATTAATCCCATTCAGTTTTGATGATATAATGCCATAGAATATATTTCTGCCCACATTACTGACAATTAATGCAGCCTGCATGCTGAGAGGACAAGCTTTGTGTTCAAGGGGAGTAAAATTTCCATGTAAATGTGGGACAAAGGTACCAAATGGATGGCAAGCCTGAAAAGGAAAGATTTACTACTCAACATGCATTTTGCCAAAGAGAATTTTTTTTAAATAGTAGTAATAGCGGAGAAATGTCCTGCCTGTTAGCTAATTGGATTCGTGCAATTCAGGCATCCTAATTTATACTAAAATGGCTTGCTTTCCTTCCTTCTTTGCAGCCTGGCAGATGGACTAGACAAAAATGTGAAATTCACGCAGTCATTGCTACTCATAGCCCACTTAATTCACAGGCCTTTGTCAAAACTTCTTTAGTCAAGATTAAAAGAGAGGGTACCATATCTATCATAACCATCTGGACTGAAATCTGCCAATCTGGACCGATTGGACAGAAGCCTAAGCTGTACTAAAGAGCAAAACTCTGTTTTGGGCTCAGTGGAAGGAATTCAAGCATAATGGAGACGAGGTGCTCCAGGAGCTGGGCACATTGAGCCCTGATCTCCACTCCTCAGCTCCTCTGCTGTACATGCCATTAGAGACAGGTCAGTGAAAAATACTAATGAAGGTGTTAGCATTTTATATCTTTCTCCTTTTTTTATTTTTTTTTTGACAACTGTCAGTATTTATACAAAGTGGGAAGGAACTAAGAACATAGCCTGCATGCCTTACTTTGAAAAATGAGAAATCGATTAGGTGATACACTGTCAAAGCATCACACTTTAGCTAAGAAAGCTTCTTCCAATGAAAACATACTGCTGGTTGCTGAGCACAGTTAGTGTATTGACTATGTATTTAGGATTCATCAAAGCTCCAATGTGCTAAAACTGCCTCTGGCACAGGGTAGAGGAGCCAGTCTGAAGAGAGGACGGGCAGGAGATCAGTTCGGGTTGGTCGGTGGGTAGGTTTAGCTCTGATTTCATCTGCTGATAAGCAGAAGACTCCACAGGTCCCCAAACTCCTCATGAAAATGAGCAGCAACCATTCAGAGGGTATTTGTTAACATCTGCAAAAAGGAGCTAAGGCCTTTTTTATCTACATCTACCTCCTGATGGCTATCCCCAGCTTCTTATCCTCCAGAGGGAATTACTATGGCAATCTCCACACTCCACAAAACTGCTAAAACATTAACATTTGAGTTTTCGGGTTTTTTAAAGAATGTCCCACCTGCAGCCAAATATTGAAGAAGGCAATAGGGCTTATCTCATTTCTTAGTCAGTGAAATTCCTTCAGATGTGACAGGTCCAGGTTTGTCTCTGAGTTCACCCTTCACTGTCAAACCAAGTACTGAGTATAAAGGCCTTCTGCTGCGTAAGAGCCAGGCTTTGAGAAGTGAGCAGCATGATGGCAACACAGCACAAGAATAGGTATTACCTCTTTGAAAGCTCCATTTATAAAAATCCACACTAACAGTAAATAAATTTTATTAAAAAACATGATTTGCACTGTGCACACGTCTAACATACATGCTTGTGAAAATTTGAGCTGTGTATCTTATCAGATATTCAGGGTCAAATCTGTAGGTGGCTCCATTGAATTGAATAAATCTACTCCAGTTTCTGAACATCCTAAGTCTGATTTTGATATATTTTACTTTAAATGGAGCTGACTGAGAGCAGAGTGACTGTTAAACTAAACTGTTTTTATTCACAGAACAGAACTGATAATTACTGATTTTATGTACTGGTACATTTAGTTTACGTTATCCGACTTGCTTCTACTATCAAACTTACTTTAAAGACATCACTGTATACAGTTTGGATTGCAGTAGATTAGATTTTTGCTTTTGTACCAAGTCTTTGATTCTGTGAGTTTCAAAGGAGGAGAAAGACATTCTACACGTAAGCAATGCCTTCCCCCCCCCCAAAAACACTTTTCAATAGCTATTTTTTTAACTCACCAAGACAGCAGTGATAAATCAGAGAATAGAACACCTGGAGGAATAGAGAAAACTCAAAGTATTATAAGAGAAAGAAACATCCTCATAATATTTGAGTGTAAATAATGTATTTGCACTTACTTATACTAGCTAAAATGCTTATGAACTTTGTGTATACTTTCACTTCATCTATAAATGGGATTAGCAGTCATTGTTTTTTTCCAGAGGGATTACAAATCACATATAAACACAAAGCTAAGAAATAATTCCCTGTGTTAAGTACTAAGAATAGAAAACACATTACAAAATATTTTTACTGGTGTAACATCTGGAACTCCAAAGGAGGGATTGCATTCCTATTAGCTATGGAATCAGAGCTAGAAGAAAGAAAAATACATCACGGAAAGCAGGAGGCAAATGGAGAGAGATGAGGATAATGATATGGTGAAATGATGTACCCATATGGAGTTGTGGTCCCTGGAGCCAGAAGTGACCACCCGTCCAGGAGAAGCCAGCAGGTCTCACTCCCATGAAGGACTTACAAGGAAGCAAGATGAATTTTTTTCCCCCCAAGTAAAAAGGACTGTTGAGATGGAAAGGGTTAGGTATTTATGGGTAAGGCAGACAAGCAGTTATTAAGAGCAGTGCAAAGATAAGGTTAGACTTGGATGATACAATGTGCTGATAAAACTGGGGGAGATATCTCCTACCCAGAGTGTTTTAAAGCCCTAGATCACTGTTGCAATACTAACCAGTTAATTAGAGTTGGGACACGTAGCAATTTACTGGGAAATGAAGTTTCAAGGTGCCTTAAAGTAAAACGACAAAACATCACCGAAGTTTTCACAGCACTGTTTCCAGGATACTCTGATATCCAAGTACATTAATAAAAACAAAGAAAGCAAAGGTACAGATCCCTGAAACGCTGTGGGAAAAGGGAAGAAGGAAATGCACTTCCTGTACGAGAGCTGGGTTTCTCAGCTGCAATGGCCAATTTCATGTCCTTGCACAGGGACTTGGTCAGCACCTTCCATCCCCCAGCTGAAAACCCCACGGCCAGGCAGCACCAGCCGGGGCAGGGAGCAGACTTCAGCCTCCTCCATCTGCTAAGCCTGCTGCACATCACCACAGCACACCTGCCCCTCTTGACAGGAAGATGGGTGAATGCATGGCCACCACTCTTACAGCAGCCTTGCACAGTAATAATATGGTCGTGTGTTACAGACCCCAAACTATCTTGGAGGAAATAGAGAAGTCTGTGGACACAGGGAAGTGCATTTCCTCCAGTCCAAAAGTGGGACAGGTTGGGGTCTGGGTGATGCCGCAGCCCCTATGCAATAGTGGTGGCTGTTTGGCAGCGGGCTGATGAGCCAAGGACCACAAGCTTCCTGAACAGCTCTCTACACCTGCCTCTGCTGCAGAGAGCTCACTTTTTTCCTCATTTAATGAATATTTAAGTAAGCTGTGCAAAGTGGGAACACCACTGGCAAAGCAAAAAGGGTATTCTGGGATCAGCCGCTCCCATATACGTTTACAGGAACTGTTCCTGGAAATGGGTTCAAGTTCCCCCAGGCAGTAAAGGGAATTGAGCCTTTCACGTCTGGGGTAGTGATATAATTATCTTCAACAGAGTAAAAAAGCAATGGATTCACCCTTCCTCTTTGGTTTTCTAACCCAGGCTTTTATCTCATTTGCTCTTATTTCAGAGTTGAAGATGAAATGCAACACAGAGAAAGAGAAAACACTGGAACAAGATGCATGGGTTTTTTTCTTTCTTTTTGGGCAAGAAAGTATTGCTTTGTCTTCATTTAAACCATTTTTTTCCACAATTGATTGCTCTGTCAGAGAACTAAAGAATAAATAAGTATGCTATTAATTGCAGTTTGGGGTTTTATATTGAGTTCTCCTTATTTGTTTTTTTTTTCTACAAAACAAGCATGCACACACAGAGCTTTTAATACATTAACAAATAAATGTCACATAAAATAATTAGGTTCTATTAAAGGCACAAGTTAAAAAATGAAAAATATCTTCTTTTTAAAGAGATAACTTTTTAAAAAAGAGAAACCATATATCCACATATCTATATATCCATATATCCATAGACCACAGTTCAAGTGGTGTTTAAGGATATTACTCTTCTTTTGGGGAACAAATAAAGACCTGTAGTTGACCTTAAGCTGTTTTTGAAAATAATTTAAGCATTAAGAGAAAAAGAATATCTATGAAAGGAATTCCTGCTTTTCTTTGGGCACCTTTCTCTCTTGCAAATTAGTATTTAGTAAATGTCATTAATATGGCCTTATCTGTCTCACCAAGACCTGGCAAACTTCACTAGCAGAAAGTTGAAAGCATTGCTTCTAATTTGTCTTTGTATTACAGTCACATTGCTGGTCTTGACTAGTTACACTGGACTATTAAAATAAAGTAGCAAATAGGAAAGAGGAGGTAAAAAAAAGAAAGAGGAGGAGGACAGAGCAGAGTACAGGATCAGATGCAGCAGCCACCTGATAGGCAAAAAGGGAGGAACGTGGTTGCACAGCCCCACAACTACTTGCAAAAGTAAAATCACCTTTCACTCTCCAGGTAATCTTTTCCTAAGAAGAAGGGCACTAAAAGAAATGGTAGACAAAAAAATTGACAACTGACAACATTTTTACTATCAGGTTGTCCAAACATGGTAATGGTATGGTGATGGTTAAATGTGTTACAAATGAGCAGCTCTCTAGTGTATTTGACCCAGATTAACAGTCTCCATCTTGCTAGCACTGATGTAAGGCTGAAATAGTGGTTATATTGGGAGAGCAACAGCAGGCTAAAGTTTCTACAGAGCCTGGGACAGCTGGGAAGGAGCAAGGTACCCTGCACATAGAGCAAGTCTGCCCACACACATAGTAGTCCAAAATCTCCAGGTCTCACTACCTCTTCCACAATCCATGCAGGAATGAAAGATGTTCATCAGAGTTTAAATAGATCTTTGATCTTACTCCTTCACTCTAGGGGTTGACAAAAACAGCGTGCAAAAACACTGGCAGGAAACCCTCTTGCCTTGATTAGTGATGCCCATATCTTGGCTTATTCTTACCAGTATTCCAAAACATGCAAATGCACCAAACTTCCCATCTTGTTAATTAGAAAAATGAAATTATACTTCATAGGTCAGCCTATTGTCACGCTTCCTATAAAAGAACTGTTCCATACAGCTCATGACGGGGATAACACAGGATGGATTATTTTCCAAAACACGTCTGTGATATCTTCAAAACTCCTAAACAAACATGTCTGGGAATTGCTTACTTTTAGAAACATTTCACAAAGAGTCTATGATTTGTGTGGGACACAAATCAGAGAATCATAGAATTGTTAATGTTGGAAAGGACCTCTAAGATCATAAGGTCCAGCCATTAAACTAACACTGCTAGGTCCAGCAGTAAACCATGTCCCTGGTGCCACACCTACATGCTTTTTGAACGCTTCCAGGACCAGTGATTCCACCACTTCCCTGGGCAGCCTGTTCCAACACCTGACCACCCCTTGCACAACATCTCTGTAAAGGAAGCATTCTGCAGAGGGGTAAATTCTGGAACAGACATGCCCACATCAGACAGTAAATCATGAAAAAATTCTTGATCCTCCTGTACCTAGCAGTTAACCATAAAGGCAAGTACTGATGCTGTAGCACATTTCCACAGGTTCAAAGATTTTCTCCTAACGCCTGTCATACATGTCCCATTCAACACTCCAAACTTAAACTATTTAAGTGACAGAGTAGCTCAGTCAGGAGACTCAGAAAGATATCTTGAAAGAGACTTTTTTTTTTTGTTATTACACTGCTAGCATTTAACTCCATGTTGTCATGGAAATCCTCTCTTTCCCCAAGATGTTTAAAGTAAACAGCCATCTCTCTGCCTTTCTTCAGTTTTCATGAATGACAGCCTAACTACCACAGCCACCACTTATCCACAGGTGGTTTTGGCAGTTTAGGGGGTATTTCTCATATTTTTTCATTTAAATCTGGAATAGAGGTCAAGGCATTCCTCTCTAATCACTGACCTTCCTTCCCCTCAGTTTCTTTTCTCTTCCAGCTGCTAGGAAAAAACCAACCCACGACACTATCCATTCATTGATATCCATATATGAGAAGGTATCAGTTGGAAATCTCTTACCTTTTAAAACCATGTGAAAGTTTGTATTTAAAAATCACCCAGGTGGTACTTTATATTCTTCTGCTTCTGGTGAAGGGGAGGGGAGGAAAGGAGAATCATCCCTGCGTAAATGAGTAATATCAGCTTCTTCCTTCATCAAGACTGGTACTAACAACATTTCTGTATTTGCAGAAAACATGAAAAACACTGAAATCACCATGTTACTCTGTGGAAGCAACCATCCTTAACACAAAAACGATCCTCTCTTCAAGGTGTCCACTGAGACTGACAGCAATGCAAGTGACATTGAAAATCATCTCTCTTTTGGACACACTCTATCACTATTTTCCAAGATGAAATACCTTGAAATTCTGCCTGGAATTACATTATTTTAAGGGAATCATATTTATTCTGTGCTCTTAATGTTTTAAAAAGGAGATCTGCTCAGGATGATATTAAATTGACACAAATCTACCTAATACTCTCTTTATTTTATAATGAGAGCAAAAAACTTAGAAACAAGTATCACCATACCTCTTTTGCAGTAGCAAAGAAGAAACTGGACAAGTAAACTAGTCAGCACTGCATGCTCAGATAAACTTCCCACTTTCCTGTGCTGTCTGTGCATTACCACCATATTGAAAACCAACAGTGTCCCTAAGGTACCACAAAATGCTTCCAGCAAGCCTCAGCAGGGAGGATGCTTCTGCAGGGAGAAAGGCTTTGTAACAGGGCATGCGGCCACGTGTGCAGCAAACCAAAACTGTAGAGCTCAGCAGGGAAAGACATGGAGCTGGCAGAAACACTTCTGTACTGCTGAAATGAATGCTGCTCCCACTCATACCAGAGCTACATTTCTCACATCACAGGTCTCTTCCCTCTGTTTCAGGGTTGCATTAAAAAACGAGAGAGACGGCAAAACTTTGCACAGAGCCTAAGTCTCTGCAGCACTGGCTGTAGGAAAATGGTGGTGTCTCACTGCCACTTACCTTCATCAGTTCTGGCACAAGCCATGCTGCCCAAATAAATCCTCCCCAGTCACCTGCCTTAAGTAGAAGCTTTAAAGGAAACTCACTCATTACAAGAATATAGCACCCAAAAAAATTAGTTTTAAGGTCATTTTGCACTGCCAAGTTGTTAGACACCAGATCAATTACTATTGGGTCAGAACCACCTTGTGGGGAGAGTGTGTGTGTGTAGAGGGAAGGGACGGGTTGAACCTCATGGAGGTGGGGTGGCACCATATCCGTCACGGAAGGTCCCTGGAACTCACATGGGGAAGCCCCGGAGTAGCTGTCAGTCACAAACAGCCTGGGAAAACTCTAACACACCACACACCTGGAGCCCCTAACCCAGGCTCAGATTGGCAGGGACAGTGAGAACACTGTCCCCTGCCCTGGCCTGGATCCCCAGATTAGCTGGTGGGTCAGAGACCCCGCCTGGAGAGGTTGGATATAGGGACCAGAGCAAATAAAATCAAGGGCATGTGTTTGCCTCATGGCGTGGCCCTGCCATTGGACTTGAGAGCTGGTCTTCTACAAGGCTTCAGTGGTAGTGATATTATCTATCTCTCCCTGTTTCTCCTTCTCTCTTCTTGATCCCTCTGCTTCTCTTTCTCTGCTCCTTTCTTGATGCTTGGGGTGGTTTGGATCTGGAGGGATTGGACCTTGATTTAAGTGTTGTTGGTTTACTGGATTTTGACTTAAATGTTGTGGATTAACAGTATGCTGAATCAATATTGTAGTGGAACATTTTTGTCTAGTTTGTGTGGTGTCCTTTTGAACTTTGGCCAAGCCCCCTTATTTACTCCCCTAAATTAATAAAGAAATTCCTTGGAAACAAGCCTGTGGCTTATTCTCTTGACGCTATCTTGAGGTATTAAAGAATCCTATATCTATATATTAAACCTCGTAGCCAATCTCATGAGCCGGCAGCTCCCGGGTCGGAGTTTTACACAAGTGATCTTCCCATTTCCCTGCTCTCAGAGGACTAAATTACAGCGTTCATGTCCCAGGCTGGTGGAGTGCTTTGCTACTCTAAGTTTAACAAAAGAGTACAATTATTTAATTGCTTCAATATTCAGGTTCTTTACTGTCACCTGAATATGAGCCATCAGAGTCTTCTCTGCCAGATTCTTCTCTTCCTCTTGACTGCCACTCTCAGTGTACTCATACCCACACAGTCCATTTCCCAAAACAGTCCATTCAAACTTGGGGAGAAAAGGGTGGCTGCCATCTCAATCCTCTTGCAACTTTTTTGTCAAATCCTCTGTTCGTCAGATGCCATGAACACAAGCTGGGAACACTTCAAATATAAAGTTGTTCTTTTTGCTGTTTTTTACTGTCAACCTAAGTCACAAAACACACCACTCAATGACCAAAACACAATTTCAGCCTGCAGCAATGCCCTTGATTCAGTTTGGCCCAGGGACTTACTCCTTCAGGTTGAAATACATGTCAGTGGACTTCATAAAGCCACAGAAATTTCAACTGTTTAAACATTTGTTGTGCAAAAAAATAAAAAAAAAAAATTAAAAATTACCTGACATGAATGACACAGGAATGGTCCATTCTCTCCAGCTCCCCAGTGCTAGGTTAGAATTGGATAGTAAGGTAAAAGTAAGGGTAATCAACCACTTTACTCTGCTGCTGAGTCCCATATTTATCCTATCTATGGCTAATTTTCACCTTTGCTAGGATCAAGATAACAATGCCTCCTCCATCTGAAGGGTATCTCAGGAATGTACTTCCAGATCAATGGCTGGTAAGTGCCATACAAGCACACTTTGTTAGCCTTTAAACAGAATATGTCACTGGTAACCATATAACTAGACAAAAAAAGGAAATAATAAATGTCTCAATCAACAAAATAAAATAGTCTGGAGCAGTATCAAATCCAGAGTTGCTTATCATCACCACATAAATTTTGTTTTCATTCAAGGTTTAATTCAGCATAAACAAGGTAACAAAAATAAAAATTATAGGGAATGGAATGGCATCCTCATTTGTTTATGAATTATCACACTAACAAAAAAAAAAAGAAGAAAAAAAGAAAAAAACAAGTGTGTTGGAAAAGAACTGTTGAGTACGCTACAGATCAAAATCAATTTTACTTCTGGGTTCTCAGAATGGAGTGTTTCAATTTTCACACTCTAAAACAAACCATACGTGAGCTTTAAATGCTCCAGATGGGACGGCTTTTGTTAAAGCTTTTGAAATCAGCACTATAGTTATGTTTCATGGATGGATTTTGGTTGGTGTGTTATTGCAATCAGTAATGCTAAAACAGTCTGTCAAGCTCTGGAGTAGAGAGATGACAGAAGAGAGAACTAAGGGGAAAGAACACACACAAACACCCTTTAAAAACCCATACTGTGTCATGACTTTTTTTTTGGAGGACATGAGAAATAAAGAAAAGGCACTCAGCACACTCAGCAATGGCTCAGCTGGTAAATCACAGCTCGTCATTCCACGTACTCTGAATTTATGGGTGAAATCCTGTGGGAAACAAATAAATTGTATTTCCTATATATGATAAACTGCAGGCTGGAATCAGGATCCTAAGTATTTTGTAACACAAATGAAAGAGATTACTTTCTAAACACAGCAGTCCAAGCTATACACTTAATGACAAGATGATAGCATAATTAATTAACTCTAATCAACATGGTTTTACAGGAAACAGGTCTGGTCAAGCAAACTTGCTGCTGTTTTCTGACAGAACCATGAGTTTGATGGGCAGAAGGCATCTACAGTCCCAGGACAGACTTCTGTACAGTTCCCAGATGCATGCAGCTAGAAACCCTCACTGTTTTTAAAAGCACTTACACAAAATCAATGCAGCCAATGCCAAATCGATTAAAAAGCAGCTGACAGTGAGTTCACACACATGAATGAAACCCCTCTAATCATAAATGGGTTTCATCATCTGAGAGTAGCTTATTTAATGGGGCCTACAGGGATCTGATTACAAAACTGCTCCGTGTCTTCATCAATTATCTGAAAGAAAATACCGATCAATTTTTGGTAACAGCTGGAGAAGAGTCAAAATTGGATGGAGGGGGATAAACACAACTGTAGATGTGTCAATTATTTAAGTCATCTTGAATTGCCTGACAAGAAGGGTTCTTCTGAATTTCAGTAAACCCATGCAGCCACCTGAAAAATTGCATGTGTACTGGAAAGACTAAGGAATAAAGGCTAAGGGGTGAGTACTGTGCCCTGTCCCAACAGCGGCCCATCCAGGGGAAAATGCTGACAAATTGGAGCAGGATTGGATTCAGGAAAATGACATAAAATTTATCTGAGATTGAGGAAATGAAACAATACCAAAAGATTTTCTTATTTGCCCAAGAGAGCTCAGAATTAACTTGTTAACAACATTTAGGCTGTTACAGAGGAAAGAGGTTTCCATTCATAGAGCCTGTTTTAACCTAGCCGGAAAAGATATAAAGTAACTAATGGCAATTCTAAATTTAGACTTAAAAGCCGTATTTAACATATCAAGACCTTTTCCTAAGTAAAAGAATTTCTCATTTGCTTTGCTTTTCTCAACAAAAATGAGGGGCTGCACCAATGCAGGGGGCATGTATCTGTTAGATGTGAAAACAACTGACTTTAAAATTAAAAAATAAACCAAACCCTTTACATTTCATAGGCATACAAATTTCTTCAAGGCAATGCTGACTGAACCATCCTGCTGAAAGATTGATTTCCTAAGGAAAAGAAAGCACCATATAATAAGGCCTTGAAGGGAAACAACAGAGATAAGCGAGGGACACGGGAGGACTTCTCCCAGGCCTTGGTCGCTGTTGGGAAACCTCATCAGTCATAACAGGAAGATTAAGGTTATTATTTTTTTGAGTGGTAACACTTTTGTTGTAACCATGATTGTCTAAGGATACAGGACAGGCAGGATTTGTAGAGAGATGCAATACTTTTTACTAGCACCTCTGTGAAAAAGGCACACACACAAACCCCTTTTACAGGTGCAAGGTAAGGTTTGGGGCAGAGTGGGATGGAAACCAGAGGAACAATGATGAAAAAGGAGGTGGTGATGGGGAAACAGAGATGGATGCTGGAGAACAGTCCTCACTAACCTTTTTACAGCCTCCCCTTGCCCCACACCAGCCCTTGCAATCCCAGCACCAATTCCCCCTGCCCCACTGCATCCTGAGTCCAGCACCAGGGCTACAAGGTTCCCTGCAATGTTAGCACTGTGCAGCTGCTTTAATAAGTAACTGCACTTAATTCATTAACTCTCCAAGATTAGCAGAAGATGTACACTGCAGCCAAGACCAACACAGCCAAGTAAATTCTGAGGTTTTAGGCCAAGTCACAGAGTTATGACAAGCCAAAAGGATTTTTTAAATGAGGAAAACATTTGCTAAGTAGAATCATAGAATAGAATCATAGAATCATAGAATCATAGAATCAGCTGGGTTGGAAGGGACCTCTGAGATCATCAAGTCCAACCCTTGATCCACTACCGCTGCTGTTACTAGACCATGGCACTGAGCGCCACATCCAGTCTCTTTTTAAAAATCTCCAGGAACGGAGAATCCACCACTTCCCTGGGCAGCCCATTCCAATGTCTGATTACCCTCTCTGTAAAGAACTTCTTTCTAATATCTAACCTAAACCTCCCCTGGCACAGCTTAAGACCATGCCCTCTTGTCTTGCTGATAGTTGCCTGGGAAAAGAGACCAACCCCCACCTGGCTACAACCTCCTTTCAGGGAGTTGTAGAGAGTCATGAGGTCTCCCCTGAGACTCCTCTTCTCCAGGCTGAACAACCCCAGCTCCCTCAGCCTCTCCTCATAGGATTTGTGCTTGAGTCCCTTCACCAGCCTAGCTGCCCTCCTCTGGACCTGCTCCAGGACCTCAATGTCCTTCCTGAACTGAGGGGCCCAGAACTGGACACAGCACTCGAGGTGTGGCCTCACCAGTGCTGAGTACAGGGGAAGAATCACTTCCCTGGTCCTGCTGGCCACACTGTTCCTGATCCAGGCCAGGATGCCATTGGCCTTCTTGGCCACCTGGACACACTGCTGGCTCATGTTCAGCTTCTTGTCAATCCAAACTCCCAGGTCCCTCTCTGTCTGGTTGCTCTCCAGCCACTCTGTCCCCAGCCTGTAGCGCTGCAGGGGGTTGTTGTGGCCAAAGTGCAGGACCCGGCACTTGGCCTTGTTGAATCTCATCCTGTTGGAATCAGCCCAACTCTCCAACCTATCCAGGTCCCTCTGCAGAGCCCTCCTGCCTTCCAGCTGATCGACACTCCCCCCAGCTTAGTGTCATCTGCAAATTTGCTGATGAGTACTTTTCATTCTTCAGACTTTTGCAAAACCCTCTGTAGGATTTGCTTTAAACAAGGCTGTTAAAGCAAGCACCAGTAGAAAATGTGATGAAGACTTTATTTTAATGATATTTTTAAGTACATAAAAGAAGTGGATTCTTATAAAAAGTCAGCTTCAAATTCATCTATGAATAAAAGCAGCAAAGAGCTGCCAGACCTAGTGAAAAACTGTTGGGGTAGATGTGGGTGGAAAGGAGATTCTCCAGGAAAACTCTCTGACATAAACTCCGCTGGTCTGAGGGACCAGCCCCGCCTGCATGGAGCACAGCGCGCACCCAAAAATGCCACTCCAGTGAGCACTTTGCAAGCCAACAACCTCTTTACATCCATTAACATTATGGTCACTGCAAGAGTGTTCTGTTATACTGCAATTCCAAACAAATGCATTCCTGTGTTAATGATTTCATGCTCGCTTAACTTCACTGCCAGGCTTCAGGCAGGTCAGGAGCCCTCCACGTTCCCATGCACACACTTTGCATTAATGTGCTGCTGCCTGAGGAAATAATAAGTTGGAGAGTTTCTGTGAAGCCAGCCTGGCCTTAAGATATGTATGTACACAAACCCGTGAGGAGATACCACGCACACAGACTGTAGGAGGACTTGCAAAGAGACACCATCCATTAGAAGCAATGGGAGGTGGTCAGCCCAATCCCCTTCCCCTTAGGGGGGAGTTCCTCTTGCCCTCCAGCTCTGCTCACCAAGTTTCTATATAAGCTCATCCCAGGTCCCTGCAGTGGGATCTCAGACAGCCCTCTGTTGTCCTCCATGTGCCCCAGGGTGCTCATTCACTGGTGCTGGGACCAGCAACCAGTCCAAACTGATGAATGCTTTGGGGCAGACCCCACACCTCAGAGCACTGGGCCCAGGCACACACTCCAGGCACATCACCTATGTGCAGTGCATCCCTGGTGCCAAAACAAAAAAAACCCACACCTTTGACAGGAATAAGAACAACAAGCTAAGCCCAAGAACTCAACATTATAGTTGATCATTAAGAAACTCCCCAAAAGTCTGTGCTTTGCAAGTGATAAATGTATTATCTACCTAGGAAAATCTTATTACTCCTACATATCCAATATATTTTAACATAAGCTTTGTATGAAATTTGTATGAATGTGTTCCTATAACTGAGCTAAGACATTAAGATGCCACTAGTTTCTTCAAATAAAAAGGCAGAGGTATGGAGGTTGACAGCAAACTCATCTTTTAAATACTCAGAGTCCCCAGGGTATTACAAAACTCAAGAACTGTGGTGCATTATTTCACAAAAAATGTAAGGGAAAAGTGGAATTTCTTACGAAAGGTGACACATGGTAGACCGTAATTCCCACTGTATAAGAACATAAAACCAGAATAATAACCTAGTATTAAGTACATATAGAAGTTATTATTAGGGGAAATTGTAGATTTTCTTTTTATTATGGATTTGGAAAATTCTAAAGAGAATTTGAAAAGTGACAGAACCTTATTCAGAAAAGTTTCTTCCAAGTGGAGCTCCTTTTAAAAATCCTTGAGAATAAACATTCATCTACACCTTCCATTGCTCAGAAGAAAAAAAAAAAGAAAAAAAAAAGAAAAATTGGGAAGAAAGGTGATCATGGCAATGCTTGGTGAGGTGGGCTAGGATGGTGCCAGCCTTCTCTGGATGGCTGCAGCCTCCATGCCTCATCCACCCCAGTTCTTGGTGCAATGTCCTCATGACAAGCCCACTTCCTGAGGTAGTTCTGTCTAATGTGCTGTGACAGATGAGCATAAAGCCATTGCAAACCAGTGCTGCTGTAGAGGATGCTCTGGCCTTCCTTGTCACCTGCAGCTGCTCTTTCCTCTCCTGTCTGCTCCTGCCAGCATGAATATTTGGATGCTGTGCAGTGAGCTGGATCAAGGAATTAACCTATCTGAAAATGATCCCAAGATGAAGTATAACTAATGTCCCATTGGTTTTGCTACCTCGTGCAGCTGGGTGAACCCCAGTGGTGGCAGGAGGGGGAAATGAAAGGGAGAAAAAAACATTCAGGGCAACACATGGGGTAAGATGCTTCAGAACAGGCTTCAGGTCCTATGTCTCTAAATCCTTAGACAGAAGAAAATTGGTTGGGAAGTTTATATTCTACATAATTGCCCCAAACCCAACAAAAGCAAATTTCTGAGGGGTGGCAGAAGGGGAGAAGGAAGGCTGGTTGTGAGTGGGACTAGCCCAGCCATCCCTGTGGGTTTGAATAACTCCTGCTGGCATAGAGGACACAGCACCACACCACCATAGCACTTGGGAGAGCCAGTGGCACATGCCAACACTCAGCGGGACCCTGGAAGTTCAGCTGTTGTTTGATCCCAAAAGCTCAGCCCACACCTGCTCCACCTTGCTTGGGTGATTCTGGATTCATTGCAAGGCAACCCATCCTGTAACGAGGACTGTCAAAACCTGAATGCTACCACTGGATGGAAGTACCCCAGCACACTGCAGGTAAAGCTTTTTTCTTCTCTCTCCTTTGTTTTTCACTTTTCACCATGCACTTTTACCAACCTTATCCCTTTTGTGACAACATGATGTTTTGGTTTGTAAGCTTTTAGGTGTCAAAGTATGTTGACACTTTGGCAAACAAGCCACTCCCGTAAGCTGACAAGCACGACTTCCCTGCAGAAATTACAAATCTGCACACTCTGCCACTTATGGCTGATGTATGACTCTGAGAGCAAACTTTACATCAAACCTTGGAAACTGAATCCTTCTATTTATGTTACTAATTATCCATAAAGAAAGGACAGTGATAAAGTACTGATACATTTGGGATAGAATTAGAGAAGTAGATTTTCATAATCAATTTCCAGAGAATTCAGCTCCCTGACTTTGTGTCTGCTATTGAAATATGCAAGTTGCTGTCAGGTGTGTAGACTGATGAGGATTACAGTATTGGAGTGGAGGCTCATTATAAACATACTAATTAGTACCATGAAGGTGACAAATGCAGCACTTCAGACAACGTGAATACTAGGTCACAAAAGTCAGAAAGCTGAGTCCATAATTAATAACATAGCTTATGATGGTCAAACCAGAGAAGTAGAAAAAAGATTAAATTTTTTCACTGAATCACTGAACACTTGCCAGAAAGATCACACTAAAATCCAGGTAGTTAAGTTTACTAATTCATAGCCATGAAGTTTGACCCTAGTTCAGAAACCAATACAATATAAAATAGCAGCATTGTATTAAATAGGCTTTCATACTCAAAAAGCCTTTTCACTAACAGAAGTATTTTCCCAAAACTTTTCTCTTTTTCCACAGTAATTTAGAATCACTCTAATGAGAAAGTTGTGATTCAAACCCAGAAAACTCTATCCATAAGAGAAGGCCACAAACCAGTGAGTTAATCCAGAAACATTTTCTAGTATCCCTAGCATGCAAAGAAGCCTTTTGTGTATTTGTTTCTCCTGCAAAGACAGCAGAAAGGAGGAACTGAAAGAGCTGGAGTTTGGAGGGTCAAATTTTGTACAAGGTACTAAATCTCTCAGTTTGTAGACCAGAAAATTGCTAAAAATCAGTCTTTGTGAATATTTTTAAGCTGCAATGTTTACATAAATTTGAAAATTGCTTCACATCAACATCAGAGGACAAAATAGGACTGTCTTCAGTTTGATAATGGATCTACAAAGCAAGAAAATCACTCTTCTTTAACCTACTTTCTGTTCAGTTTACAATATAATACAGAACAAAAAAGGTAAGATTGTATGCAGAGGCCCCCATGCAAATAGGGAGCCAAAATCTAATCTGAACCCAAGGTGAAATTCACAGAATTGAAAATATCTTCTACTTTCGGCTACAACTAGCTGTTCAAATTTCACAATGACGACTGTGGAGAATTTGACCTATATTTTCTAAAGAGAAATTTCTGCTGTTAATAAAACATAGGTATTTTTAGATTTCATTCACTCTCTTTGAGCAGCCTAATAGTTTTGAGATAAAAATACCTTAGAGGAATCGCTCCCCCCATATCAATGAAAAGCCCTCA
Source organism: Lepidothrix coronata (assembly GCF_001604755.1). Lineage (NCBI taxonomy): Eukaryota > Metazoa > Chordata > Aves > Passeriformes > Pipridae > Lepidothrix > Lepidothrix coronata. The sequence goes on along the minus strand of NW_016690240.1, from coordinate 2,358,310 downwards.
GGGAATGACAGAGCATTAACCTGCCCGATAACCTCATTAACCTTTCCCCAAAGAACATTTTCTCTGAAACTGTGAAAATCTCAACATGTCAGAATACTAGGATGAGTCTTCCACCATATCACCCCATGCTCTTCTGTTGTGAAAGGGCAGTAATTATTGTAAAACAACAGTTTAAGGCAGAGACAACAGTACTGATGATTCAATCAGGGAGTTTCCTTATAGGCTCTCCCAGCAGAAAGTACTTATAAACACTGCTATCCAGAGTCTTTTCAAAGTCAGGAATAACAAATATTAATTATCTTCCATGGACTACCTTCATGGCTGCTTCTGTAAACTGACATTCAGGAACCGTGAGGATTAATTACAAGTAATGAAGCTCATTTCTGCATCGCACAGTTAAACACAACTCCCTGCAAATGGGTTTGACCTTTCTAGCACCACGTGCTCTGGAATTCCTTACTCAGAAGGGGATTACCTGCAGCCAGCATCTTCACATGAGAACCAGGATCATATATGAACCAGGCTAAGAACCTGGCTCTATACTCAGGCTTTAAAAGCGAAATAGATATTTGACAGAAAACCATGTTTAGTAAATGACATTGTGTGAACCACTGACAGCTGAACAGGCTTCCCGCAGAAAATGCTTAATGACACTTGTGCAGTCTTATGCATATATGTGAAAAGGTGTGTCTGCACTAACACACAGCTCGCTACAGAGAGGCCTGGGCTGTGAAGCTTGAAACTACCCCAAAATCAGTGTGTAACAAGATTAAGATTACTGCAAGACTGAACTAAAGAGTGGATATATTATCCACAAACTGTTCAGTCCTAGCAGTACACTGAGAAACATTTCCATACACTCAACTGATGCCATTAAACACAAAATTTTATCATGGGTTCCACGCTGAGATATTCTGGAAAAGAAGCAAGGCCATAGGGTTGTATTGCAATCTGGCTTTGCAAAATGAACATGAAAAATTGTATCTAATGTAATTATTAGTTTGGACAGGACTTTAGTTAATCAGTCATGTCAAAACACATCTTCTGCATTGTTGCTTGAATCTCAGATGCTGAACCCAGGAGTTTATGGACACACAGAATATGAAAGAAAGATCATCAAAAAGATCTCATTGGTCTCAGACATGTTATTTTGTTTGGGAAAAAAAGTAAATTCATAGTGGTATGAAAGAAATCTTGAAAAAAATTAATGCTCTAATGTTGCTCCACAGACATGCTGATTCAACAAATCATGCCTTAAAAGTCACATTTGACATCAGAATTTAATGACCCTGATGAGGTTGATCCTCACAAACAGGGGAAGTCAATTCCTTGCCCTGGAGAAAGTGGACTGCCTCCTCCTTTAATGTGCTCACTTCTAAAACTGGGAACTGTCTGGTTGCTGTTGAGTATTTACAGGTCAGTTTGCATTTTCATAGACTTTAGTCGCTGCCTTCAGTCATTGCTCCCAGCAGAGAAGAAACAGTGTTGAAATGCCACAAAACTGACAATCTCCACTCTAGCAGAGGAAAGCCCCTAAATCTAACATCACTTCTCATCACCTACCCTTTATAGGTCAGACGTATCCAACTGCAAGTTAAGATTAAAAGTGGCTCGCTACTAATCTTAGCACAAACATTAGTGCCGCTCTAATACACTGTGCTGTGCAGCAGGGTGGGAGATGAAATAATCAGCTATCTGGCTGGCCTCTAACCTTGGCTTGGAAGTGCATAGGGGTGGGAGCAGCATTACGAATGTGTTTAATGATCTCTGCCTGTCTGGATCAAGTTTAGTAATAATTGTAACAAAAAATACATGTAGACCAACTTCAAGATCCTTTGGAAGATTCAGACAACAACTCTGACTTACGTTAATCTTTGCCAAAGTAATACCATTTTGATGGTACCTGTCAAAACTGGTGTGTCTCCTGTTTTGTCTTGCAGCTGCTATCATGACTTGTGATTCAATGCTCACAGCTGCTTTAAAAATTTTTAATGAATAATTACACCAGCCAGTTTTCCATGTGACTTTAACTTCATCAATATTATTACCTTTGGAGATATTCATGTAGAGGTCCCACTGGAGCATTTCAAGAAAGGCCATGGGTAACATGTCTGGATCTATAAATTTAACATGGAACTGTTTCCGGTGATTTCCCTAAGGATCTGTTCCCTAGGTACATTTTTTTAAAAAAACAAAAACATAGCTCCCTAACAAATAAAGAAGCAAGATGAAATTGTCTTTTTCCTTCTGTGCTTCTAAATGAATGCAGATGCCTGCAAATTATTAAGATTTCTTGGAAAATCAGTGACCGTAACAAGAACCTTCTGCACCCCTCGATGAGCAAAAAAGCCATCACCAAGTTGCAAACCAAATTTATAGAGCAGAAATACTTGTCGACTTCACTTGGGAAAAAGGTCTGAGGTGTAAGAAAAGCCTGAAGATAATGATTTATATCATATGGAACCTCTCAGCCCTGTTCTCTTTTAATTACCTTCATCACTATGGAGACAATCGGCTTTTTGTTTCACTCTTTCAACTTCTTGGGGTGAGTACTGATGCCCTATTAATCAGGGTACTGCAAATAACAGCAAAAGGATAACTAGCCTTATTAAGAATTAGCTCATCTCACGATTTCTCTGCTCAAAGCATTGAATCCAAACTATCCTGCCAAGCTGCCTGCTGATAACAAACATGGAAAGACCATTTTAATTGTAAAAACAAAAGGTCTGACATACTATCACCATCCCAAACAACTCTGGCAGAGCCACCGGCTGCTCCTTGCTGCTGCTGCTGCTGGAAGGGGAAATGCTGTTGGGAGTCAGCTGAAGGTCGGCTGCTGCTGTTGCTGCTGCTTCTTAAAATGCAGAGTTAGTTTAAGCACAGATGCGACTAGAAAAACCTGCACAGATGGTTTTTGTCAGTGACTCTCCGATAAGTTACATTTATATTCACTTAAGCTTGGAGTAAAACAGCAACATTATCATTTAAATTAATGAATTCATGCTTTGGTTTCCTGTAATAGTTATTTCGTTGTTGACTGACTTGCCTACTTCTGTATGGTCTATCAGATAACAGAAGGCACATTTTCACCATCTAGAGTATTCTCAGTTATCTAAAATTTTTCACCAAATAGGAACGCTTATTACTATGAAGGAGCTGTGGTTAAAATAAAACAAACACAGATTTCCTGGGAGAAAGATGGCCAAAGTTTGAAGTGCAAGCATAGATATAATCCTAATAAGGCTATGTTTGGTTCAAACCAGTGACTCTAGCCTACATATGAACAAAACAGCCTAATCCCATACTTGATGCCAATGCAGGCCTAGTAATATAAATAATTTTGATATTCAGCTTCAGGTAACCCAGAGCTCAGTGTTGCATGGAAACTGTGCCTAGCTCCTTCCTGGAGTCAATTAGCTAAAGAAAAAGGTTAATTTTCTAAAGAGAAGCACATTGAAGGTATCAGAATCAGCCCTACGCCATTTGTTTTCCACTTCCCAGAACTGCCAGGTGACAAAGATATCAGTGCAGTCTTAAGTGCCTTTTCCTGGTCCCCAAGCCTGGCTGGCTGGGAACACCACCTTGCATTCAGCAACACCCTTGTAAGCTGCTGGGGAGATAGCCTGGAATGCCTCACAGACCTCTTTCCCCTCCTCTGTTATATCACACTGGCAGTCTACCAGAGGGGCCAGGGGAGTGTTCATCGCTCCACATAACACCAGCCACAATGCACAGCCCTGCAGCTGCCCCTTTCCCTCAACCACACCCCAACCTTACATTTAAACTGTAACCATCTCTGAACATGTAACCTTTATGTAGCTAGGTTATCTAGGGATTTTTCCTTCAATATTTCCTGAATATTTTATATTCCTTGAGCACTGTTCACAGTAATTGAATAATCCAATAATTCTCAGCAATGACATACAGCTTAGTCTCTTTCTAATTTGAGCATGATGATACCTCATAAATGAATTGGGGCAAGCCAAAAAGTAAAGGCGTTTCAGGCAGTAATGAAATCTAAAATGCTCGCCTGCATCTATTTATTAATGTCATCACCGAGCAAAAAAGCAATAGAGCATCAAAATGAAACACTGCATCTGTGGCTCGCCTATCGCCTATCACTTACACACACATGCACACAGAGTTAATTAAAGACTGCAAGGCTGTAGTACAGGTTTCTCTTTATCGAGCTTTTCTGCATTATTCCATCTATAACCCAGACTAAGATACTCTGATAAAAGCTCAGTAGAAAAATGTCCGAGCAGCCTGCCAAGAACCACACAGACTTGGCCTATGGACAAAACACAAATCCACAACTGTGGAAAGGAAAACAAAAATGAGGACAGAAAGCCAACTACTCGTTCATTTCGGGATACAGAAAATAGAAGCATGTTTTTCAGCAGCTGACTGCTTACATGAAATATTTAAAATTGCAGCACAGCCAGTTGTTGTTCAGAACCAGAACAACATCGGAGGTCACTGGGCTCCTGACCGTGAGCATCACTTGAGCAGAGAAAAGAGTTACAAGGACCTCTTAAGTCCCCCTCAGTGTAGCTATTCAAAGAAAAACCTTTCCTAGGAGAAAAGCCTGCTAGACATTGTCACAGACTTGTGCTACACCTGTTTGAGGTTCTATTACAAAACAGCAGGAAGTTATTTTGACACTGAGCCAGATTTTTGAAAAAAATGCATATAAAATACCTCTCTGCACAGCAAACTACTGTATCTCTCTATCTCGGGGTTAGCCATTTGTTAACAATTTTTTTTCTGATAACATACAGAGCAGATAGCTGTGTCCTTAGTCTAACAGAGTGTCCCTTCTTTAGTTTGCACAGTCCTGAAGAATTTTTATGGCACTTTACAGCACTTCACTGTTACAGTACAGTGTTTTCTAGGAATTCATATACATTTACTTACAGATTTGGGTTCCCTGGTGGTCTAGCGGTTAGGATGCGGTGCTCTCAACGCCGCGGCCCGGGTTCAATTCCCGGTCAGGGGACTTCCCCAGGCAGAAGGAGCTCATCAGCCCTGTAAGGCAATCCATCTAAGAGAAGGTCACTCTAAACAAACCTATGTCCTGAGGACCTCACTGCCACTGTCCAAGCTTGCTCGGCCCCGGCAGATGAACCTCAGGATTAAAGGGGGGGCTCAGTTCAGCGCACGCTGGGTCTCACCTAAAAAATCCACTGCGCAGGCTCGAAGGGTTAATGACCTTTCCCAAATCTTCTTTCGCGAAGACTGGCCATGATGATGATGACTTACAGATTTATAGGAGAGCATTCCATGCTGATCATCTGACAGTACTAGGCACGCAAAGCAACAGAACATCTCACTTTTGACATTAGTATGATTTGAGAAATGCTATTTCAAGTGAGAGAGAAAAGTTGGAAGTCAGGTAGAAAGAATGAGATCATGATCCCTTCCCAATACTGAATTGCAAGAGTGGAATTAGGCTGATAGATCTAGGTAGTATATATTTGTATACATTTGTGTTTCCAGGTAGATATATTTCCCAGTCTTCTCCTGAAAGGGAGAATATCTTGGGGGAAAAAAAAACCAAAAAAGCTAAACAGAGCTTTACTGTCTTCTTTTCTGGCTAAGCCTCCATCTTGCAAACAAAACAAAAAAAAAGCAAAGCAAAGAAAATTTCCATTCTGTGCCAAAGTACTTCATGGAATAAAAAATTGATTCAATTTATTCTTCTTTTTATATTTTTACCTTTTTATAATTTAGTTTATCTCAACATAAACAGTTTTGAAAAGTCTGAACCAATTCAGTAGCTCTGTTTTACCCTGAGCTGCAGTTTTTGGTAAAAAATAGACCAAACCAATTTACTTTAGTTTGATATGCCCTGAGCTGGAGGACCATGACTGCAAGAATTATCAACTCCCAGGTGACCCTAAAATTGTGCAGGCTCTGCTGCTCCAGCTGGATCCCTACAAATCTATGGGGCCTGATGGGATTCATCCCAGAATACTCAAAGAGCTGGTTGATGTCAATGCAAAAACTGTCTCAATGATTTTTGAGCAGTTTGGGGAATCCAGAGAGGTCCCAGCTGACTGGAAGCTGGCAAACACTATCCTGATTTTCAAGAAGGGGAAGAAGGAGGACTCCAGAAACTACAGGCCTGTCAGTCTCACTTGAGTGCCTGGTAAAGTTATAGAGAAGATTATTCTGGCAGGTATTGAAAAGCACCTGAAAGACAATGCAGTCATTGGTCACAGCCAGCATGGCTTCATGAGAGGAAAGTCCTGCTTATCAAACCTGATTTCCAAGGTAACCCACGTAGTTGATCAAGGGAAGGCAGCTGATGTAACCTTTTTGGATTTCAGTAAAGCTTTTGATACTGTCTCTCACAGGATCCTTCTGGACAAAATGACCAGCTGGATAAACACATCATGCAGTGGGTGAGCAATTGGCTCACAGAGGGTAATAGTGCATGGAGTAACATCAGACTGGTGACCAGTCATTGGTGGGGTAACACAGGGCTCCATCTTGGGCCCTGTGCTCTTCAACATCTTCATAAAGGACTTGGATGCAGGAATAGAAGGGATAGTAAGCAAGTTTGCAGATGATACAAAACTGGGAGGAGCTGTTGACTCCCTCAAAGGCAGGGAGGTCCTGCAGAGAGACCTCGACAAATTAGAGGACTGGGCAATCACCAACCATACAACAACTTCAACAAGGGGAAGTGCCGGATTCTGCACCTGGGATGGGACAAACCTGGCTGTACATACAGACTGGGGTATGAGATGTTGAAAAGCAGTGCCACGGAAAGGGACCTGGGGGTCCTGGTTGATGTCAAGTTGACTATGAGTCAGCAGTGCCCTGGCAGCCAGGAGGGCCAACGGTGTCCTGGGGGGCATCAGGCAAAGCATCCCCAGCCAGTCGAGGGAGGGGATTCTCCTGCTCTGCTCTGCACTGGTGTGGCCTCACCTGAAATACTGTTGCAGTTTTGGGAACGGCAATATAAGAAAGATATTAAGGTATTAGAGTGTCCAAATGAGGGCAATGAAGATGGTGAAGGGCCTTGAGGGGAAGCCGTATTAGGAGTGGCTGAGGTCACTTGGTCTGTTCAAAGTGGAGAAGAGGAGACTGAGGGGAGACCTCATTGCAGTTACAATTTCCTTGTGAGGGGAAGATGAGGGGCAGGCACTGATCTCTTCTCTCTGGTGACCAGTGACAGGACCTGAGAGAACGACCTGAAGTTGTGTCAGGGAAGGTTTAGGTTTGATATCAGAAAAAGGTTCTTCCCCTAGAGGGTGGCTGGGCATTGGAACAATCTCCCCAGGGAAGTGGTCACAGCACCAAGCCTGACAGAGTTCAAGAAGCGTTTGGATGATACTCTCAGGCACATGGTGTGATTCTTGGGGATGGTCCTGTGCAGGGCTAAGGGCTGGACTTGATGATCCTTGTGGGTCCCTTCCAACTTGACATATTCTGTGATTCTGTGAAATACTTGATGGTCATTTCAAGCTAGACACACTCAGAAAATCCTCTAGAGCAAAAAGGCTAGCTCTTTCCTGGAGGAACCCTCTTTTCTGGGGTTCATCTCTTCTGTTTCCTGAAATGCCCTTTTTCACCAACCCTCTTCTCTCTGGTATTGAGGTTGTTGCTGTGGCTTCCCAGAGAACACAGCAGCCTCAGGAGCTCTAACTCCACCTGTTCACAGATGGAATCCAACTTCTTCTGTATCGTAATTGGAGGTACAAAATCCATCATGTAACAGGACTGAAAAATAACTACACCATACCCTAATGCACACAGGGTTCATACACCTAGTATCATGATGACCCAAGAGGCATTTATCCTATCATTGAGGTTCATTAAAATACACCGACTAAAGAGGCAATGAATAGAAAAAAGGCTAACAAGTTGAAATTAAATGACAGTAATTAAGTAACTTTCCTATGTCTTATCATGGTAACACCTGGTACTGCCTTATACAAACCAAGAGCCAGAAACCTCATACAAGGAACAACAGGAAAATTTGACCTTTCGTCATTCACTGCTAAAAAAAAAACCAAAAACTCCACAGAAATGTAGTTCGCCATATGAGGACAGGCAGGATGAATCACACAGCTATTCAGATAATTAGTAGGTACTTTACTAGCAGGTCGCCTTTTGCTCCTGAAGTGGAATTACAAAGGTGGCAGGCCACCTGCTTAGTCTCCAAAGCCCTGGGAAAAGGGCCAAACACGAGGGTAGAAAGAACTTTGAAAACCACTGCCAGCCCAAAAGGTATCATTGGCCCATGGTAAATACAGTAAGAATCATTAAGGTATGTGTCCTGAAATTCACTTATCTAGAGTCAAAAGTTCAGAAGGACAGGGTTTCCTCACAACTGTACAACACACCGGCTGCAAGGGCTGGAGTACTGAGCGATTCAACTTTAACAAAAGGTCTGAAGCAGAAGCTCAAAATTAATGGCAAAAATGTACACGGACTCTGTTGGTGCCATTCCTGTTTAAAAGACATATTGTCCAAAAGACAAGGTCCACTCCTTCCTTCTTGTTTTAACCAACAGAATTTTAAAGAGCAAATAGAGAGAATATCTTACAGCCAGTACAGACCACCAATTTCTTCACTGATGCTTGATGTAAGAGTTGTGCCTGTCATGCCAAACTTGCCCCCCTGACTTGCCCCCACTGGTCTGGTGCCATGTACTCTCCAGAGATCCACGAGAGAGGATTTTGCAACTTTTAAATGAAAAATCACAAGGCTATCAAATTCTTCAATTTCTCACTATTTTGTCTTCTATCTTCCTTCATTTTTTTTTTCCTTCACATTATTTCCCTTATATGAATTGCCCCGATGTTTTCCAGGCCCCATGCCACTTTTTCACATTCAGATCAAAATTAGGATTCTTTTTTTTGTACAGTTTTGTATCATTACTGGTTTATTTGTTATCACCCTATTTAGCCTCTTGTTTCAGAATGAGGACGTGTGGTCTGCTTTCAGATTGCCTCTGTGTCTTGTACCAAAATGTGTCCAATATCAAACTTTGCTGTAATCCCAGTCTCCTCTCCTACAGCCTATATGCTGCCATTTCTATTCACTATTTCTGCTGTTCCAGTAAATTTCCAACACACGTAATAATGGTCATGCACCTCTGATGCAAATATCTTTTCATGTGATATTCGAGGAAACATGATGTCAAATATCCAGCCACTTAACCAGCTGAAAATCTGTTATTTGTAAAGGGCCATTCAGTAATAAAGTGAAAAAGAACCTCCAGCAATAAAAATATATATGCAAAGTGACCAGTCATCTTTACTGCAACAGCTGCTGAGGAAACACAGGATTTCCTTGACTTAAAATAACTGAAGTGATTCCATCAGGTGGAAAACAGTTTCTAAAAAAGCTCTGTATTTTGTTCTGTTTCACTGCATTAACCCCAACAAGGTGAACAGAATTAGGAGCATTTTTTCTTTTTCAGTTTCTGTGACTGCTGTAAATAAAAAACTGACCCATTCCTCCTGGCCACACAGCCATTTCATTCACCACAATCTTCCATTCCCATCAAAACAGCATCACGGCTATGGCATGTCTTGAGAAAACAGAGCTACAGCAGCATGCTGCCGTCACTCTCGCAAGTCTTGCCAGGCTCAGAAAAACCTGAGGAGCTCCTGAGTCCAGGCACCCCAACCCTGCTGCTCGCAAATCACCTTGAGGCTCTACCAGCACCTCTGCCTTCTGTGAGAGCAAAAATCAGCACAGCTAAAGTATCATAAATACTGCACTCTAGGTAATTTGCCAAAATGCAGTCTACAGGCTGCTGGCTGCTTGTAAAGCGTGAGTTTTCCTCTTCATTTCCAGATATTAAAATGAAAAAAAGAAAAAAAAATCCACCCTTTTTTTCCCAGGACTACTTTCCTGTGTTAGAGGGACACCTCTCAGGGCAGCCCCAACTATTAACAGGAAATCAGAAGAAGTAACACCTGAAATTGTCACTTTGTACTCCCAGTGATGTTCTGTGATCGCACATGGAGTCCCATAAAAGTAGTCCACAGTGTGCTCCTTCCCTGGCCGATCTGAGAGCCAGCAAGAGCGCACCCAGGTAAACAGCAAGTCTCCAAGCTTTGCTGGGATCAGACACAGTGGTGCAGTGCAGCTGAGGTTCACCTTGCAAGGACTTCTTCCAGATATATTCTGAAGAAGGCAAAATAAACTTGCATTACTTCCAGAACCAGGAAGTTGGTTAGACCAGTGTCTCTGCCCATTTCCATCCTTAGACCATCCTCATTGCTCATTCAAGGCTCGAGGCTTGTGAGAGCTTCAGGGAATCCCTTAACCACAGTACACCTCTTGCCTGCCTAGAATGACCATGGTGTGGATTTTGTATTTTATTTGTCTTCTAATAATCAGTACAAAAGGGAGAAAAACACCTTTAAAGTGTTTGTGAGTCTGCAAGGACACGAGGATCTCCCATCTGTGTGGTCACAGCTCAATATTCATGTTATTGTTTACTAGTGGTGTAATGTCTTTCAGGGAAAGATGATACAGTAATACCATTAACTCAAAGACACAGGGTGAAAACATCTTAAATTAAAGAAACAATGCATTCCAGGTGGAGAAACATTCAACACATACTGAGTTATCCATTGGCTTTTTATCATAGAATGGTTTGGATTGGAAGTGAACTTGAGGATCATATAGTTCCAAAACCCCTTTTATACCTATTGGCTTGCTATGACTCTCACGATTCTGTAGTTCGCTGGCCACACAAAGAAAAGTGAGGAAATGTTTTGGAAACTATCTTTTACAGTACCATTTATTGTCCTTCTTACCTTGCTGTTTCAAACTGCATAACATGGATAAACCTGCTTCCTCTGACTTGACTTAAAAATGCAATCTAAGCATCACACAATTCAAAATAATTGCATGGTTCCATTAATTCTTATGTGGTGACTCAGAGTTTACTGAGCTTCCAAGCAATGACAGCACACAGTGGAATGAGAAAAGGGCTGAGAAGGAAAAGGACAGGCTGGGGCTTGGAGAGCCTTTCGCACAAGAAGACACAGAACAGACTCACACAAGAAGACACAGAACAGCCAGGGCAGCATAGAGAAAGGAGAATAAGGAGCTGGCTAAAATCATTATAAGGAGAAGCTGGTTATCTAATGAGTATTCAGTTTCTTAGTGCACAAAAACTAGGGTCTGTTCAGTGAAAAATTATCAGTTAGAAGGTCTGAAATAAACCAGAGAATTATCTTTTTTACAGAAAATATAATTATAACTGAATCTGAATGCTATAGGACACGGTAATAGCCAAAAATATATGTGAAAAAGAAAAAAAAAAAGAGAAAATAAAAAGTCTCTCAGAGAGTTTCAGAGAGAAATCCATTACTGACTTCCAAACTACGCATGACACCCAGCTTGGGAAAGTCCCAAGCTGCTGGCTGCCAGCAGCAAGCAGAATATACCACGGGGAAAGATTGCTTTAAAAACATCCTCCATTTTAGACTCATTCCCTGAGCACCCCACACAGGTCACCATTAGAAACACGCTACTCAGTGAAATGTATTTCTGTAGGAAAACCCCTCCTGGTTTTGCATTACACTCAAAAACTGAACTGCTCTCAAGGCAATGATGCCAGAAGAAAAGCAACAGCAGTGCCTGGTGTGTACATCTATAAAACATTTGCATTTTAAACACAGTATGCTTGGCACATCTGAAAGATTCTTACTTCGCTCAGGATTGCCTTTGAGAAAAAGTAGCAGGCAAAGAAGTGGAAAAAAAAATCCAAAACAGAGTTAACATATGGGTATCTTGGTAAAGTCTAGGTGACAGAGCCTTCCTCTCTACCCTCTCCTGACAGAATCAGTCCTGTTCAGGACATTTGCCAGACTTTGTACTGCTCCAGCTCCTGCACTGAGCATCTCACAGACTGCACAAAGAACACAGCCTTTGGGCACTTGAGAGATCCACCTCCACCCCACTCCTCTCCCAGAAACATCAGCTGTTCCTTCCCTCCACCCCTGTGGTTGACCAGCCAGTTCAGGTACCCTCCAGGAAGGATAACATTTCCACTGAGGAAAACATATTTTGCTTTCTTATCTGCAAAATACAATGCAGGGGGAAGAACTACATCTGCTTCCCTCTGGCTTGGGAAGAACCACGTCCAGATCATTCTGCTCAAGGGCAGCTCTGGGGGTGCTACTGTCACCTTTAGTTATTAAAAAGTGCCAACCCCAAGCAGGGAAACACTGACTTTGTTCCTTCCAGGGATCATGTAGGTGTCAGTGCCAAATCCATGAGTTAATTAAAAATTGTATTTTCTATGGGAAAACAACATGGCCAGCATAATAGAGCTATAATTATAGCCAGGTTTCCACTGGTAACTTGTTAATTGATTCTTTTTCTGCTTCTTAAAGGAGAGCAGGGCTGCTGTCACGCCCTCTTTCCTTCCTGCTGCTGCAATTTCTCCAGTAATATTCCCGGCAAAATGTCAATACATTTGTGTCTGCTCTAAAAGGGGCTCAGCACAATGTTGCATGACACGCAGCATCCTGAAAAGAAGTTGCTCTGCAACATGGCAAATCATTACCTGTGTAATTACCTACATAGTTTTATATAGAGCATCAAAAATGAAAATATGATAAGTCTCATCTCTCCTCAGCACTGCTCTGTTGTCATGGCAACCGAACACTTTCTCTTTCCCCTCCATCCTTTTTCCCAAGGGACAAAGAAAAGCACTGGGGACTTCACAGATCGGAATAGATGAGGCACAAATAGTTTGCCAAATGCATTTGTTCACTGACATCTCTTGCTTCATAATTGTGTGCATTGTGCTCACTAAAAGTGAGCTGCTGCAAACACGGCCACCTGCTTTCTGCCCAGCACCGTCCCTGCAAAACAACTCCCACATCCTCTTCTCCACCTCCACCTCCCTCCACATGCTCAGGCAAACTCCCTCAAGCCAAGCTGTTTATTTTTTTTCCATTTAGCCATTTTTTTCCTGCTTACATGTGCATGGATGAATGGAGGTGAGCTCGCTTTGACTCCTCCTGTACTGCTGAGTCCTAAATTACTCTGGCAAGCAACAGGTTGAAGTAAATACCTACATCCTCCAGGCAGCCCTTTCATATGTGGCACACTACAGGGAAGAGAAGCAAGGTGTGGGGTTTGTGATCCAGGTAAGTGGAAACTTTCACAGCAGTGCTGCATGTCTTGCAGGCACTGCCTTGGCTGTAGGAGGAGGTGCATGGACCGGGGCTGGCACAAGTGCTTCCTAGGGAGAGCTGCTTGGTGCTGCCTCCCACCCGCTCTCGGTTGCTTACTACTTTGCCAAACTTAAACTGACTGGGTTTCAGTGCCCATGCCAGGTGTTTGGCTTACACCAATGGAGCAGTTTGCTTTTGTTTTATTGGATGCGCTCATTAAAATGATTCTTCTATTCCGGAAATCAAGGTTGGGGACAATACAATTTTTGTGGGTACTAAAACCAAGATCTTTCTAATTTTTCTTTGTTTCAGAGTTGTAAACAGAAGGAGAGGGGCATATGTGTTCGCATGACGAAGATGTATCTCTTCCCATTCCTGTGAGCTTTCCACTGAGCAGAAGTAGTCAAATCCCTCCAAGCCTTTCCATGAACACATGATGAAGACCATCCCCCATATTGGTGGAAGCTAACACCTCTACCACATCTGTGACACTGGAATGAAGATCCGGGGAAAGGGGTCCCACCAACCCACTGCACACACCCCATCCAATGCCAGGTGCTAACTGGCCTCACGCCTGTGCCTCTCTCCTACAGACAGCCATGGAGCTGCTGACCACAAGCACAGAAAACAAGACCCTCATCCCACAGGCAGCACGTGGGCAACACAATCAGCTGCCCATGAAAATGCCCTCCTCCAAATGAATGAGGCTTCTCACTGCTTTCAGTGCAAATGGAGACAAAGTGCTTCAAAGGCGATGATGACCTCTCGTGCCAGCTGTCAGGAGGCAATGTGGGACGTGACATCGAGGATAACGACTTGGTGGCACCCTGCGCACCCTGCACCACTGCACCCTGCAATGTCCACTTGCGCCAGCAGTCACTAGGCATTGTTCTCACAGATGTACCAGGCACTCTCCCATTTCGGGTCATAATGAGCTGCAGATGTGACAGGCATTTCAGATTCTGAATCTGCAGCAACGAAACACTCTACATAGATTCTTCTGTCTCATTTTTACTTGGTAATTTTTAATAATGACAATTTAACTTCATTGTGTGTGCCATATACAGCAACGGCCAATTCAGAAAGCATCCTAAAGGGTTCTGATTGCTTAACAAATCTTTCAAGTAGTTTTCCAACATTTTTTTATAAAGTGTTGGTATTCTGGAAATTCAGAGTTTCAGAATATCACTTTGATAGCTCTCTAGAGGGAACTAATAAATAATTAGGAAGCACCATACTTTGGAGATACTCTGCCAATGCTTCAATTAAAAGCATCTCCATCTCACTTTTAAAGGACTTCAAAATCAGCATGAAAAAAAGCTGATGTTATACAGAATATATTTACACACATCAAAGAGTAAGTCACAAGTGAAAGCTTAATTAAACTGAAAGTCGGGTTGATCAATTAAGTCATGCATTTCAGAAGGCAAAAACACCTTATATAACTCCAAGAAACTATGATAAATGTTGGAAAGCCTAGAATTTTGACAACGAGGCAAAAATCAAATCCCTTCAAACTTTCAGGTTTTACTCTATCGCAAACCTTCATGCTTGTCCTGTAACCCTTCACATGATGATGCAATTAAATCCAATTTTTTGGTTGGTTTTGACACAGGTGTAAAGCTATGTACATCATCCAGTGGTACCAGTTCCCACTGTAGTTAAGGGTATAGTGAATGGCATATTAGAAGTGACCTAAAGTTTCCAACAAAGCTACAAATCCTCCATATCAAACTCCAGAGCTGACTCTAAAAGCTGCTTTCCAGCAGTGTTTATTTAACATTAACCATGGCAATGTTAAATGCTCCTCATTTCAGGGAGGGGCTGCAATAATATAAGCTTTGCAGATGCCTGCAATACACAGAGCAAGATTCTTGCAAGTTAAGTCTGGATATCATTGCCTCTCAGCATTCAAGAAGACAGATTATTTTCCAAAGCATGTGTTGAAATGCTGTAGAGGAACATTTTTTGGTTTACAGAACCAAAAAGTTAAGTTAAATTAAACTGACTTCTATCTTATTCTGCTATAAATAAGTGCAACCCAATTTTACCTAGTTTTACCTGTTTGTTTACTAGGTAGAGTAATAACCCTGAGGAAAGGTTTGCGGTAACATACTTCACTTAATGAGGATAACAGATCTTTAACAGATATGCGCATCATATTCACAAGGGGAACATGTATACACTTATTTTGGTTGCATTCTTATACCTCACATATTCATGCCTTAAAACTCCCATATCAATTGAATGTAAGTTCAGCAAGTGTAAGGAAATGGCTTCTGCCCACTAAGAATATCTGGGGGCAAGATTTCTGGATTTTTTTTTAAATGTGAATCTGCACTTCATATTAAAAAATTACACAAATGTTTCTGAAAAACAGGGTTTTTAACTTCTTTAAGTACTTCTTCCCATTCTATGTGATTTTCCTGCTTATTACAGACAAAAATTAATTCCGTGTTATGAAAGGTTATGGTGTGCAAAGTCTCATATCAATTAGTTCATTTTGGTGTCTTTAAACAGAGAGAGGGGTAAACACGGAGATAACACAATGCAGAAAATGAGTTTTGACTTCAGATTTGGAAGAACAAGCATTCCTCCGTAACTCAGATCATCACAGCAGGTTTCCAGGAATAAGTAAAACAAACCCAAACCAAAGGAGGAGGGGGAGTAAAGCCCAAAATCTAGGTCAGAGGAAGAAACCAGAGAAGTACAAAGAACCGGTCTTCATGAGCTTCAGAACTGATTGTGTGAAGGTCTCATCTCCTGCCATGTATGTGCATATCCTGTTCATATGTGACACTAACTGCGGAGAGGGAGACACAGGAATGTTAAACAAAGAAGGCTCAAGTGGCACCTTTGGTGAAGCATGAGAGATCCCATTAGGACAATAACATACCTGGCTATACCAAAGAAAGGTCACCTCAGGGAGAATTTGCTCTCAGCACAGCCTGCAAAAAAATTTAATTTTCTCAATAAAAAGAAGGGCTAAAGAGCAAAAGGGAATCCACAATACTGTGCTCAAGGTAAAGCCTACAAATATAGAAAGCATTTGCAGCATTTTTTCATAAACAGACCAGACATATAAGTAGTTCTTACACCCCAAATTTCTGTGATCCTCTATTTGCAATCTTCATTCTTCTGCTCAGCCACCTGGTTTTACATTTACAGATGGCTTTGAGATCACAGTTTGTTATCTCATTCAAACATAATTAACAAACACATTTCATCCTTTTGCATCAACAGGGATCTGACTCTTCATGATAGAACAACGAAAATGGAAAACTTCAGCAGATGCATTCGGTTATTGCTTTCTGCCATCCTCTTGGAGATGTCTTCAATACCTCCTTCTATTCTCATTGTCTTTAGAGTAAGTCCTTTCCTATTGTAACAGGGACACAACTCCTACTGAAAGTCACTACAATTTTTCTTGTCTTTGAATAAAAAAGCAAATTAACTGATGAATGCATCTGTTATTTCCTTATCTCTTGTGTTCAATTAACGACTACCATTTTGAGTGACAAAAACTGTCTCTTACCATCTGCTCACTAGAAATCTGCTTTAAGGACATTTATCAATCTATTTTCTTTTAATTCTTAAGATAGTGGTTTTGCTTTCTTTCTGGTTTTTGCCTTCTGTTACCTCTACTCGCAGCACCACATGTGAAATGAATAACAAGAAAGAAAATTGTTTGACATTGTACCTTCCCGTTGCATTGCAACTAGACAAAACCAGGGCAAGTATAAATTTAAGAGGTGCACAGAAATGCACAAATAATTGGTATTCCACCAGAAATTTTATTTCTAGTATCTTGCAACCTCTTAATCCTCAAAGACTGACTTGGGTGCTGTGAGAAGGGAAGAGAGGCCAGATGGCTCTGTTGGCCCCAGAAGCACTTGCCTGCCTTAGTGCAGGGATGTTTTCCATGCTGCTGGGAAACAGCCCACAGGGATAATTCATGTCAGGCACACAACAGCTTTCTAGACATTCCCTTTCCCAAAGCACGTGTAAATGTAGGCCAAGGGTGAGACTGGGTGGTGGAGACTCGTGTTGGTGGGCTGAGCTGACCTCTGCCTCCCACCCACATCCCCAGGCTGCTCCCTTGCACCCACTTGCAGCCTGTCTATGCTGCATGTGCTCACATCACATGTGTTTTCATGGGTCTCAGGCTGGGAGCTGTAATCACTCCTGGGGTGATAGCTGCCCCACTCTTCCTCTGCAAAACCAGTTGGGGCTTGGCTCTGAGGCTTGAGGCAGAGGCTGGCATAGTGCTGGGGTGGGAGCATGGTCATCCCTAATTCATATCAGATGTTTCCATCTCAGCACTGAGTGATCCCAACCTCCTTTGATGAGTAGCATTTCCTTACCTCTTCTGTGAACACAAAAGCAAATTAACTGATGAAAACAGCTGTTCTTTCCTGATCACCTATGTTTAACTAATTACTATCTATTCCCCTTTTTTCTGGCAACACCTAGAGTGAGGTCCATCAGGAGAGTCTTGGTCATCTGCTGTGCTTATTTTTTTCTCTCTCTGGCTCTGGCTTTGTTTGCTCCAGTCAACTCCTGTTGAGCCAATGCCTCAGCACCCTATTGGGGTAACTCACTTTCAGGGGCACTCCCCCAAACTGTGGAGAAGACAACAGGTATGCATGGCTGCCTATGCTCCATGCAGCTTTGTAGTGTTATCCCAATGGGTTTTGTTTGCTCAGTTTGCATCTTAAAATCTCATGCCAGGCCCCAGGTCACGTAACATGCATCTTCAGCTTCACGAAATAAAACCATCCCTCCAACAGAAAAGAAAAAAACTCTGAGTAGAAAATAAAATCATAAAAAACACCCCAATTATACCTCAGGGCTACTGGAGCACCTTATGGGGCCCTGAGGAGATTCATGGTTAAGTACTAGGTGCAGGTGGATGCACTTAGTCTGCTCTGGATGGAGCTCACCATAAGCAGTTTGTGACTTGACCTCTGGGCTAAGGGTTAGTCCCTGGCTTTCTTCTATATTAGTCCAGTGGGTTTGAGAGATAAAAGACTCCTTCGTTTAATCTGCCAATGAGACAGACATTTAGTATTTCAAAGTACATTGTCCAGCTAGTAACTCCTAGCATCCTTTTCTGTACTTCTCAGTAAGCATTGTTCCTTGCTGCTTTTCAGGAGTCCCGCAACAACTCCAGACTGCACTGCCTTTCTTATTTGACCTCTTCTAGTACTTCTGTGTTGCTAACACTGAACTTTTAACAATACTGACTCCTACAAAGCAATTGTAAAATCCTTTTCTCTGCGGAGGATGCCTTGGTTAGCACAGCAGGCCACCTTTCAGATTTTGTGAAAGCCTGTCTGTGCCTCAGTTCCCAAGGTGTAAAAAAAACCAGCAAAAAACCAAACAACTATTCTGTTAATATACTTCATTACTCTCAAAGATTTTGAGGATGAAAACATCTGCATCTCTTCCCTTTTTATACATTACAATGAGAATGCATTTGGCACTCGTACCAAAACTGGACGCAGGTTTGTGAGCCTGACTTCACACACTCACAGAACTGTCACCGCGTAATCCAATGTCAATGTGTCTCCACTCTTCAGTCCTTCCAACTGCAAAATGGATAATCCTAATTCCACAACTGTGAGGGAACAATTAAGGCTGGTAAAACAGCTCAGTAGCCCTGAATAAGAATGAGAAGTTTGTGCCAGAACCTTGAGGAACCAATAATAACTGCAGCTTTATTACTTTCCTCAATGATGTCTCCACTAGCCTCTGTAGGATTTTTATTCAAATTATGTAGGAAAGCAGTTCTTCATTATTTCTAAAAAAAACCAACCCTCCTTTCATTTTTTTTCTCAGTTATTTTTTCAATTGGTACCAGAATAATTTAAAACCTTCAATGTCCAGGATTTGTCTGTATTTTTTGTTTTCAAATAAGCTTTTCTTATCTATGAAGAGACTTTGTCATCTATTTTCTCAAAGTGTAAGAGATATACAATAGCTAGGGATTAAAGGAATGTTGGGTTGTTCTTAATTTCTTTGTATCAACCTCAGGGTCTTTTGCAGAATCCTCAAATCTTGTCCTTTTGTAGATGGCAAATTATCAACTGGTATTTTTATTATTATTTTTCCTGTTTTATTTGTCCCATGTATCCTGTTTTTTTCATTCCTTTTATAAAAATCTATAAAAGGACAAAATATGTGGAGGAGAGATAACAATATCATGCATTCTAGAGAAGATTTATCTGTAATTTAGTAAGTTCATTTCAAAATCATAGCATTTGGAGCAGTTTTGTTTCCATCTTCTATAGCAGTCACCATCAAAACATTACTTCCTTCTTGCAAGGGAAAGCTGTTACCATGGTACTCCCAGTATTCCTAACACAGAGACTGGGGAAAATTTGTTAAGCTCCTTAGAAAATTCACTTACTTCCAATGCAAAGGTCTGCAGGGGTAGCTGCAAGAGAACTTGTACCTGCTTTGCAGGCTGAGGGCAAAGAGAGACTGCTCAGTGGCTGGCAGCAGTGGCTGTAGAGACTCCTACACTCAGTATAGGTCCCATCTGTTTTCCTGAATTGTTTGGGCGAACACCACAAAAATTTCAGTGTTGTGTGGCATGAAAAAAGCTTGCCCATATCATGTCTGCTTGCATCTGAATTTTAAATTCTCCTATTACTCAAAAATGGAAATTTTTGAGTGAGAACAGCTACATTTTTCAGCTCTGCTGTGCTGTGGCCTGGCTGAAACCCACGGCAGAAAAACATGGAGAGGCATCCGTAGAAAGAATGACATGAGGGAAAGATGATGGGCTTCTAAACATATGAATAATGGACATGATCACACCCAGAGAGAGAGATCTCGCTCCCTTGGAAAGGCAGAAGTACCCAGGGACAGAGCTTGGGAGGCTGGCAGGTTTGTTTCTCACTTTCAGTGCTGCTGCAGCAGCAGGGCTACAATACGATACTGGGAAAAAGGCTGTAAAATGTTGGATGACACCATCAGATGCAGCTCCCAGCTGCCCAACCTGGCTCCAGGGAGAGAAGGGCACTTCTCAGTCAGGGATTCTCCTGAGGGCACCTTTTGTGGTGGAACTGCTTCAAACCATCTCCTCTTGAGAACCTGGGTCATACCTCCACCTATCCTGGTTTTCTGGGCACTCTCAACACCCGTGTTTCCCAGAGAAGCTGGAAGCTCCCTTTGTGTTAACATGAAAGCTGAAAACATGAGCTTTGGTCTGACTCAAACGGTTTAGGTTTTCTTTGCACCCTCCCTAGGACCCACAAACAATACCTGCCCCACGAGTCCATCCTGACAAGGACCAGTTGTTGCAACAGCAACACCATCTCACCAGGGAGGGACATGCTGCTATCGGACATCCCACAGTGGCAACAGTAACAGTAAAAAGCCACCCACCATTCAGGATGGTGAACACTTCAGGTTTCCCAGCCAGGGAACAAGGATGGGTGTCTTTCAGTTACAGTAATTTATCTGGAGGTTTGAAGAAAAGCCTTGCTTCAGTTTAAACTCTTATTGATTCAGGTGGAAGTTTGGAATGGCATTTTCAAAATAAGAAGTTAACTTGGTTTTGTTTTGAAAATGCCAAAAGGAAATGTTTCAACCAATGCAAAGTAATTACTTTTGGTTTATATTTAGCCAAAATAATTCAGCAAACAGATTCAGATGCCCTAAGATTGTACTTCTGGAGAATAACAAGCCAGTAGGACAGTAAATTTTTGCACAGCTCAAGCCTGGATATAGTTTTGTGTAGCTCTGTCCTTGTTGCAGATTTTTCTTGAACTATCTTCACTTCTGTTCCCCTCTGAAGCTGAGCTGCCACTTTAGGAAATGGCAGAGTGCAAGCATCAAAATTAGTGAATGGGATGACTTTGTTAGCAGTGCAAACACTACAGTGCTAACAAGATGGTCAAGTTTTTGGATAAAGGGTTTATTTGTCAAATATGCAGTTTCAGAATCATTAGAAGGACTCACAACTTCCACTTGAATTTAGAAAATAATCTGGTAAACATTTGATGTGTTACATTGCAAAATATTTTAGAGAACTCCAAGTGCTCTGTTTCACCACCTTTTAATTAAAAAAACCCCAAAGGTTTATCATCTTTCATTTTGATACACTCTTCAGGACTGGCATTTAGCAATTGCCAAATGTCTTGAAATTTCATTTTGCATCAATATTGGCAGTATCACCATCTATTGCCTGTTCCATTGGCTGACCCGAACAAGTCTCACAGCCACAGAGTTATCTGGTGTTGGCTGCAGGATACAAGCATAACTTCCTGCCTCATAGGTGGCACCCCTGGTGTCATAACCCTCCCTGTGGTGACAAGTGGCTATTGCCTTTAAGCCAATTTGCCTTTCCTGACAAGGAGTGTAACTGAGCAGCCCCTGCACTTCTGGGGGCAGGAAAAAATACATTTATCTGGCAGAGCTCCACCATGAGCCATTTACTCACTAGCTAGTGAAGCAGAAGTTTTCTTTTCTGGCTCTCCCCAGCCTAACTCACCTCTGAAGGCTGTAGCAACAGAGGAGATAAGTCTGTGACAACAACCCATTAGTGGTAATTCTGAAGCAAAGCCTGAAAATATTTCTGTGGCAGTGAGAGCTGCGGAGGCAGCAAGGACAGGAACTCCCAAGGGATGGCTGATCTGCTGCTGCTGGTCCCCAGCAGCCTCATGGAGCTGCCATAGGCTGCAGTACCCACCACCCCAGAGATGCCCAGACAACGAGCTGTGAATTCCTCTGCAGTGTCTACTGAAAGTCATATTTCAGTGAATCACCATTGCAACCTTCTTCTGGATTACATATTACATATTCAACATCTACTCCAAAACAATCTTAAAAATAACTGATTGACTTCCAACAAGCAGATGGCTCCTAGATCCTTCTCCATTTTTCTGTACCCCATAAAACTTGGGCTTCTTTCTGCAATATATATACACTCTGTTATATTAAGATATTAAAAGTGTTGAAAATACAGCAGTTTAAAAGGTGATGTAATTAAATACACTCTCTGAAGAATAGCTCAAAGTAGCCATTGAAACTATGCCAGAGCTTTTACTCTGACATCAGTGTCCCAGCACTGCCCAGAAATTTAACAGGTGAGCAAAACTAAAACTTCTTTGGAGCTCCTTCTACATAACAACCAGTCAGATAGATGATGAACACAGCTGCCTGGATAATCCATCTCATCCTCCCAAATCCAATTCCTGCGTAGGAGGTTCCAAAAGCACAGTAATGTCTACTTTTCCCCTGCTGCATCTATCAGGAAAGTCAGTAAGGCTCCACCTGGACCTGAGCTCAGGGCAGGCTTGGAGAGCTGCAGGAAAGGTAATGGCACAGCACAGCCGGGAGGGAGCAAGCCCCCATGTGTACAGCTGCCAGCAGGCAACAGCCTTGCAGGCTGACTGTACCCAGGCCATGCTTATCTCTATTCTCAGAGGAAGCCAGCTGGGTCACTCAGGCAATTTGGAAGGAGAACAGTACATATGGAGCAGCCACTATCTGTCTAGAGACAGAACCCAGAAGCAGTCTATGGAGATAAGCTATGAAACAGTGCAGGTTCACCCATTTGCTCTACGGACCTAATAAACAGTGCTTTTCTTGTGGGCAAAAAATAATCAAACCCTCAGCTCATTCATATATGAACCTGTGTCTATAGAAAAGCTTTTCAACCCTCTTTAGGCATTCACTAGTATTGTGAAATCCCTAAGAACAACTTTATTTGTTCAGATTAGGCTGCATATTTGCTTTCTGAGTTTCTAAACGCTTGCTAAGGAAAACAGTGGGCAAATGCCCAGTCTTCAGTGGGATCCTGAATAAATGAGCTGGCAGCCCATTGCCTAGCTAGCTGGTCAGGACACCGGACTTCTGCTTGCATCTCCATGTCCAGGCTCTCACACAGGTCTTTCACTATCAGGAGATGGAGCTTAAAGTTCCTTGAAATCAATGGGAGACTCTGCTTACAGCTGATGGTATAATACTGCCTTTCGTCTTTGCTTTAGCATCAAGGACATCATAGCCTTTAAGCCGTGTACAAGGCAAGCATGCCTGCCCCAAGTCCCTTGCAGGCTGAGAAACTAATGGTGAATTCAGATACATCATCCTAAGTGACAATTAATTGACCTCAAAGTTGCAGCAACTCCAGAGGCATCGTCACTGGCTCTATTGTTTTTTAATATGTCATTCAGAGAAGGTCAGTAGGCTCCTGCAAGAGACATACCAAGGACTTGCTGAAGCAGATTGCTAGCTCAAGAGAAGATTAAATTATGATTCCTTAGACTCCAGTTTTATCTTATGGTGTGTGATTTGTGTGCAGGGTACAAAAAAAAGGAACAGACTTCTCAACATTTCTCGAAAGCTTTTAGTTTTCAAGGGACTTACAACAGACATCATAAACTGTTTGCTATACAAGAGCAGCAGGTACAAAGATAGCGTCTCATCCTTGCCAGATAGCTTTGCTACACCCAGTTGATGTATTAACATCATCGAAAAAAAAGCTGTAAATCAGAAATGTAGGTCTCATGGGGTAACCAAATACTGTTAAAGAGTTGCTGAGTTTGGAAATTAAAAGTCCTACGCTAATAAAAAACTAAAGAACTTCGCTCTGAAAATGGAGGTAAAAAAAGCAAGGGGATGCTCTTTCCCAGTATCCAAATCTGCAAACTCACTTCCAGAGTGCCTTAAGAAAACAAAACATTTGTTTTGCCTCACAGCATAAAAAGCCACAATCACCCTGTACTAGTTTTTGGCTGGGACAGAGTTAATTTTCTTCATAGTAGCTGGCATGGGACTATGCTTTGGATTTGTGCTGGAAACAGTATTGATAATTCAGGGACGTTTTAGCTATTTCTGAGCAATGCTTTTGCAAAGTCAAGACCTATTTTGCCTCTCACCTCACCCCACCAGCAAGGGGGCTAGAGATGCACAAGGAGATGGGAAGGGACACAGTCAGGACAGCTGACCCCAACCGACCAGAGGGATATCCCATACCGTATGGCCTCATGCTCAGCATATAAAGCTGGGAAAGAAAGAGGAAAGGGGTGGGCATTCAGGGTGATGGCATTTGTCTTCCCAAGTCACCCTAACATGTGAGGGAGCCCAGCTTTCCTGGAGATGGCTGAGCCCCGCTCTGCCGAAGGGAAGCCATGAATGAATTCCTTGGTTTGCTTTGCCTATTAAACTACCTTTATCTCAACTCATTAGTCTTCTCACTTTTACCCTTCTGATTCTTTCCCCCATCCCACTGCAGCGGTGGGAGCCGAGCTGACAGCTGGGGTTAAGCCACAAAACACTGAAATATAAAAGATATGGATTTCCTCTCCCTGTCAGCAACTACAATTAAATTATACTGTTTAAAAACAACAACAAAATGTCTGCATCACACTGAAATTTGAAAACAAACAAGTCTGCCTACAATATGTAGAAACCAGAGCACACCTCAGCAAGATGTTTTTAACAAATTCTACTGCACCACTTTGCAGTGGGATGGTCTTTAAGGGGGCTGTGAAAAACAGCAAGGGCTCACCTGTGGTGCGCTACCCTTATGCACTAACGTGGTTCAGTTATGTTGGTGGTGACTAATTACATTTTCAGAAGAGCAGACCTTCAAACCAAAAGCGGCAACGACCAGTGCTGGCACTCCAGCACCATGAGGTAGTGAACAAAAGAGCATGAGCAGTAAAGCTGGCAGCACTCTAGGTGGAATTCTTGAGGATGCAAAAGAGTAGGGTAAATTTGTGCTTCAAATTGCAGAATTACAGAATATGCTGAGTTGGAAGGGACCCACAGGGATCATTGAGTTCAACAGTTAGCCTTGTGCAGGACTGTGGAATGACACAGCACCTTGACAAAGGAAAAAACACTTCTCACTTTGGGAAAGTCTTTATTCATCTAAAATAAGGAGCAACAGAGCCGAAATGGCCTTTTAAGCTGTTAGAGAATACTGCTACGTGGAATTTTCAGGAAGAAGAGTTCGTGCCAAATTTGGCAAATTGTTTTGGGTGTTTTGGGTTTTGTTTTTTTTAGGCAAAAGTAAGCTTTTTAATAAAAATAGTAAGTTTTGCTATCCTGACCCTACATTTAGTTTTGGGGTTTTTTTTACTCTTAAAAAAAATATCTGTGAATATCTGGTAAATGTTACAAAGGACCTTTCCTCTGCAGTGATTTGAAAAAAGTGAAATCTTCTATAAATGATCTTTACAAAATATTTGTAAGGATTTTAGAGTGACAAGAGTACATTTACACTCTTGTTACATGTATTGTACATCTATTATACATCTACTGGACATTATATGCTTTCTTTGGTTTCTCTTAGGCATGTAGCAGCCTAGACACCTAAACCTGCAGCCCCTTCAGCTACTGGGGATGACACAGCAAGGACGGGTATCTGAAGTACGGGGTTATTCCAGTGTGCAGTATCTGTCACCCTTCCTTCACTCCAATTCTATTGAGGCTGACAGCTACACAAGCTCAGAAAAGGTGTTTAAAGAAATGAAATGTCAGAAGAGCAATTTCAGTTAATGGGGATGCTAAGTAGTTTCACACAGAAGAAATAGGATCTGAAATTTTTGCCTGATTTCTGCGCATGTTTGTGTCTGGCTGTGGGTACATAACCCATTTTTTATTCATTTGTGTACTTCACAACACACCAGTCTAGGCTGGTCAAAGTATGACATTGGTGACTATGCAGTCAAGACAAATAGGAATTTGGAATTGCATTTAACAAAACAGAAATTCTGAGTAACTGCCATAAAGGTTGAAAATAGCTTTATTCAACTCCTATTTTGTTAAGACAGAAATTATTAAATATCTTTTTCTTTGGTTATGCAGGCTTCCTCAAAAAGCTATTATTGGTTTTTTGTTTTACTAGGAATATAAAGGGGCTATTTCAGAAAACAGCAACTTAAAATTATCATCAAAGTGCTCAGGTATAGGCAGGTGGATGTGATTTTCACACTTGTGCCTGTTTCTGAGAGAGGACAAGCCTTTTTAGTGCACTTTGGGTAACATGAAAAATGATGAGAAAATTCCTGATACTTTCAGAGAACAAGGTGGTAATGATAAAGCATTTGTAAAACTGAGTGGTGGAGCTGGAATGTGAAGAACAAGCATCAACATGAAACAAAACCCATTGACTGAATGTGGTCCTTTATAATACGCGCTTAGCTATTCCACACATTATATATGTGACATTCAAATGTATGTAAGAAATGCAGTTATGGAAAGTAACACTCAAACCCCCCAGGGCAGGAAGGGGTTCTCAATCACTCTTATACAGTCCTATTCCCTTTTATGTCCCTGGGCTCACTCTGCTGGGGAGACATCCTCACCTCCAAGGCAGCACTGAAGGAGGACCTGCCAAGAGGATGGGCAGGGAGGATCCCTCTCTTGCCCAGTACAGCCATCTTGCTACTTCTGACACAAATGTATCTTAAGAAAGTGATGTCATTTTCCGTACTTGGGCACAAAAAGCAAAATGAAAAGTGCAGCATAAGAGTTGATCTGTATATTGGCTAGTTTGATTAATATATCAAAGGGGAAAGCTATTTCAGAAATACAAAACCTTATTATAAAACAATGATGAAATCATATTTACTATATCTGATTAAACAAACGAAAGGAAATTCCTTGGACACTACACAAGATCCTGGTTTATTTTGTTTTATTAATAAATCGTGATAATTGTGTTCCATTGTTTTGCTAGTAAGAAGTTAGCATCAATATTGTATTTGTTTCCATTAAAATAGTGATTTATAGGGTACTTCTTACACTAAAACCATTACAGAAAGATCAATTTATCAGCAAACTTTAATGGACAAATAAACTGGAGACAACATGTTCAGTTCAAATCAGATTTAGCCTATTATTGGATTTCAGGCTAAGGACACAGAAAATTGAGCCTTTGTATATTAAACAATAATGTAAGCAAACACAGTTTGCTGCTTTGTTTGTTAGCTAGATTCCCGTATGCAACCATAGCCTTCTACATTGTTAACCATTTATTTTGTGTTCAGTTTGAAGCAGGAATATAGCAAGATTATATGACAGGGCTATTTTTGTACTCTTTCCATCTACCCCACACAAAAAGGAATCCAGCAGCATCCTGCAATGAGTTAACAAAAAAGTTTTTTTGAAGTTTCAGCACCCCCGGAAAGCTGTGCAAGCATCCCCGAGGCTGCAGGCAGGGCAGCAGGCAGGGCAGCCAGTGCCTCATGGCTGCCTCCAAGGTGAGCATTACTATTTTGTGGATATAAGTTGAAGCAAGTGCTGTTCTTCCTGGGATGGACCCTGCAGCAATACTGAGAAGGACATGGGGATGTCAGGAGATCCAGCCCCAGATGAAGCGTTGTCCCAGTCCCTTGTATGGAAGAGCGGAGTGATCCAGGTTACTCCCATATTGGCCTCACAGAAAGGCTGCCAGACACACAGTTAGCTCAGTGGATAGGAACAGGAATTTCCTCCCAAATCCTTTGCAGTGTTCAAGTGGTGTCCAGTGTGTCAGAAACCTCCAGACACCAACCACGCAGCAAAACTGGTCTGCAGCACAGGGGCGCTTGGCCACTGGCAGCACGGTGCAACCACACAGCTCCTCTGCACTGCGCTCCTTACGCTCACAGCAAGACCCAGTGTTACCTGTGGGAAGTATCTGTATAAGCCTGTACAAATCTGTATATGTCATGCTTTCAAATGAATCTATTCTCCTTTTTCTTAAATGTGTTTAAGGGCAAACAGCAGTTCCTGTCAACTTCTTGGCTTGTCACTGTATTATTTTTGAAGACATCGCAGATATATTTGAAGTGAACTAATTCACTTAGCTGGTCTGAGAGACTATTACATGCCTGTTACAGAATAACTACTGAAAAACTGCACCATAAATACACACGTACAGTATCTGGTTAGATGCGAAGTTTTCATTCTCACTGAAAATAGTCTGTGTTTTCCCATATGCTAATATATCATCAGCATACTAGTAACAATGACACATCAATGGGGCAACTCACAAAGAGTTTTGTCACATAAAGGAAGCATGCATGAAAAGTATTTCTGCATCAAAATTATTAATTATTAAACAACACATTACTAACACCAATGTTTGTAAAAATTACCCTCACTGTGATGGAGTTCAAACAATTTACTCTTTTACTGCTTATTTCTAGCTGGTCTAAATAGGACACTGGCAATAATGAACCAATTTCAGTCCAAAGCAATTGAGACATCTGCTGTGGCCCTGGGGCTAGGAGCTTGCATCTTGCCCAGAATGTTCCACAACTGACAAAGCTGTACATCCAAACGAACACTCCCTCAGGCTAGGCATAACGCTGATCACCACAGCAGACTGCTGACAGGCACGATGGCTAAGCAAAATCTGGGAAACCAGAGAAATTATTTTTTAAACTAAAATAGCCAAAAAAAAAAAAAGATTTTTAAAACAATGAGTAATTTGGTAGCTCTGCAACTAGCACACTTCAAGGAAAAGGGTGGTTTAGAAACATTTAACTGCAATATAGGCTTTTATGACTATTTTAGATACAAATACTTACATGTGTACAAGAAAAATCTATCCTAGAGAGAGAGGAAGATTCAGATGTTGGCTGGTCTATGTCCTACCATAAATTCAAAACCATAGCAATGTATTTGGTATTCTGTGTACCTGATCCACACGTGCACAAAAGCTTTGCCATGCACTGCGCATGTTAGATTTATCATGTGGGTCAAGAGTAATTCATCCTGAAGATGCAGGGAGCATGATGTGTCTGGAGCCTATCAGACTGGCATCCAGCGCCCAGGGGCTGTTTGCTCTGGGCTGCTGGATTTCCAGCTATCCAGTCCAAGCTGGGCACGCTCATGCTACTTGCTGGGCATCCAGAAATGTGGCAAATAACAAAACCAAAACCCAACCCCAATCCCAACCCACCCTTGCCCCAGAAAAAAAGCATAGTAGAGATGGCAGATGTGCCTCTTTTGCCTACATCTTTTTACTAGGCAGCTGCAATTGAAACAAAAACTGTGAAAGGAAAATGTCAAAAAGCAAGAAAGACGAAACTGGTCAAATTCTATTGACGCGAGTGAAAGTTAAATGCCTAGTTGTTGTATGTCCCTTTGAAAATCTCTGACCTAAATTGAGAGAGAAATATTCTTTGCAGGACACACAGAATGCCAAATACAGACTTTGGATTCATTTATGAAAATAAAACCGATTATGTTACTATTAGAGAGGTTACAGTGAAGCATCAGCCCTCCCATAAACCCAGATACATACATACATACATAAATAAATCCCTGACCTGCCAAATTTCCGTAGCCGACGTAAACTGTTTTTTAAGATATTTCTATTACACAAATAAACATCACTTCCTATATTTTTTGTCAACTGAGTATAAGGATTTAAAGAAGATAAGTCAAGTTTATTTTTGATTCCCTGAGGAAAAAAACCACATCTGTCCTCACTCCTTCTCTCCTGTGTTACAGTGTTCACTATTAGTTATTTCTGTAACACACCTACATTTATCCTTATGTGCAGCAGGAACATTTATCTCACAAATATTCCTGTCAGATGGTTCTAAAGTGCCAACAGATAAAATAAAAAAGTCGATCTCCACAGAAATGCAATACATAACATAGCAAAGAAGTTAAGATGAGCTCTAACCTGGTGAGTCTAAAGCTGATGCTGTGACACCTCTCATGCAATGTGACATAGGAAAAGACAGAAGAACTTGAGAAACAAGTATAATGGGCAAAAGAGAAGTGTGACACCCGTTTTACTACATAATGTGGGGCTTGTTATCATAACAGCGTTTCTTTAATAGCTCTCTGGTTGAAGACATCACAGTTGCCTGTTCTTTTGTCTTCCTCCTCACAAGTGGCATACATTAAAGCTGAAGACCAATAGTACCTGTAACAGAGGTGCAGTCCCAGCACAGATAGTTCCCAGCGCTGGAAAATTTGTCTTTATTGGCACCAGTACACCACAAGATCACAGCCCACGTTCCTTTTTGCAAGAAAATGCTTCTCTAAATCTGAAGAAATCTTAAAAGTGTATTATCAGTTCAGATTGGCTTAAGCCAACAGAGCTTATGGAAAGACATTTACTGACCTTCAAAACACACCTGTAGGGGATGATGCTCTGCGGAGTTTCACTGCAGTGAAATTTCAGCTTTCTAAACCTGTCATACAGGTCAGTAGGAATAGATGTACGTAAGTAAGCATTTCCAAGCCTCTTGCTGTTTTAAGCATGGACTCAGCCTAACATTTACAAAGGATACTGTATCATGAACT
This sequence comes from Lepidothrix coronata, assembly GCF_001604755.1. Classification (NCBI taxonomy): domain Eukaryota; kingdom Metazoa; phylum Chordata; class Aves; order Passeriformes; family Pipridae; genus Lepidothrix; species Lepidothrix coronata. Next base: position 2,327,870 of record NW_016690240.1, on the reverse strand, counting down.
TCCACTGACAAAATAACATAATGCACTGTCATAGCAATGGCTTTACATATTTATTTCCAGGACAGCAGCAGTATACAACACAATTTCTGTTGTGCTTTTGCATCCTGTGATGGGACCTAGTTTTACTTCACCTCATGTCCACTGGCAGTGCTGCTGTTCACATCCACGCTGAGGTGTCAGCACAGTATATTACCATAGCGGTAAGAAAGTTAGGACAGCAGCAACTGAGCTGGAAATTTTATTTCTCAAAAGCTGCTTACTGCATGTCTCAGCTCTGCAGCATGCAAGCCTCCGAGGCACATCTCTCTTAACACACATTTCCATGTCAGTGGATTTGGCGAGTATCTCAAGACAGTTTTGTTTAATGTAGCTCTGAGCTGTGCTGTTTCATTAGTCTCAATGGCAACATCTCAAGTTACCTGAGCTGCAGGTTTACGTTTCTCTGCACTGTCAGTTTTAACACATTTAGCTTGTGCTCCAGATAATCACAAATCCCGCCGTCTTTGGTTTAAGAAAGACGAAGAACTCTCTGGGAAGGATCCTGTCCTGTTCTGTCTACTAAAACTCGGTCATATGGTATCCATTCAAAATAGACGAAACACAAGGAGACAGCTAGAGCAGGTAAGGAAGCCCACACTATGCCAGCATCACCCACAATGTTCCCACCAGTGTCCTCCCATAGAGCAGCAACATGGATGAGCCAGCATTGGGCCCTTTTTCACAGCTGCTCACACCCAGTGGTGTAGACACAACTGTGGATGCCAAGCTGTTCCCCATGTCTTTCCAGTAAATAAACTGGCTGGTCAAGGCAGCTTTGGCATGACATAGCTGGGAGGTTGTCAGTGGAGATCCCTACTAGAATGGTGTGAAAGTGCTGGCATAGTGTGCGCTGGAGAGAGAAACCCCAGGCACACAACTCAAGGGCAGTGAAGAGAAGAAACACAACCTATCCCGTAAGGGATATTGAAACATAAAGACTATATAGGAAAAGCTGAGGTATTTTAAATAGCCTGAAGGAGGCCAGACTGTTTGTAAGAACTATTCTCATTACTTCTAACAGCCTGCCTCCAAGAGATGCTGGACAGATAAGGTGCGCTTAGCATCTGCTCCTGCTATTTTTATTATTTTTTAATCTTATTTGAAGAAAAAGCACTTCAATAAACTTTGAATGTAGCATAAATTTCATGATAAGTACTCCTTCTGTTATAATGCCTACTGTAGTTGGAAAAGATAAGTTTAGCTGAAGTTGAATGTACATTTGCTTTCTATTTGGCTTTGTTCTAAAATCATTCTAGTCTTTGTAAAAGCAATTGTGAACACAAAGATACAAACTGTTTACTTATTTTTTCTTTTATTTACTTTGATTTATTTAAAAACAAAATCGTGCAACATCCTTAACATTCTCACCAAAAGCAGACACAAACAGCTTGTCTCAAACTTGAATTAAGTCCTATTTAAAGCACACAAGGCTAATTTCTAGTACTGGCAGCACCGTGATACTGATAACCACATTATGCTACAGAGCCCAACTGTGGCTTCCAGAGAAAACAAAACAGATGAGGAAAAGTGCATCTACTTCTGAATAGATTCCCACTATTCCTCAGGCTTATTTAACAAGGATCATAGTACATGTGTTAGTGGATGTACATGTTGTTGGCATTAACATCATCCTCCCTATAGGAATGCCCCACCTGAAAAGATGAATGCTGAAATACTTTACCTTATACTAAAAATGCCTTCTACATTAAACACAGAAGAACTTTATCAAATTTCATTTGCTTTACTTCATTCTTCCATAGTTCTTGCAGCCTGCAAAACCACAGAACAATTCCATCTAACTCTTAAAGCATTTTCCACCATCATGTGAAATTACAAGGTAATGAGTAACCTTTGATTAAATTTCTACAACTTAATTCAGTCTGCAGTGCACAAAAGCCTGGCCAGCCCATTCCATAAGTCAGCAATGCAAGTTCCCAGGACCAAGAGAACACTTTGTCCATGTTTGCTCCTCCTAACAGAGCCATCACTTAGCCACTCCATTCCCAGTCTGCAATTGCTGAAGTGGTTTGAATGTACCTTTTAATGAGGATCTAATATCTTGCTGCTTCAAGCTTCAAAAATATAGTTTGAAATGGAGGGTACCTCAACATACACTTGCAAGCTGGAGGTCCCCAGCAGCAGCAGACCAGATGGTCAACAAAATAAAATACAACCTGCCAACAGCTGAGAGTTACTTTCACATATGGTAGCACAGTGGTTACAAATCCCCAATGACAACATGAAAAAAACCCTCCTGCACCTTTGACCTGGAATTAAAACCATGGCTTCATTAACCTTGATCAGTAAAATGAGTGATCACACAGAAGTGTTCAAGGCCAGGCTGGATCGATCAGGCTTTGAGCAACCTGGTCTAATGGAAGGTGTCCCTGCCCTTGACAGGGGGATTGGAACTAATTGATCCCCTTCCAACCCAAACCATTCTGCAGTTCTATGATATCTCTGCTGATACACCTCCTCCATGTTTAAAACTTATGTTGAAACTACTGACATCTTATATATGCTTTTTTTGTTGAAACTGCACCTCAGGATTAACAAAGGCCATGATACAAAACAAAAACATACCATGATTCTTCCAGATCTAGCAGGGCAGCAGAGCATGTTATTAACACTGCAAAGTAATCAAAAGTAGTCGTTTCTAGTACATGGCTCAAGTGCTGCTGTCACTGCCCAGGCAGGAGCGGCCATAGAATCCTTAAGATTGGAAAAGACCTTTAAGGTTGTCAAGTCCAACTGACAACCTAGCACCACTACCATGTTCACCATTAAACCATGTCCTCAAGTGCCATAGCCACACACTTTTTTGAACGCTTCCAGGAAGGGTGACTCCACCACTTCCCTGGGAAGACTGTTCCAATGCCTGGCAACCGTTTCAGTAAAGCAGTTTTTCCTAATATCTAATATAAACCTCCCCTGGCGCAACTTGAGGCTGTTCCTTCTCATCCTGTCACTTGTTACATGGGAGAAGAGATTGACCCCCACCTCACTACAACTTCCTTTCAGGTAGTTGCAGAAAGTGATGAGGTCTCCCCTCAGCCTCCTTTTCTCCAGACTAAACAACTCCAGCTCTGTCAGCTGCTCCTTGTAAGACTTGTGCTCCAGACCCTTCAGTGGCTCTGTTGTCCTTCTCTGGACATGCTCCAGCACCTCAGTGTCTTTTGTGTAGTGAAGGGCCCTAAAGTGAACCCAGCATTTGAGGTGTGGCCTCACCAGTGAAGAGTACAGGGAAATAATCACTTCCCTCGTCCTGCTGGCAGCACTACATCTGATACAAGCCAGGATGCTGTGGGCCTTCTTGGCCATGTGGTGAATGTGGGAATGTGGTGCCAAGGAACAAAGAGACAGGTTCCAGGGACCCAAACACCTTTTCCTGCATGTCTCTCATGATGGCATGCCTATCCAACCATATGAAGTTGTGGAAATGATGGAGCCAAGCAGAGGTGCACTGCAGTCAGATCACACTCCTAAATGCTGCGGCACCCCAATACCCAACAGGGCACCCTTTTGCAGTGACACGCAGAAACCTGTTGTTTCTGACCACAGCCAGCTAGCATGCTGGGTACTGAGCTCCCCTGTAATTTAAACACATCAGCTAACTTACATGCACTGGGCTCCTTGAGTGTTAGCAACATTATGTGTTTTTCACAGGTGACAAAAGGATTTAGCTCCAGTAAGATAACTGCAGCATACCCACAAGTCCCCAAAGAGTACCATTCCCATCCTTAAACTGCTGAGCATTTACAGTAGACAGTAAAAAATGCTGTTCACCTTTAAAGCTCTAATTCCATCTTCACCAGTTCCCAGATTCACAGGTTCCAGAAATTAAGAGCTGTGTTAAAGCATCAGAGAAAATGAAGAGGGCTAGAGAACAAGCTGGAAAAACAAGTGTAGGACTTGGCAGTATTCAGTACACTTCCACTTCTCGCATCCTTTTTAAGACTATAGGAACTTAACAGTATGTCATGGCTGGAAGAATAAAATCTCATTTTGCAAACGTAAGAAGTAGCGTTTGAAAAATCATGTTTTCTATCTACTGATGTAATCCTGTGGTTGTGTCCTTGCAGAACACCTTATTCCTTAACCCCAGGCTCACCTGCAGCATGTGTTGCATTCATACAAGAGCAATTCCATTAGCCTTACCCAAAGTGTCATCAATTTGCTGCACAACTCTGGCTGCTGAAGTGCACTGTGCATCACAAACAGAACAGGCAGACCTTCTCCCTCGAGCCTGTATGAAGACTCGTCTGCATATTTTCAACATTATATCCAACTTCACACCTGAATTCGTAACTATTCCCAGGGAATCCAGCCCAGCCTGTGGAAAATAAACATGGCAAAAGAAAAAAGATCTGAAGTCCTCACTGCTTCCTAAAACATCCTATGACAGATTTCTGGAAAGCAGTGGTTGCATAAATAAAAGGACAAAACATCCTCCCCACCTCTGCCATTTCCCCGCTTTTTAAGCCAATTTCTGAAAAAAAAAAATTTACCTAGAGAAAAAAACCACACCACTAAAAAAACCTAAATAAACAAACAGAACCAAGGCAAACAAACAAAAAGCAAAACCCCAAATACTATTGCAGAAAATGCTCATTTACAACCATACGTGCACTTTTTTTCTTTACAGTTGTCCCTGTACTTCACTTCTCAAAAGACCAATCCGCAAGTAGGAAGACCATAGGAAAGTGTTATACTGAAAGCTGCAAACATGAAGGGATCTTCAGAGAATCTCCTCTTGGTAAGAAAGTAAAGTAACATTAACTTCATAGCCAGAGAATCTGAGGTAAGGGGAAGTCACATGAATGACCTGGCAGAGTTGGAAAATGGCTCAGCCTCAGTACTGCGCTACAGCTGGTCATTGTTACTAGTAATACATTTTTGCAAATAGCCTCCTAAAGGGGGCTTGGCTATTGATCTTTTCTTTTTCCCAGCTTAACCGGAAGTTGGAAAAGGGAAACAATAGAAGGCAGTTGCACCAGGCAGCTTTGGGATCCCTGCTTCCTCTGATCTCTTCTCACTCCTCCCTTCCCCTTGGACAACCTGCTCCATTCCTGCATTAAATGCTGTTTCCATTTGAACCTGTAGACATACACACTCAATTCACATCCTAAAGTGGGGAGAGGCAAACAGAGATGGCTGGGGTCCCCGAAACACGTATGGCCACAGCCCTGTGTGATGCACAGCACAATCCCACCTCATATCCTACCCACCCACTGAGATCATTCACTCCTAAGCAATAATGCAAGACAGCCACTTGCCACACAACTTCCCACATTTTCTTTTGTCCATTAAGTGCACATAAAACCTACATGTGCAACATGAAAGTAATGTTTCATAACTTTATAAAAGAACTGTTAATAAAACCCAATATATTATTTAAGTCCAATGACCTCCCTGGCTTTATAGGATGAAATTTAGTACAAAAGCTAACTGACTGTTGTCTGTAAACACCACAGACAGATCAGTATCAGCATATTTTGTTTAACATTTGTTAAGCTAACCGAAGCACTATTATCTTATTCCTGCATATATAATGAGTTAAACTCTGCTTTTAAAAACTGCTGTTGTCAAGGTATGTGTATTTAGGAATAAAATTATTCAGTTAGTGCTTCTTTTGGACCCCCAGGTTACTAAGACCTGGTATAGCGTTAGTTAAACATACAAATAAAAAACAACTTAAGAGACTTTCACTTTCACTTAATTCTACAGATCTGGGGTCCACTATGAACGTAATTGAAACTCCCTACCACAAAATACTGGGGTTTTTTACACAGCATTTTTTAAATGCTTCAAAAGGGTTGATTACTGTTTTAAGCTGAACAGGAAGTTGTACAGAAACTGTTTGTACAGTACCATTTTGAATGGAGTTCCATGGTTTGAAGCCATAGTGTTAATGTGAACTGTATGACAAATAAGAATGTATTTCTTTTCTAAACATTAATATAATGGCCATCAGCTTTCCAGTATTCACCATATTCATCATTCTTCCTCTATTACCGAATTAAGAGCATATTCTGAATGGAATTAAACCCAGAGCTTTTATATGAATTAATTTGAAACCCAAGAATGGAATAGGCTTTTGCTATCCATTAGCATGTTTCTGTTACACATGAATATCCAAATATCCATTAAGGAACCTGAGAATTTATTCTCTGTACAGGGACTGAAATGTAGCACACCTATAACTGCGGATAAGTGGAAGCCATTGGCGGTTACTTTCATCATCCATGAGATTTGCTGTGGGGAGATCACAAGAGAGCAGAGAGAAAAGCCACACAAAGGAGAAAAATATAATCGTTTGTAAAATATTCCCTTTTATGTCATACTATGGCCACTAAATAAGTAATTACAAATACATCAGTTGCTGTTAAAATTTAAAAAAAAAAAAAGAAGAGGGGGAGAAATCAATGAAAAGCTCACAAATGTAGCTAATAAAAAAAGTACAAGAAACTACCCAGGTTAAATGCTGAAGAAAGCAGTGCCAGGAGCAATCGCCTGCAGGCATCTTGTATGTGATTAGTGACTTGATGCCACAGAAACCGCTATGTTGAAGGAACCCTCTGACCTGAGGATCTTGACACCAGGAGCTAATTGCAAACAGTGTAATCATCTGCTCCAGATGGCTCTGCAAGCTTAAGGCCACAGTGCTTGCACCCAGTTTTCCACAGCAATACCACCACAGAGGTCAGGAGTCTGTACTAATTACTCCCTGTTGTCAGCATCACCTAAAATTCCTATTTGTTTTTGGATTCTATCTGTAAATAAAAATTTTCATTAAAATGCCTCAGAGGAAACACCTTCCCATGAGTTAAAGATGCGAATCACAGACAAATATCCTGCCTGTTACCATGATGTTATGTGTATACAAAATGAGGTTTTCAAAAACTACTGTGCATAAAGCATGAATGTCTTTATTCTGGGAGTGAAAATCATTGCTGTGGAAGAGTCACTCTCCTCTACCCCTTCCCTGGCTACAGCAGAGACAAGCAATACATGTTTTTGAGATTTCACATTGCCACAGATTCATTTCTTTCACATTATGTGCGAGACAGCTGATAACTTGCTACCTGAAAGGCAACCGTATGGGCAGAAAACCACCCAAAAAAGGGAAATGGCTCAGACAAGAGAGTTCACAGTGGTTAACCTCCTGGAACACATTAGCTACACCAACTCCCAGTTGCCCAGACTAAACAACCCTGAAAACCTCTTGATTTTATTCACTAACAGGAAATGATTCAGATACAGTTCTGCAAAGGCAGTCAACAAGAAGAGGTAAATTACACACACTCACTGTACTACATTTTACTGTGAAACAATTGAGTATAAAAATTATTCAGCTCTGATGTAATTTTTTTCTTCCTTCCTTCTTTTCAGTATTTTTCCCCTTGGTTGACACATCTAAAACATAATGTGATGCTTTTATCCTAAGACTTCAACACACATCACTTAATTTTTTAAAACGCACATATCCTACAGACTCCTGACAGAGCAATGCACTGCCAGGTGTGAGAGACAGAAACTGGGACCTCTTACAGAGAATGGTGCCCACAGATAAATAATCACGAAAACCAAAGTGCTGTCAGGTTTGGGGCTATGAACAGAGAGACTTTCTTTTCCCTTTAAAGCTTGCTTTTCATAAGAGAGATTTACTCACCAACATAAATGCTAAACGCTCATTGCTGAAGAAGCACATAGAAGGATCGCAATCTTTTCTGGCTCCACAACTCACCCAAACTGTGCTCCATGAAGCACAACTGTGGTCACAAAACCAACAACTGCCCCTATCCCTCGTCAAACTACATGGTACCAACAGCAGCAGAGCAATCCAGTCACCTGAAAATAATATCAGCCTCCCTCCTCCTAAATGTATCCATACAAATGAAACAACCAGACTCTAGGTGAACCTTCATGGTAAGTCAGAGCGTTCATACCTTTTGGACAATTTTTAACTATCCCTATATATGCACATATATACTTACAGTCACATAGAATAGACAGAGGAATGATATTTGGATAAACCATCAGCATTCCTTCACATTTTTCTGGTCAGACAATACCTAGTATGGTGACTTCTCCATTATCAGACACCTGGAGCACTGCTATGATCAAGGACAAATTAGAGACCCAGCAGCTTGTCCCTATCATCTGCTCCAGATTTTGTTAATGCAGACTACTGGCAATTATTTCCTTTTGTCTTTATTCTAAAAAAAAAAAAAATCCCAAGAGGCCTAGAAAAAACCCCTCATGGCCCATCACCATTCAGGCTTTAATTAAGAGCTGCAACCAAGTGCTTATATCCCATGCAGCCAGGCAGGCCCCATGTTCAGGAATCGCTCTTTTCCTGAGGCAACTTCTGCAGCTCTTCGTGCCAGCAAAGATCTACCTAAAATGAGATTGGGGAGGGAGGGACTGTCTGGTTGAGCAATTTGACCTCAAACACAACTCCAAGGGTTGCAAAAAGGTAAGATAGCACCAATTTGCCCAGTCATGTGCTGAGGCTTTCTGGGAACCAGCTGCTCTTCAAAGTCATGGGAGGAGGCACCTCACAAAATGCCAGCTTGTGACACTTTTAAAATATGGAGTTTGCAGTGTTCAGATTCCCACAGCTAGAGTGATGGTGCTGGGTAGGGCACAGCTCAGCACACTAAAAAACCCCACGTGTTGGGCTGAGATAATCCATTCCCGTGCTCGTGTCAAATGGAGTCGAAGCTGGGCGGGGGAACCTTTCCTGGATATCTGGGTTTACTGTACTAGCATTTTTCCATGCTATCCTAGGGAACAATAAACACTAGCAGGGCTTATCCTGCTTCTTCTGTTTTCTTTGAGTTTTGACCTTATATTTAATAAAAAAATGCTGGTAAGTGACTTGTAGCCTCTGCTGAATCAGACCATTGGGAGTCAGGTGGTTTGTGGATCTTTCCAGAATGACTTTTTATTGCATTTGTCTCACAATAGAGAAGGCTGAAGGCAATGACCGTGTGGTTCCATTCATGTATATAGTGTTGGCAAACAAAGGCCAAGAGTACTCTACTGCATTATCCTGCTTTTAAGAGGCTCATGTGAATTAGTAGAAGACACTAAAAGTGATCAGGGTCCTACTGGGTCACAGTGTGCCACCCCTGAGGAAGGAGCAGTCTGTAAGACCATCCAGTGCACCACACTGCACCACGCTACTCGCTGGCAAGACAACAGCAACCACGAGGTAGAATTAGTAAACACCAGGCATCCTGCACAGTAAATTTCCAAGTAAGTCATCTGGTTAAAGCAAGGCTTTAGTTTGTGACTTTTTCCTAAAAATGACCATGAATTGGCTTAAAATACTATGCAAGATGGCCAAAAGAGGCAACTAAATGTGCCTGTGAATGAGGGCACCTGCAGTGAACAGCATAACTGGGGAGACAAGGAGGAAGTACTGCAGGGTCACATATAGTTGAGCCAGTTTCAGGGACAGAGAAACACGTTAGCAACCTGCAGAGAAGGCAAGGGACACAGAAGCAGTGGCTCAAGCAAATGCTTCCATGTCTGAACAGCTGGTGTCCAGTGCAGGCTTGTACTGCAGAGAGGTTGTTCCCTGCTTGCATAGATGAGAAACAAAATTTAGTGAAAGGCACTCCCAGAGATAGGGGACTAGAAGGACACTGCAGATGTTTGGTTCACCAAGATAACACCACCCTTCCTCCCCTTTCACCACCCCCCCATGACAGCAGCACAGTAAGGGGCTGGGAGCAGGACACACGCCGAGCCAGTGACAACCTCAAGTGTGCAGAAATGACTGATGACTGCCTGTAGGGGGTTACTGCTGGCCCACACTTAAATGAGTTGACATTTAAGCAGCAGACACTCTAAGTCCCATCGCCTGCATCTTGCCTTTCCCCTGCACATCCAGAACACAATCCTCCTGTTCATCATCCTCCACCCGTTGCCAGCTGTAAAAGTTTAGTGTTCCTATTTCTAACACAATCCTAATGTAAGCACAGGCAGTAAAAACCAAAGTGCTAAAACCAGTTCCTCTATTTTTACATTTGTTTCAGGCTGGAATTCACTCAATTTGCTAAGCATATGGTTTTCGGGACTTACCAGTCCTGCAGGGCTCACAGGACTCATCAAACCTGAAACTGAAGAGTATAGTTGCTTCTGAATTCTGCAGTGTGCTTATGTTGTCCTATAAATCCCTGTCTTCACTCCCCAGCTCCCCATCAGGAGCCAGGATTTTTTCACACCTGCAGCACTTAGGACATTAAGACACATCTACAGCAATCATTATTGTGGGATGGCAAGGAAGGCATGGGTGAAAGAGGACTCATGGGTGAAAGAACAGTTTTGACATTTTTTTTCTGTAAACGCAGCAAACCAGTTATTTTGCTAGATGCAGAATCTGGTAGGAGAAATCACCGTGTTGATATTTAAGAATAACCTTTATACCTTCCAACCAGAACTGTCACTTCATATCTCCATTTCTTATGAATATTTCAGGAAGTAAGTCATATATAATTAAAGATGCCTATGACACTTGTAATGGTCACGCTCCCTGCAACAGCTGACAAAGAGCAGTAACCCCAAGATTACATTGTATAGTCCTGCTTTTCCCAGCTCCTTCAGTTCCTCTCATATGAATTAGTCAAGTGGAAGACTTCAGCTGTTTTCTTAAACAGTTCCTGATAGGAGGATGTAAGTCACTGCTCTGCCTTGTGCTAAATGGATGCAGACAGGTACAGCCCGAACAGAGTTCAGTAGCTACTCAGAGGAAATTATCTCTAACCTCAAGTTAGCCCTTTATTTCTGCAGAGGACACATCAGACACATGTTTAATTGAGAACACAGTACTAGAGTTAACCACAGGCAAAACTGCTGTAACAGAGATTAACAAAAGTATGCATTTAAAGCCTCTGTTGAAGTAGGGCCTTAAGTGAATACCTCACCTGGGAATGGGGAATTATCGGCACAATACCTTCATCTATAACAGGCCACTGGGAACTGCTTTCAAAATTGGTTCTGAAATACTCTTGTTTTCAACATCCTATTATCAACTCTACTTGGGAAGCAATGGAATTAATTTAAAGAAATGGTTCAGCAAACAGATGGACTGTGTGTCATTTCTGGGCTCTTTCAAGACTCGTTTCCTTCCTGTATTTTGAGAAAACTCACCAATACCAAAGGGAACAGTAGTTATGAACCCCGTATGCTCTGAATACATAAAACACCTATATTCAAGTCCTAAAGCTGTTTGGCAAGCCCTTCTTACTTCTGTTTCTGAGGAAAACTGCAGTGTAAGACTCGGTGACCTCTTTGTTTATAATATTCATCCATTCAATACTACTTGCAAACTGACTGCTTGCTTTGATGGTTTATGATGAGCCTTGCCAAGTTAAACAAAGGACTCCCTGCTATTAATCTGCTCTCCTGATTTCTCTCTTATTTGGTGAACCTGTTTGTCAAACAACTATAATGGCTATAAATACTTCAGATTAACTCACAGTAGCCCCAAAGCAAAGCCAAGCTATAAATTTTCAGGACAGGCGATAATTTCCAAAGTCTAAAGGAAAGAAAGACTCTCACAGCTAAGTGGCTGAAGTGTTTTCACTTTCCAACTCGGCTTCCAATTGCTTATAGCACAGATATGAACATTAAAACACACACCCAATCAAGAAATTAGCCAAAAGCATTCTTTAAAGATTAACAAAGAGGGTTGCAACTCCTAACAATGGAAGAACAACAGGTTTACAGTTTTAAGGACTGCTTAATTCTGAAGCCACTGTCTTCATTGCCATGACCTGGCACAGTCTCTGTTGCACTCGTGCTGTTCAATCCCTCACTTTATGTTCCTGATCAGCTGGTGGCAGGGGAGCGGGGAGGTTGGACTAGGTGTTCTCTAGAGGTCCCTGACAACCTCAAACAGTCCATGATTCTGTGATCTACCAGCAATGTGCAGGGACACACTCTTCATATTCAGACCCAGATGCTTCTGCATAGCCCATGAGGCAGGTCAGCTGGATTTCTAGCCTTTTTTCAGTACTTCTTTACAGGTCTCTGTTAAGGACCCTTTTGGCTGTTTGCATCCTACCAAGTTTGCACGTTCTTTAATGCTCCCACAAGTCCTGGTCCCCCCGCTGGGGGACCCACAACCTGGCTGGGCTAAAAACCCAGGGCATATTACCTCCTCCTTCCAATCCTTCATATAAATGCATCTCATAGGAAGTAGTGAATGTGGATAACCCCATCATTTATTCTTAACTCATTTATAGGGCTTTAATGCATTAAATAAGCTCACAGTAGAAGATAATTTTAGAAATTTTATTAATATGCATTGCAGCTTAGCAAAGGTATGTGTGAAGTTACAGTTTGTGTATGTGCAGATCAACTTTACTCACTTCAGTAGGAAATGAGACAATCAAAACATGATTCACAAGAAAGAAATGAGCCAGGGCCTTTCCACTGGCAAATAGCAGAAAAACAGATTGATCACAAGCACCCACAAGAAAGATGTACATGTCTTGTACAGAAGGAGCAAGAGTCTTCATATTAGCTACAGATGAATCTGTCTTAGACAATTTTCTATCAGTAACATTGGTTATTTTTAAGGTTAAAATAGCAAAGTTTTATATTAAATTAAAATAACAAAACAAAGGTTCACTGAGGCAGTGAGTTGAAGTGAGACCAAGTTTCCTTCTTAATAGACTGACCCCTTGCTATCAAACTTCAAAGGAAAATACAGCTCCTGAATCAAAACATTTATATTCTTCCCTATTTGCTTTTCTTGTTGTTACAGGAGCTGCTTGCCAGATGGTGGTTAGCAGATGAGGAGTTTCCAATGATGTGGTTTCTTTGGACCTGTTTTGCTCATGTGCATGATATTTAAGGCCTACTGGTTCAGTAAATAACTTCTGGGTGGCAAATCCTAACCCTTTCAGAGGGACAGGTGACAACCCCATCAAGAGCACCACCAAAGGAAACCTGAGACAGCTGCAGCAGCAGAGGGACTTACTCCTTCCTGACTTTTCTGGGAGAATTGCAACAGGAGAGGGCGGTGCAGGCACAGTTGAATGTCTCCCAGGAAATGATTACAGCATCCTTAATTATAGGCTTCAAGGAGAGAAACTACCCTGGTGTCCCTTCTTCTGGGTTCTCTGGAGAACTGTGTACTCCATGGGTGGAGTTTACTCCGGACAAGTACTGATTTATAGCTGTTGTATTTTTACTAAACAACAACATCTATTATGAGGAAAGAAACTGATTTTGTTTTAGGGTTTCTCCTTTTCCATTCAAATTCATAGAGCAAGTTTTCAGAAGAACTTGTAAGAACCTACAAGAAATAGATGGAGCTTTGACACAAACTCTTGTCTTGCCTTCCCCTCTTGCACCCCCCCAGTTTATTCATTAATTCTCTAACACTGGCAACAACCTCCTATACCATGGCTAAATCAAATGTACCAAATTATTAATATTTTGAAAATTTACGGAACATGCACTATTATTCCATGGCATATGTATCTAAGAGCATCAGTTTCCCAGTGTCCAGATGTACAGACAAACATTAAGAGAACTCTCCCCTATTTTATCTGTTGCAGCAGGTACCAAAAATGAGAATCACGTTTCAAATTCTCCAACCTGCCTCAGAAAAATAAAGTGGTTTCTATTTCAAGCCTTTCAGGAAGGCCAGGAAAGAAACAGTTAAAAATAAAATTATATTAAGGTCAGCAGAGACAGAATCATGATTTCCATGTTTTCCATATTCTCCAGATATGGAATGATTTCTTCTAACAATACAGAACAAAATACTGTTTAGCAAGAGAAGTAAATTGAGGCTGTTTTTCATCTCTTTCCTTTGCCAACACAATGGATCTGTCAGTAATAGAACACTGAATGTGTTCATTTTCACACATTAACCCTTTGAGCCCTATAAATATAAGCAGTCTTTTTGACTCACAGAGAAAGTACATTTTAAACTCCTGAAAAAATGGAGAACAGAAATTTTAATTAAAGTTCTCCTTGTACACACGCACATATAACCCTCCCTTTAGCAAAGAAAAGCCCTTTCAAAATTAAAGTTATCATGCTGAAATAATTAGCATAACTCCTGGGACAAATGCATAATCTTTGCATACCAAATGCCAAAAATGTCTAAATGAACTATGTTTAATAAATGTTACATTTGTCTTTGAGTACATAAACTCAGTTAATCATGCACTGATAGGTAAAAAATATTTTTAAAGCTTTAGGTATTGCAACTTAAGCATTTTAAATGTGACCTGCATCCTAGTCTTTGCAGGTCCCCAAAGGTTCCAAATCTTCCCTCCTCAGGACACAACCCAGCAGGAATAACTTAGAAAAGACCAGGAATCTCAGATCAACAGCACTTTTCCGCAGCCGCCAGGATTGTATGCCATCCTGCTGCTCTTACGTGAGTCACCGAGTGCACTTGTCTGCACCTCCGAAGGGCCGGCACAAATGTGCTGCTGCCTGCAGCTGCAGGGTACTGACTGCTGCTCTGTTCTGGGGCAGGGGTGGTACTTTTCATGGGTGTCTTGGCTGGCTGTATGTTCACGCTGCATGAGTCCCACCAAACTAATTATTTGTCCTCAGTGCTTGGCATGAGACTGATTCCTTACTTCAGGGTATCAATATTTTGGTGTGCAGAGAAAAAATTTACAAGAGGAAATATGGAAAGTGCTAGACCCTATCTCTGTGCTTTTGAGGCCCCCTTTTTCAAGCCTGTCTGCTTATCAGGCTCACTTAAAATAAAATCTCAGTCTCTCTCAACACCCAAAAGAGTGCAGCAAAAATTGTTAACATCATTATTTGTTTAGCATACTTAGCAAGAAGATTTAAATGCAGTCAAAAAAACCCAACCTTGACTTCAAAGTTACCATGGATGCATGATTCTGCATAGGTGAAGTAAAGACCCAAATGTAAGAGCAACAGGATTTCCTTCAGACTTCTACATCACCACTCTTCCATCCAGGAACCAGCTACGTTCAAACCTTGGTTCACAACATACAAAGCCATAATCAAAGGATAATGCAAAATCCTTCACGCCAGTTCAGGCATGTGTTGATCCATGACATCCCCCTGTTCCTAACCTCTCCTCCCAAAATTCTGAGTGCACTTGAAGCCCAGCAGCAATGGTCCTCAGCCATAACTACAGCTCTTCTACAAGGTCTTCTACTTTGAGAGACTGGTCCTCATGTAGCCAGTCACTTTAATAGACATATGTCATCTTTAGAAATAACGATAAAAGCAAGTTATGAGCATGGTTGTACCATTTAGCAGCTAAGTATTTAGCAGCTCTATGTAAAAGTAGCCACTATCAGCCAGTGAAAGCAAATTAATTATTTAGATATATTTATCGGATTTATAGGTCAACTGAAGCTAAAGCTAGTTAATTGAAATCCTGATAACAGATTGAAGCCTGTGCTAGATCCTATACTGTGAAATGCAAAGTCTTTATTAAATAAAGCCATTAAGAAGGATGATAATCCCAGTGGCCTTAAATATGAATAAGGTGCAATGTAAATAATAAAAGGCAAAAATCCAATTTTCATGCAGTGAACTTTCAAATGCTCTGCTGTTTCCATTAAATTACCTTTTATTCAACATATTGTAATGGCATTGAGGGCACATCAGGATTCCTTGTAATACAGTTATTGTTCAGCATAAAAACTGTTTTTTAACTTGAAGCAGAAAAGTGAAATATTTTATTTGGCTTCTCATATGTCAAATGACATGAAAATTGAGAACAAAAGCTTCATAGATGCAATAGAAGAGAAAATAAAGGAAAAAATAAACACATGCAAACAAAAAAGACTCAGAATGTGAAGACAAAAGAAAGAAACAGGATACATAATAGTAGTTTTCCAATTAATTTTACAGCAATTTAATACTAGGAAATAGAACAGAAAAATAATTTCAGTAACTAACATGACTAAACTTGGATACAGGCCAAGTGGAGCTGTACCACACAGCAAATGAGGTGAAACTCATCAAAGCTCTTTACCCACAAGAAAATCTGGTGTGAAATGTCTGTCACGCTTCTTACAAACACGAGGGTGATGACAAGAGCTTGAGTGCATCAAGTGTCACAACAGCACAGTGTTCCAGCCTGGAGGCGTGTGATCACTCCCTGGTTCTGCTGTGTTGGTGGTAGGTCACTTTGGATGTGTTTTAACTTCTCATCCACAAAGGACGCACTGATATTTACTGTTTTCTCTAAAGAATTCTGTGGAGTTAAGAAACATAAACTAAAGATACTTTTGTTTACTGAAGAACTGGCAACATAAGGTCAAGAATTTACTACTATTGTTCAGAAAAACAACACCCTTATTGCAAAATTTAAACAATCTATTAAAGATGAGACTATCCTTGTTATGAATGTCAAACGATTTTTCCACTATAAGCTTTTCTGCAAATCAAAAGAATTCCTCCAGCAAAGTCGTGATGGAATACAGATAAGAGAATGACTCCATTTTTATTCAATTCTGTATTCAATTTGGAAGCGCTATACGCAAAGAAACCCTTCAGCACAAAAATGCAATTTACCTTGTGGCATCTTCATACTGCATCAAGATGTTTAAAGAATCAAGAACAGAGATGTCAACTAACATTGTGTAACCTCACAAAACACACAAACATGCATTTTACAATATTTACGTTTCACTATCTGTAGCTGTGTCTGCCACATCCTATTTCCTATGCCCATTCTCTGGTCTTAGTCAAAGAATCACGTAATGGTTTGGGATGGAAGGGATCTTCAAAGATCATATAGCTTCAACCCCCCTGCCATGGACAGGGACACCTTCCAGTAGACCAGGTTGCTCAGGGCCCCATCTAACCTGGCCTTAAACATTTCCAGGGATGTGGCATCCACAACTTCTCTGGGCAGCCTGTTCCAGTGTCTCATCACCCCTCATAGTAAAGAATTTGTTCCTTACATCTAATTTAAATCCACCCTTGTCCTATCACTACAGGCCCTGGTAAAAAAAATCTCAATATATCTTTCTTATACACCCTTTTTAGGTACTGGAAGGCTTTAATAATGTGTCCTTGGGGCCTTCTCTTCTACAGGCTGAAGAACCTCAAGTCTCTCAGTCTGTGGTGTGGTGTTCCAGCCCTCCTCTGAACCCACACTAACAGGTCCACATCTGTCTTGTACAGGGCACCCCAGAGCTGGACACAGTACTCAAGGTGGGGGTCTCACAAGAGTGAAGCAGAGGGGCAGAATGACCTCCCTCAACCTGCTGGTCATGCTTCTTTTGGTGCAGGCCAGGACATGGTTCACTTTCTGGGTTGCAAGTACACATTGCCAGCTCGTGTCCAGCTTTTCATCCACCAGTATCCCTAAGTCCTTCTTGGCAGGGTGGTTCTCAATCCATTTGTAGCCCAGTCTGTAGTGATAGTGGTGGTTGCCAGACATGCAAAACCTTGCACTTGGCCTGGCTGAACTTCATGAGATTCACATGGGCCCACTCCTTAAACCTGTCATGGTCCCTCTTGATGGCATCCCTTCCCTCAATCATATCAACAGCACCACTTGACATGAGGTGGTATCAGCAAACTTTCCAAGGGTTCATTCAATCCCACTACGTTATTAATAAGATATTGAACAGTACTGGTCCCTATCAAGAAGCCTAAGTAATACCACATGTTGCTGATCTCCACTTGAACATTGACCATTAATTTGGTCCTCCTCTGCTCCAGTGCTGCTCACATGCAAAATGGGTAGGGAGCACCTGGAGTTGCTCAGAAGCAGTTCTGAACCACAGGCTGTCTGCTGCCCCATGCAGGGGGATCTTGGGACAAAGGGCTGATGGCAATGGGGCAGAGATAATGTCAAGGGATCATAGGGGTGATGGCAATGGGGACATCTGACCTGCTGCTGCCTAGGCAGCTGTAAGTGGCAGGGAGCACTGGCAGCATGGGACCACAGGGACACAGAGTGGGCCATGGGGGTTTCCTGGGCTGTCACCTCCCATCAAGCCTGAGTGGAAACACAATACATCTTCCCATGCCCCAAAGGGAGAAACAGCAAAAGCCCTCCAGGGCCTGAACCCATGGGTAACATGGTGATGGGGCCACAGCCTCCATGTGAGACCTTCATTACTGGCAAATTGTTCCCTTTTGCTTCTTGCATGTGCAAAGAAAGCAAACACATGAAATACAAGGGAGAAAGCAAATCTATTCATGGCATGCAGATCAGAAAATGGTAACACCTGACAGACCTACAATGAAGTAATACAACGACTGCATCAGTGCAAACCATTATCTTGAATAATATTTGCTCCAGGTCAGTGAAGCAAAGGTATTTGAATGACATTTCTTGAGCTTTTCTTCCTAGGAAGGAGACTATTGCCTTCCAGCAACACTCTCAAAAATGGCTCTATTGAGGTGCTACGATGTTGCTACTTACTACAGTAGTGATTTCTCACACCTCCCACCAAACTGAGTCAGAGTCCTAAAGAGCAGATCTGCCAAGTAGCAGATTACTCACATTCCTTCATTAATTACTGAAAGAAGCCACAAAAACCAAAGTGGTGTTTATTTGAAGCTCATTCAGACAAAGCTACTAAACAGCTTGGATACTGAACAGTACAATGATCAGGATCTACCCATACTATTACTTTCTTGAGTATGCAGTTACGTGACATCAAAAACTGAAATATCACTATAGAGGTATCTTTTAATGTTCTTTTAAACTCTTCAGGGAAGGAAAAAAAAACAACAAAAAAACCCCAAAGCAACACATTGTTTCACTTGAGATTCATTCTGGTCTTTATCTGCTTGCTGGCAGTTGCACTGAGTTTACACACTAATGAGACAATTTCAGACTGACCACAGTCTTCGCTCAGCATTTGGCTTCTATTTATTTCACCAGTACTGAACAGGAATCACTTATTCAGTGAACTGGCATCACTAAGCGAAACCTTTAAGTCATGAGTTGACTCATTAAAGAAGCACATGTTCATCAAAAGCATCAGATCAGTTGAGGAACCTCAACTCCATCCAGTTTCCTGCTATCTCTCATTTTAAATGTGAGCTCAGACTCTTTTAACCCCAGGCCCTGTACCAACAAAAAGTTTCCCTCCGATAGCTATGGATAGTATTAAATGAAACAGCTTCTCCTACGTCCAAGATCCTATAAAAACCCACCCACTTTCATCACAATTTTCATTACCAGATGAATTCATTCTCAAGTGACTAAATTAAAAAGAAGAAAGGCCCCTCTGACAGGGCAGTGTCCTAGTGCAGAAACTACCCACCACTGCAACAGTGGTATCACTGAGAGAATCACAGAATCACCAAGGTTGGATGAGATCTTCAAGATGATTTAGTCTAAGCATCAACTCAGCACCACCATAATCACCCTTAAACTATATCCCCAAACAACACATCCAGATGCCTCTTGAACACTTCCAGAGATGGTGACCTCATCACCTTCCTGGGCAACTCCAATGCCTAACCACTTCCAGTGAAAATTTTTTTTCAAATATCTGAACCTCTCCTGGTACAACTAAGGTCATTCCCTCTCATCCTTTCACTTGAGAATGGCAGAATTTAAACTTCTATTTTGTATGAAATCTAACTGACAAAAAGCCAAAACATATTAAGGAGGTTGGAATAAATGGAATATCTCCTGGAATTCTTAAGCCTCATTTGATGAAAAACAAAGAACTACGAAGAATTGAAGAACATCACCCATTGGAAACATCTCCTCCTCCATACTGTGCCTCTTTTATTGTCACCTCTGTGCACCCTGAATTCTCCTCCCATGTTCATGGGCAGGACACTGCTTTGACTACTCTTCACATGGGCCACCACCTGCTTAGAAAACAGAAGCCAGGGATGAGTGAGAGATGACCATTCAACCCTGGCTGTTGAGTTTTTGTTTGTTAATAAGCACAAAATTACCTCTCCCTGGCTGAACAATATTATCACAGATGCTGGAACCTACACAGCCCCTTCTTTAAAGTGCGCTGAATTATTTTTAACAGTAGTGACCACCATGAAAATATACACTCAGATAAAAGTGAGTCGGACTGCATATAAAAGGAAGTCCTGTGTTCATCAAAAGAACCAATAAAACTCCAGCTAGGAAAAAATAAATATTCCTTTCTGCAATATAAATCAAATATTTTCCTTTAGAAAATAATTTACTGATTATTAAAAAAGGTGTGATTGGTTCAGATTTTACATTGCTGCATGACTGTGAAATATAAATAATCAAATGTTTTCCACTATGATCTAACACCAGGATTACCTATAAGAAGAAGAGAATAAGCAAAAATATTTCATCTCATGGTTGTCAACTATTATTTTACTGTACTTTATGATGCACATGCATGACTGTATTCTCCAAGGGTTTTTCATTATTTTGTTTTAGAAAGAAAGTATGTGAATGAATAAGGATCTCCACAAAAAAACTCTTGGGTGAAATGCAAGATGCTCTGGACTGAACTCAAAGCCATCCTCGCCTGCCTCTCCCACATTGCTGCACCCTCCCCACATAGAGCTGGCCAAGGAGCAGCAGCCACGGCACTGATGCATCCTGCCCACTCAACGTGCTGCAGCCCACACTTCTGCCAGGAAAGCCTGTGCTATTTCTGAGTCTCATCTCATGACATTTTAGCACAAAATCACAAGTCAGCTCGGCAGTGACAATCAGAAGAGCCCAACACAAGAAGTCTCAGCATCCTCAAGTGACAGGTTGGTACCTATTCCCCTGCCTCCTCTCCAGCCAATCCCTTGCTGGACATCCCTTCTCCCACACACAACAAGCACAGATATGTATTTTTGGGGTGCAAGTGGAGGCTGTGCGTGTGCACCCCTATGATCCCTCGAGGACGCATGCTCCAACATGGGGGCACACGTCCAGAGATGCAGCAGGACCAGCCACTGTGCCATGATACAACATACACCCATGTCTGGCACACAGTGACAATAATGCACAGTTTACTGAAATGGATATGGACATGAGAAGAACACATGGAACAGGCCTTTCTGGCAAAAAAATATACATTCAGGGAGATATATATATTACACATATATACATATATTTGTGTGTGTCTAATTTACAGAAAAATAAATGTTAAGTCAATTAAAACACAATCAATCAAAACAAAACCTTCCTCCTACTTCCTTCTAATTCATTCTACTTTACTGCGTTAAAATAATTACAAATTCATAAATTATTACTGTTACTGGAAATTAAAATGTATTGATTTGCTTCTAAGGATGACAATATTGCAAACCTGGTACAAGCTGCAATAAAAGCATTTCAAAACACATATGAAGGCAGCCAATAAAGAGGCAGCCTGCTAAAAACTGTTTCAAAATTAAATTAGAAATTTAAAAGTAAATTCATAAAATGATGTCTTTTTATAGTAACTCACAGAGGAGTTTTTGATTGGAATTATCCTGAAATTAATCCACAAATAAACATGTCCAATAATATTTACTGAAATTATAATTTGGGAAAGTAAATATGATAGTGCCTCTGTTTGGCTGATTTCTTGGCTGTTGCACAGAAGGCAATCAGGAGGCAGCACAGTAAACACAGCAACGTCCCCTTCGTTTGGTTAGGACCACAATATCTTTACCCAAAATCTATCCACAACTGCACAGTCAATATTTTAGATTTCTCTTTCCCTCTAACCATCTTGCACCTAAACCCACTTTAATGATACATCAACTGCAGCAATTAATGAACCTTTGTGCAGAAAGGGAAAGACTGTAACAGCTTAATGAGACAGTAATACATATTAAAATCAATATTATTCAGATTATGTGTCTATTCTAGTCTTCCTTCTGAAAATAACTGAGACTGTAGGAGAAATGATCATTAGCATTTCGATAACAATCTTGCCAGCCTTCTGTTACAATACTTTGTCTTTAGAGTAAAACTGGGATTTGTTATCTCATGCAAGCAGACCATTCTAAAATTAGCAATGGCAAATTCATATTGGTTTGGATCAGATCTTTAAAAAACTTGGAAAAAAAAATTAATGCTAACTTGCCTGAATAATCAGACTGTCATGCCTGGTGCTGTAGCAGCAGAAACACACTCTAAGCATTGACTAAGAAGCAACCTCTTCTCAATAAACACCATTTCTGTGCAGAGAAAGGCACTCCTGAACTATATACAGCATTAGTTTCACTTGTCTGATAAATCACATTCCTGCTGACAGCCAACACAAGGGACAAATTCCTCCCTACCACAAATCCTTAAGGTATCTTCAAAACAAAATGAGGCTGAATGCCACAAAGCAGGAAAGGGTTTTGCACCTTTGTCCCATCGCCACTGCGAGCAGACAAAAATTCCTCAGCATTCCTGAGTCGAATTATATTATGCAAACACTACGGGGAAAGAAAAGGGTTCCATCTCTCTCTTTTTTTAATTAGTGAATCCCAAAGCCTTCCCTCTCCTGGCACCCAGTGCTGTGAAACAGACAACTAAGCCTTCCTGTTTCCAAAGCAGGACAAGATGAAGAGCTGCTGCAAAAACAGCTTTACAGCATTCATGAGGACATGCATCCCCCAGAAACTCCTGCCCTCCGTCAGCCACATGCAAACAGACCAGTCGAACCAAAAATCCCAACCACTCTGATGGGACAAGAAGCCAAACTTCAGCAGGGGCTAAGCCATGCTTTGAAACTGCCAGAAGACAGTTATAAGACAAACCCCACTGTGGTTTTCACTATTTAACCCCTCAATAGCTGGCCCTGCAGATGTGGAAGACTGACCACAGTGCCAAGTCCTTCCGGTGACCCACAGAAGAGGGGCAGCTGAGAGGTACAGCTCCATCAGCTCCTTTGGGCAGATATTCACCTGCCCACTGCCTGAGTTCACAGGTGACCCCAGTGCGCAGCAAATTCTGTGGAACCACTGGAAGTTATGCTTAAAAGACTGGGCAGAAAGTGCTCTTGATTCCAGATGTTTTACATTTTTCTCTCTGTTTTTGAAAACAAAATGTCTTTTTAACACCAAAAGTAATATTCCCTCCTTCTGTTCTTCCCCTGAACTAAGAGGCATCTCATGTACACATATCATTAAATTAATGTTTATTCTTTCTAACCAAATAAAAATGTTCAAATTACATACAATGACAATGAGATTAAATTATTAGGTACATGCTCTGGGGTTTTTTAAAAGCTATTCAAACAATTTTAAAGGCTTTTCAGCAATGCTCTAGCAGCATGAGCAAAACTTACCACAAAGAGGAGGTAACAAGTTTAACATTACTGCTGAGGAAGATGGTACCAGAGCCAAGTGAGTAAAACTAGCACATCAGCAATCCCCCTGCCACCCCATACAGTCAGGAAAAGGCATGGCTTAAGCTGTCAGAGGAATCCAAACTGGCAGAAGAAAGAGGATATGGGGCTGGTAAACGGGGAGAACCTGCTCCCAGGCCCATCTGCATGATGCACTAGAAAGAAATTTTTCTCATTTTTTTAACTTTTCCCTTTTTTTTTTTCTTTTGCATAATGGTCAGACCAGTAACTTTCCAGCCAAAGTATCACTATGCTCCATGCAAGACGCTTCTGTCACCAGAAGCAGTTTGTTTTGGTGCAAGACTAGGGATAAATAGGTAGCTTTCAGCTGGCACTGTATTTCCCCGTCGCTCCCTCCCCAGCTGCAGAAGCACAGCTGCTGTGGGAGCTGGGCAAGGCCAGGGTCATGCAGCTTTCTCAAATCCTGTAGTTTATCTTTGTCCAGGCTCTCATGTCTTATTAGAACTAATCTTGGGTTCTTCTCATGACAGCTTACCCCAGATTGGGAAAACCTGTTGTAAAATATCAGATTTTAACAAGACCATATTGAAAATGCTTGCAAAAATTCAGCTTGATGTGTGATGAGTGAAGCTGAAACTGCATGCATCCTGAGCTGTTTTGGTCTGCAGAAGTCACAAATTCCCTGAACACTGAATGAATCCAGTGCTGTAGAGGTCAGCAATTACAATGTTGCAATGCTTAAAGACATCAATCAGAGTGAAATATTAGTTATAATGCCATCTGAATCTCAAGGAAAGGCTTCTAAGAGTGATCTATGACTTCAAAAGAAAGTGGCATCCCACAGTCAAAGATATATACAAGTAGGTTACTGTAGTGCAAGAAGGAACTATGGTTTTTATCTGAAATTTAAGCAGTGCTTCTTAACAGAAACAGTATGAAATATTGAACAGAACAGTGAAATTAGAAGGGACAGTATAAATACAACAGTGCAAAACTCAAGAAGTACCCAGACAAACTTTTCAACTTGAAACTCTAATGGGATTGTTAACCTAAAATTACGAGACAGCAGACAAAAATAACTCTATACTGTAAGAAAATACCTTCCTAGAGAAAAAAAATCCTCCATGGCATAAATAAAATATTGTTGTAGCATTTTATGTGGCAGCTTATTGATCGCATGGACACAGCTTTGTCTAGAAAGAGTACGCGTAGCCTCCCACTGACCTGCAAGTACAGGCACCCAGCATTAACAGCCAGTGCCTGAAGCCAGTCTGACCTGTTGGGCACCCAGCCAACACCAGGAGTCTGCCTGAACATGAACTGATAAGATTAGAAACAAGGAATACAGTGTACTGTTACAGCCCATACACAGCACACATCACTGCATCCCTGCACCAACGCTCCCTGCAAATAAAAGTGCAGCATCTCTGCCAAACCCTATTCAATGACAGAAAACAACCGTCGTAGCTTCAGCGTATACAAGCGGTGCTTTTTAATCTCCCCAAATCCCAGCCTCTTTAGTAATAAATCTGTGTTTGTAGGGCAGCATCCTTCTGAAGACTGAGAAGCACCTGAGGGTGGGTGAGCACTACTGGGACAAGTTTTCAGCTGGGAAATGTGAAGCTTGGAAAGTTCATTCAGTTTGTCAGCATGTTCTGCATGTGCCTTAAAACCACAGCAGCACCATCTTTCCGAAGAGCAAACAGCAGAGATTTAGGGGAGGTGGGCAAAAATTGCCAGGGTTAAAACGTGCACAAGATTTTTAGGGCTGAGTCGAGCAAGCCTATCCATCTGCCTTTGAGTAACCAGCTACCAAACATGGGCATATCCTAAGCATTACCAGCTTTCATCATGAATCATTCAGAAGGATGACGTGCAGGGATTAAACTTAGCATTCACATTTGACATCAAGAGGAGTCCCACAGAGGCATGTCACACTGACACAAACTAACAGGGAGGGTGTAGGGCTAGTGACACAAAGCCCTCTCCACTGCCCCATGACTTTTTCAGGTGTGACTGAGCCACTGCTGGCCATCTCAATCCAGAAGAAGTAGTTCACTGTCAATACTGGCACGCTTTGGTCACATTAGGTCCATCATGCAATTTTCTAGTTTGCAAGTAAGAAGGTAACATCATCACCCAAAGATGAGTGAAAATACTCAGTTTCTAGAAAATATAATGGACATGAAGACAATACCTGCAAATAGCACATTTTCTGAAAAATGTAAGAGTTCAGAATGATGAATTTTTCTGATGCAGCCCCTCAGCAATCCCCTCTCTTACGCTCACTCACTTCTGTGAAGACAGCTTCAATTGCTGGGGTTTTAAATACTTTTGGCTATATTTTTCACAATACCCTTTAGTATGGTAGTTAATCTCCTCTGTCAAAACACATTTTTAGCCATCTGCTAGACAAAAAAAAAATTCCTCAAGATCAGAACCTTTGACATATGGAACATCACTCCTTTTTGCATGGCTTTATGACAAAGTTCAGGCACTGACCAGCCAAACTACGGCATCAGAAGCAAATAAATCAGCAAGAATGAACAAAAGTAAGGTAAATCCATGGGTCTATGTACATGGCATGCTGCTGAATGGCACTCCTGTCTGTGCAAATTCAACCATTAAAAAGCCAAGTTGAAGAGTCTCCTCTGCCAAATGTGTCCCCTACACAATCCACTGCTGCTGTAATATACATAAATGCATATAAACACCAGACTCCATCTGCTTCCTCTTGTGTAAATCAGGGTGGGATCTTTACCTGATAGACAATGTATCCAAGAAGGAAAGAAACACAGTGGTGGAGAAAAACTGCGAGATCTACTCATGTTTAATCCACTGTAATCAGTCTAGGATAAGGCAAGACTCTTACAAAAAATGTAAGAAATGTCTCTTTTGGAGAATTTCTACAAACAGAGCATCTGAAAAGCCTATATAGCAAACTAGCATTGTTCCCTCTGCTTGCAAAACTTACGTGAAGCCAAGGGCTAGCAAATGGCAGCTTTCCACCTGAAACACTGAAATAGCTCTGCAAAGCTGATATATGGGAGAAGCATCCAGTGCAACACAGGGGAGCGCAGCCCATCCGTCACTTCACTCAAGCATGCTGACACATCATTTTCCTTATGTGCACATCTTACTCTCCACTGTTACCTATAACCCCATCTGATAACATACCACATGTCTATCCATCACTTCGGCCATGTTTTCTCCTCTGGGAAAAAGGAGAGACATGTTCTGTTTTTCTAGGTTGTTTCTTTTTCATGCAAATGTAGTTCTCAGTTTGTATCACGAGCAAGCAAGTAATAAGCACCGCATCTGGAGTTTAAGACGCCTGGTTCAGGAGGAAATTACTAAAGACTTGCATGCATTTAGCTGGCTATTAGATCTTGCGAATTGCTGAAAAAAAAAGTTATAAACTGCAATAATTGTTAAATAAAAACCCAAACACCACACTCAGTAAAGAAGGTGGATTTACCATAATGCCCCAACAATCTAAGGGAGCCATTTACTTTGACAGAACCTGAATTCCCCAAGCAATTCGACAGTGGTAATGGAAACAGAGGAGCCAATAAATTATAACCTTGTGTGTAATGCGCCTACCATTATAAACCACTCTTAGCCTCCTGCTCTATTCCCTGAGGGGAGCACACAGTTGTTAGATTTCCTTTCCTTCATTCTTCTAGTGTGCTCTTTCAGCACTCGGACCCTTTTATAATGTCTAATACCATATTCTGCATTTACACAGCAGCTTTAATGTGAACATCTCAAAATATGCTATTCCATTCAGAAAATGACTGTTTTTTACAGGCTAAAACAGAGGCACTGGGTCACTAACTGGCTTACCAAAGGTCACATACCATTATATATCAACAGAATCCCAAACATTGTTAAAGCATGTATTAGTAGGTACACACCACTTCCAGATCTCTCATACTGAAGATGTATACCACATATCTTAAAACACCTCCAGGATTTCAGTAGTATTTCTGAAGGACAGTCTTGGACAACTTTGCGAGCAGCACCGGTGCCAGTTCACTCCCAGCTCAGACCCTCTCATACTGACTTTTAGCACTCTGAATAAACCAAGTCTGTGATAAACTACAGGAAAAGAAAAACCAGAGACCTAATAAAGAAATACAAACCCCCCCGAGTTTTTCCAAAGTGATAAACAACATTTGCTGATTTTAGAAAATGCCCTCTATGCAAAGAAGACTTCCCCAAAGTATAAGGTGCAAAAGCAAAACACAGGCATAATAGCAACACAGGGGCTGACCCTGCTCTGTCTTCTAAGGTTAATTAAACTCTTGCAGAAACAGATCCCTGGTGTGATTCCAACATATCAGCCCAAGGATCTCGGCAAGACTGAAAGTCTGATAGAAGTGACCTTGGCTCTCTGCCATTACACTTCACAATTAGCAGTTTCCTTCCTAACCAGAAAGCTCATAATGGTATGTCCCATTTTACATACTGCATTACCTAAAATGAAAGGTATTAATTAGTAAAATAGTGTAATTTGCATTTAAGTCCCAGGCAGCAAATCTACAGCAATTTCTGAAATTTATATATATATATATATGTGTGTGTGTGTGTATTAGAAAGAATCACTTCCACTCTCTTCAAAGCAGCTGAGCTGTCAAAGAGCAATGTAAGAGAGAAAGGGATGCAATTCTGCTCTTCCGTATCAACCTCAAAAAGCCTGATTCTAGCCTGGATTTTACCATCTATTGTTTAGTTCAAAGAGAGGTTCTGCACTCTTGTCTCCAGGACTGCTCAGCAATCAGCTGTATCAGCAGCTCCAAGGAGGATTATTCTCCCCTGCTGCTTTTTTTAAAAGCAGATTAGTTCAGACTTTCTTTCACTGTAATGAACCTTGTAAGGATCAAGCACATTGCATTGATTTCCAGGATAAAATTGTGCCATCAGTCAAAAGGCCAAGCAAATAGTTTCACAGACCCACTGTCCCAGCAGACCCACCATCCCAGAATCACCCATTAACCCCAGAAAGAGAAAGGAATTGCAGTTGTTAACCATAAAAGCCAAAATGTAATTCTCAGGTCATGGAACTTTGCTTTCCGTCAAATTCAGATGGGTAACAACCCTCACAGAAACAGAACTGACGATGTTCACCAAAGTGCTATTCAATCAAAGCCAGAAAATGATAGAATGCAATGTGCTTTTACTTACTACATGATATCTGCAATAATCAGAAGTGACTTCTTAAAAGCCTGCCAATTTATGGTAAAATAAGGAAAACTCAACTTCCCTAAAAATTTGCAAATAACTTTCCGCATCAAGCATTTCCTTTCATTCGCACCCTCCTGTAATATCCAAGCTTGACTAGGATTTAAAGACTTGATAACCAGAGATTGTCTTCTTGTTGGATAATCACAAAAGCCTGGTCAGGGTGCAAGACCCTGCCCCAGCAACATGAACACTGCAGGTGTAATAAGCAGAGCCTGCCTCCCACAGGAGAAGACCTACCTGAACTTCAAACCAGACTGTGGGACATTGTACTTTAAACTACCTATTGAGTGCAAACTTCCCTTTTTGTAGTGCAGAAAGTCAAAAAGAAAGGAGTTGTCTGCTGTGATGAAGCTGCAGCACGAAGTTTAGCTGAAAAACAACCAAAAAAGCAGAGGGCAGAATCCCATTGCCTTTCTTCTTTAAATTGGACAAATCATTATGAAATACCTGATGCTCATTGAAGACTACAGCTCAAAAATAAAGGATCTACCCTTCCAGAAATATTGCCAAGCATATTTCACTTCAGACTCCAAAACTGAATTTTATGGAACAATGTATGGCATTTGCCATCATTTCCTGTAGGCAAAATTTCAAAACACTGGTACAGGTCTATTAATTTCTCTCAGAAAAAAAAAATTAATTGAAAAATTTACTATAGCAGTACAACCTCACAAGGAATCTCTGCATTGACCTTTCCAAATCAAAAGCCTGTAAACTAAACTACAGCTCAAGCGGATTTCGTGAAAGATCAAAGGCAACTAAACATATCCAGTATATATATGACATTAGAAGTAAGATGAAGTCCACAGTCTTAAGTATCTCCATTGCAAATTCTCCTGAAGGGGTCTAATAGTAAATTTTATCAGATCGAATTAAACGGTAATACAGAACACTAGGAGAAACTGATCTTGTCCCCTTTGAGCCAATGAAACCCCTGGCACGGATTTTAAAGGGCGCTAGATCGGGCACTCGACTGCAGAGTTAAAAAAAATAAAATGCATATGCTGCAGTAGTTGCCTTCGATAAATTACACACCTTATACATAAAAACGAAATGATGTTCCCTTGGGAGGGGAAGTTTCAGCTTCAAACCCCACTCCGTTCCAGCTGTCAGGAGGGCTCTGTGTGGCTCTGACCGCACCGGCAGAGCCCCAGGAGCGGAGGGGGAAACTCGGGAGTGCGAGGAACGCGCCGGGACGGGATCGGCCGAGCGTTCTTACCACCTTCCCCTCTCCAGGCTGCGCGAGGGTGGGAGCCAGCTCCTGCCCGCACCTGACAGGCACCTGGCGCAGCCCGACACGCCGGATAAAAGCGCTTTCGAGGCACTCTGGTTCATAACACCGAGAGCAAGTCCAGCTCTGCTACACCGGGGGCGGTCCTTGGGCCCGTCGGTGCGGCAGCTGTCCCGGCCACTCTCGCCGCCAGCGGCCGCCCAGAGCACTTTGAGGACATCCCCGGCCGAGCCTCCCATCGTTAGATCGAGGGGGGGACCGCAATCGCCGGCCGCAAGTCCGAGGGGCGGCGCCCGTCCGGAGCCCCGCGGGCACACAGCCCCTGCCGCCCGCAGGACGTCCCGCCAGCACACCGGGAACCCGCGCACGCCCGGCCGCGCTCCCCCGGCACGCCCGGCCCCGGCCCGGCACCCACCTTTCCCAGCAGGGCGCTGCGGCTGGCGGCAGCCAGCTCCCGCAGGCTGGCGGCGGCCGAGGCGGCGGCGGCGGCGACGGCGCTGGGAGCGGCGGCGGGCTGGGGGTACGTGGGGGCCGCGGTGCTGGGGCTGCCGCTGGCGCCCCCGGCGGCGCGGGGCCGCTGCCGGATGCCGTCTAGGAGGCGGACGAGGAGGATGTTAGCGGGTAGCTCGTCCACGCCGCAGCCCACCAGGATGCGGCACTCGGGGCAGCGCAGCTCGTGGCGGGAGCTGACGATGCTCTCCAGACAGCGGCGGCAGAAGGTGTGCTGGCACGGCAGCACCTTGGCCGTGGTGTCCAGACGCTCTAGGCACACGGAGCACTCCAGCAGGTCCAGCAGCGACGACTCGTCCATCGCCGCCGCCGGCTCCCGCTCCGCCGCCGCTCCGCTACCGCTCCACCGCCCCCTCGCCTCCGCCTCCGCCCCCGCCCCGCCGCCGCCACCGCCTCCGCCTCCCCTCCGCGGGGCAGCGCAGGGCCCCGACGCCCCTAGGGCCGCCGCGGCCGGCGGCGGCGAGGGAGGGGCGGCGGCGGGGCGGCGGGGGCCATCGGGGCGGCGGGGCTGCCCCCGGCGGCGGGCGGCGGCGGCGGCGACCCCGGGAGCTGCCTGGGCGACGCTGCCCAGCGCCTTGCGGCGCGGCGGGGATGCCAGCGGCGGGAAGCGGAGCGGTTCGGGAGGAGGGCACCTGCCTGCCCGCGCCCTCTCCCGCTGTCCGGCGCGGCTCGGCAGCTGCGGCGGGGTCCGGCGAGGCGCCCGCCGCGCCTCCGCGCGGGGCGGGGAGCGACGGGGAGCCCCGGGGGGGCGCCGGCGGCACGGCGGCCGCCCCGCAGGCGGTCCCCGCCCGCCCCGCCGCCTCGCCGCCGCTCCGTGGCTCCCTGTAACCCGACCCAGCAGGGCTCGCGGCCCGCTTTCCGCCGCCGCCGCTACTCCCTCCTCCTCCTCCCGGTGGAGGCTCCCGGACAGGCGGGGGCAGGCGGAGGAGACTCCTCGGAGAAGCCAAGGACACGCTGGCGGGAGCGGAGGGGAGCCCCTGGGGGCCTGTCCGGGCGCGCCGCGGGGAGCGGCAGCGGTGTCCGGGCGGGCGGGGGCCGGCGGGCTCAGCATCCCCGCGGCAGCGCCGCTCGTCCCGCGGGCCGGGAGCGGACCCGGGTTCGCGGACCCGCCATCTCTGGCGGCGCGGCGCCCCCTGGCGGACGCGGGGACACGGCGCATCACCCCCCCATCCTACCCGGGTGCTTCGGGGCGTCCCCAAATGATCGTATATTGTATCGTATAATCGTTATTGAATCATACTCAACCCCTGCGGGAGCTGGAAAGGTGAAAATAGGAGCGAGCGTCGCGTCTCCTCTGCCGGCCGGATGTCCTGTACCCGAGCTCGCCCCGGTGCCGTCCAATCTGCAGCCGGTACCTGCGTCCCGAAAGATACAGCAGGATGCGCCCGGGTCCCGTGTGAGCTGGTGTTCAGGCCCTGCTGGAAGGGGCGAGACCCTGGCATTTTGGAGTTACACATCCGTGGTGTACACTAACCACGAGAGATTTAAAACTGAGATGCAGCCACCTGCACATGTGGACTATGCACAGATCTTTCCCTTAGAGAAGCTGCAGGAGAAGCCCTATTCTTCATATAAATTTCATTTGAATACTCCCGTTTTGGCTAAATTTGACCATTAATATGATTAAGGGCCCTGTTTAAGCTAGAAACTACAATTGAAATACATCATAATCTTACTGAAGAGATTTTTCATTTGTGGTCCAACTCCTAACCCAAGCTTTCTTATATACCTGTGCCTGAGCACTTTTGAAACTGGGGTTTGCAATCCAAGTGCTTCCAGACGCCCTCCTATTATTCTCTTAAGTGACACTTTTCAAATTGGCTTTTTGTGAGAGCCGTGTCAGGATGGTTGCACAAAATCTTTCTGTCAGATTTATGACTTTTCCAATGCATACAGCAAGATGAACCTGTTGTGATAAAGGTAATCTAGATACTGTATAGGAAAATTTACTAAATTTCAGTGTGTGAAAAGCCATGAATCTCTTGCTGCTCGTGTTAGTCTAGAAGAGAAGGAATAAGTGCAAAGCCAAAGAAAAGCTCCTGATGCAGAGCTCAGATCATTATTTGTTGCTGAGTAATGTCCAGTAATCTAACCTATGCCCTTTCAGAAAGAAATACCAAACTCGATAGTTTTAAACTATAAATTATACCAATGCCTGGAGAAATGTGGAATACAGTATCAAGGACCTTTCTCTGGAGTAAAACTGTTAATTTAAGAAAAAGGAATAGTGGAGAACCTTTAATGATAAAAGGCATTGCTTCAGCAAGGACAGGGAAATGCTGGAAAATCTGAAATGAAAGGTATAATTGTTTCAACACCTCAGATTCCTTCCTTTAGAGGGGAAAATTTAAATATCACTGTCAAAACATATAAGCCAAAAGCGCTCTGTTACACACCAGTATGCCTCCACTGACTAGAGGGGCAGCACATTTCATGCCTCTTGCCTTCTGGTTGCTCCAGGGTTTACAGACAAACCACCTGTCACCAGGTTTCCCAGAGTTACCTAGTTACACATTCCCAAACCAGGAGAAACACTCTTGAGAGCCAGCATCCAAAAATGATGTGAGGGTGCCTTGATACTGAGACAGCTTAAAAAAGGTGCAGATGTGCAAAGCATTTATTATTCAATAGAAGAAATCGCTGACACAAAATTAGAGTGTGCTGTAATCTACATGGAAAGCACCCTCTTAAACACCTTCTTAAGCAGGAGCTGGTTGCCACCACAGAGAAGCGGAAGCAAAACTACAGCAGATCCTTGCAAGGGCAAGGAGGTGAGGGAGCTCTCAAACCACCCCAGAGGACCAGAGGTGAGGGAGGGAGTTGCTGAGAGACACTGAGGAAGATGGAGGAAATGGGGAACTAGAGGGAAAAGGGGACATGAGAAGTAAAAGCGGTGATGAAAAAGGAAGGGAGGCAAAGATTAAGAGAGGGAAAGGTTTACACAGAAATTACACAGGGGACTAGAAAACAAACTAGACACAATAAAAGCACACTTCTATGAAAAGGAGGGACAGACTTGCGACTTGGGCTCCAACTAGAAAAAAAACCTCCTGAGTGTTTGAAGAGCCTTTGGTGCCAGGAGAAATATTTTCACACTTAAAAGTTCAGTGTGAGTTTGTGTGCCTCCTTGTACCTGGGCCTAAATGAGAATTAGGCCAGGCCTGAAGGAAATGAAAGAAAAAAATCATCACACATGCTTTTCTTCTTGCCAAAGAGATCATGGGAAATATCACATTAAATATTAGGAAATACTCAGAGTATTAAGTTTGGAAATAAAAAAAAAGATGAAATGGTCAGAAGCCTGAGATAAAACACATGGAAAGGAATAGAAAAAGATAAAGATGATGTAACAGGTTTTGCTTTACTTTAAACAAATGTGAGTTTTATTAATTTACCTGTCTCATCTGCCAAAACATCCAGCTACAGATTGCTTTACACACAGGGATGTGGCTGCACATTTTGCCACACATTCCTTGGTGAATGTGTTTGAGGATGTAGCTGATCGGCAACTTCTGTTCCAGGCTGTGGAAGTGGCTTCCCTTGCATGGTGGATGAAAACAGCGAAGAGTACCTGGAGACAAGAAGACACTCAAAAAGTGAAATATTATTGCAGGACAGTAGAGTGATACTGAAGCATTCCAAGACTTCATTTCTAGTTGTCCTTAAATTACAATAATGTACTAGTGTCTCAATTAAAAATAAAAAAGTGTCTTCTGTTTTCCTAATTCTTTTCCCTGCTTGCTATTTAGTTCAGATCAGGAGAGACTGACAGATTTTGCTGTCTGTAACTTTATCTATATTGGTTTCAAAGGCATTTTCTGGAGACAGTATGTGGACATTACACCTTCAGCTTTGCCTTCATGTATTTGCATGCTCCTCTTGAAAATGCCTAACTCTTTAGCAGTCTTCTACCGAATGGGATTTGATTATACAGAAATTATTCTCAATTCTTCCCTCTATGCTTGCTCCGCTTTTAAGGGTCTACAGCACAATAGCTATTCAGTTTGCACAGCTAGGAAACATTTGCCTACTAAATAACAATGAATACATCTTATTTGTATGATTCTTTCCAAACCTGGAAAGCATTATAAGAATGGTAGGCATTATTATTTTATAACAATTCAACATATTTAAACTTGTGCAATGCTCAGCAGTTCACTTTTACTATTGCATTTTCTCTGTATGTTTAAATGATCATTCAGTTATGCTTCCATTACTTACTTTATTTATATTTAGATTCAAAAAATTAAAGCATTCTTGGACTTCTGAAGTGAGTTATATTAATAATAAACAAAGGGAAGGAGGGGAACTTGTCAGCTCTGTCTTTTCTTCCTTTTATTTGACCTAAACAATCTGGTATATCTAGCAAAACATATCAGATTTCAGACCATGGTAATACTTGTTCAAAATGGACAAGTTTGAAGATGGGATCTTCTCTCTGCTCCTTTGACTGGAGATGAAATTTTGGATCAAGATCTATCTCTCTATTCATCCATCCATCTATCTACATAAACATTCACCTCCATTGTAGGAATCTAGCAATAACTCCACTTAGGGGGTTTTTCTCATGCATGGAGAGGGTAACCTCTCTGTTACCTGGCAAAAACCAGATTGTTCAGAATCAGTGACTGAAAATTCTTATGGAAGCAACAGCAAGACCACTGCCCCAAAGTACATAGGCTGTTACAATACCTGTCCTGGCAACATATGTGTGACAGCCTACCCATCAAGGTCTGGAGAGTGCATCTGAGATTCCCCCATATAAGACAGTCACAGAAAATCCATTCATTTGGACTCTGGATTTTTTTCAATGCCAAGTTAGAAGATTAGTGTCCTAGTTAGGACAGCTGAGATCAGTTCATCATGGTATTCTATAGCCTTCCATGCCATTACCCAGAAACTGTTCACACCCTCCGCCCATAGAGCCTGACTCATCAGGCTAGGTGTTAAGAGGCCTGTGAGATAAGAGGATGCTCTTGTCCTCACACCTTTTATGGAAGTCCCCACTCTGAGCCTTTTATGGAACTCCCCCGCTCTGAGGGAAGGATTGACCATTTTTACCTGAACTGGAATGTATATAAACCTGGAGTTTCAGAACTTTTGGCACCCGCTCGTGGGATCCAGAAGGAAGACTGCAGCTCGTCGCTCTCGACCTTTGCTGGACTTCAATCACCGCTTCTGACCAGACTGCAACAGCTCTCCCACCAGCAGGTTTCTCCCCTCTCCCTTTACTTTGGACTCAAGCGGGGCCCAGGGAACACCACTTTGTTCATGCCCAAGGGTACCAGGTTGTACATGTGGGTTTTGTGGGTTAGGACCAATTGTTTGTTTGTGTGATTGTGCTTGCTGTGTTGTTTTAATAAATTGTTATTCTGACTTGTGGTCTCTCCTTTGAGTCGAGTTCATTTCCCCTGCTGGTTGACTCTTAAACCAGCACAATTAGTTAAGAAGGACATGTTAGCTGAATTTCTCTTGACAGTATTTTAACATTGAGGAGAAAATATTTGCTCACTTTGTGTTTAATGACAATATTGAAACCAGGAAGGAGAGGAGGACATGCAGGTACCTCTGCTATCTCTTTAAGTGCATGCTGGTCGTGTAGGCCACAGGTCAGAAAGGTATGTGTTTAATAGTGCAGTGGAATGGGAGCAAATGCTCAGGCAGGCCCTGCAGCTGTCCTGCCTTATCTTCCCTAACAGCCCTGGTTGGCTCTTCTGTCCCCTCCCTTGCACCTTGCCTGTATAATCAGTGTGTCTTTATAAAACTCATCCAGGCAAAAAAAGAACCCAGGAAAAAAAAGTAAACAAAAAATTTTGACCATAAAAATGACAGATAAATGTTAAAACTCTATACATTAGGAAAATTACTGTATTATATTGTGGTTTTGTTTCACTTAATTTATGAATTAAAATGGCACTTCCTCTGAGAAAACATGCTGTTTGTTGCCAGTCTCGGCATGACAGCCTATCAAACCACTGCAGTTTTCTGGCAAGTTTTATCACATTCCTGGTAGTTTGGGATTTTTTTTTTTAAGATTTGGACAGAGGCAGACCAGGTGTTTCTGTTGCGCAGCTCTTACTACACATCCAGCCCTTCTGGCAAGGCCACTGCCCTTCCAGTGGGATTGTAGAACATGGCTTTTGACATGGCTTTCAAGGTGCATCTTGGGCTTTTATAGAATTAAAACTTCAGCTTTTAACTGTAACTATTTTTAGGACCCTGAGCATTTATGAGACTACCTTCTTTGCAGTAGATTTGACATAAATGATGCAAAGGAGCTTTTAATTTTCGTGGAAATGAGCTTGATGGCATCAAAGGCTGAAGAGGAATACTATTCTAGTCCTGAGGAACTTCTTCAGGTCATGCCCTCTCTAGGAGTCAATTACAGTTTTGTAAGATGATAAAAACACACATTCTATTTCTTTTATCTTCTTCATTGATCATAAATTTGATTACATTTTCTTCACTTGGCAAGTCAGATTTTTCTTAAAAATTGAGAAAAAGATAATTCAATTAATGATTAATTAATTTACTCCATTTATCAAAATGTTTTTTCCAGTTAGTTGATTTCTTCCCACTAATTCACACATAAAATTGACAGCATTCTGAGGATATCTGACAGAGTCTCTATATTGGGTTTGCATGGCCAGATTTTGGTAGCAGTGGGGCTACAAATGTGGCTTCTGTGAGAGGCTGCTAGAAGCTTCCCCTGTGTCTCATGAAGCCAGCTTTTTTAATGTCAGCTGGCTCCAAGATGGACCTGCTGCTGACCAAGGTGAGGGCAGTAGCACCTTTGGGATAATGTATTTAAGAAGGGGGTGAGGGGGGAGCCCTGGGCAACTACATATGGATAGAAGGTTGAGAGTATGTGAGAGGTACAGCCCTGCAGACACAAAGGTCATTGAAGAAGGAGGGGCAAGAGGTGCTCCAGGTGCCAGAGCTGAGATTCCCCTGCAGCCTGTGGTGAAGACCATGGAGAGACAGGCTGTCCCCCTGCAGTCCATGGAGGTCCACAGTGGAGAAGATATCCACTTACAGCCCCTGGAGGACCCCACACCAGAACAGGTGGATGCCCGAAAGAGGCTGTGAACCCATGAGAAGCCTGTGCTGGAGCAGGCTCCTGGCAGGACCTGTGGAGAGAGGAGTCCACACTGAAGCAGGCTTGCTGCAAGGACTTGTGACCCCATGGGAGCCCCATGCTGGAGTAGTCTTTTCCTGAAGGACTGCACCCCGTGGAAGAGTCCCATGCTGGAGCAGTTTGGAGAGAACTCCAGCCCATGAGAAGGACTCACATTGGAGAAATTCATGAGGACTGTCTCCTGTGGCACGGACCTCACACTGGATCAAGGAAGAGCATGAGGAGCCCTTCCTCTGAGGAGGAAGGAGCAGCAAAGACAATGTGTGATGAAATGACTGCAGCCTCCATTCCCTGTCCCCCTGCACCACTGGAAGAGGGGAGGTAGAAAACAGGGGATGAAGTTAAAGCACAGAAGAAGGGAAAGGTGAGGGGAAGGTGGTTTTAAGATTTGATTTTATTTCTCATTATCCTACTCTGATTTGATTGGTAATAGATTCAATTAATTTCCCCAAGTCAAGTCTGTTTTGTCCATGATGGTAACAAGTGAGTGATCTCTCCCTGCCCTTATCTCGACCCGTGAAACTTTCATTGTATTTTCTCTGCCCTGTCCAGCTAAGGAGGGGATTGACAGCGCAGCTTTGGTGGACACCTGGCATCCAGGTGTCCCACCGCAGTCCCTTCCTGTGGTACTTCACTGCAGATACAGCACAGCTGCAAGGAGAACATGCCTCAGTTGGCAAAGCTACATGGCTGCAGTCAGGCCAACCAACTAGCAGAGGCCCAGGGACAGCATCATGGTTATTCCTCTGTTATGATTTTCTTGTCACAAGAAAAAGTGGACAAACTATTTCATCACTGTCCTACCACTAATGAAACACCTGTCCAGTTGTTTTAGAGAAATCCTTTGTGGGGAATAAGAAGAGATTGCTATGGTTAACCCATACATTTCAAATTTCCAGATTTTTAAGAATTTAAAATTAGCTGTGTTGCAATTGCTTTCAAAGGCCAAGTTGCCAGTAAACTTACACTTAACATCTGTATTTCTTGCATTTGTGTGCCCTCACAGAGACTGGACCATGTTCAGCTGGGGATGGTTAATGCTTCCAATTTTAGTCAGAGTTATTCAATTACTCCACTTAGAACAATCAGGCAAAAAAACTGATTTGCCTGGAGCCCAGTTTTTTTCTGGAGGCCCATCTTGCACCTATATGTATAGGCAGAGAAGTTGTGTTCATGTCCTTGGGTGGCTGGTTCTCATCTCTGCAAATGAAAACGCTAGGTCTCCCCTCCCCAGCAGGGCCTGAACCATTGTGTTATCAATGTTTTTCTCAAACTTTAACCAACACATCCAGTCAGCAGAAACTGCTGCTTCACCATCAGCTAATTGACGCATGTTCAAGTTAACAAACCATCTGCAGTTAACACACAAAAAAATACTGTGCACTGTAAAATTCTTCATTTCTGTATCATGCTTCTGACTTGATAATTTTTATTCTTTTTTAAAGGAGGGTTAACTTTTCTAGCATGTGGTCAAAGAATAACTTTGACTTTTGTTTACAAAAGTTTGGAAGAATGAGGATTAATTACCATATGTGAGAGAAGACACGTGCTCTTTCAATCAGCATTGACTTCTTTAAATCAAAGAGGGAAAATGACAACCAATAATGCTGCCAAAATAAATGTTTAATGGAGCACAAGGTTGTAATTTTCTCTATAATGAGGCATGCTATCTCTAGGAATGAAATGAGTACCATCTTTTCAGACAGGCAAGTACTTAGAAACATAAAGACTCGATACAGAGAGAAGTCTTCACAGTATCAGGCTACAGACAATACAGGCAGGGAGTAACTCAATAGACTTTATTAATATTCAAACAAACAGCTGTCAGCACTTCATCCTAGAACATGCTGAAGCTCCTTACATAGTTTTTACTACTGTAATGGTTGGGTTCATTGGCAGTAGATTGGAAAATATGCAAGACTAATGAACCTTCCCTACTTCTCTTGGCCTAGCATTTAATCCTTCCTAAAGTGAAAAACATTTACTACGTATGCAATACCACACACACAAGAGGCTTCAGGTTCAAAAGAGATGTTTCAGTTTTGTTTCTTAGCAACATACATCCAGTGACAGTGAAACACTATACAAACTGTAATATGTTTGTGTTGTTTTAATCTATAATGCAGTACCTTGCCCGTGCCAAGGAAGTATGCTGCTACGGGATCTTTACAATGTCACTTATAATTAGACATACGTGTTTTTGTTTCTCCATGCTAGATTACCTGCTGCAGA
Source organism: Lepidothrix coronata (assembly GCF_001604755.1). Lineage (NCBI taxonomy): Eukaryota > Metazoa > Chordata > Aves > Passeriformes > Pipridae > Lepidothrix > Lepidothrix coronata. Next base: position 2,288,236 of record NW_016690240.1, on the reverse strand, counting down.
AAATATTTCTGAAGACACTATATTGTACTCATGAATAATAAATAAAGAGGTAAGTTCTGCTCTAATAAGGGCACACTTGTCAGGATTATAGAGTGGTCTGTTACATAGGGAGACATCTTTTCATGTTTTGTTCGTAGGCAGTATTTGAACAATTTATGAGGACTTGATTTCTAGAATGAGTATTGGTCACTCTCCAATCCAGGGCTAAAAGGATTTGTACAGAACTTATTTCTTGGAAGAACAGAAGGCATGGCTTTATTTTTCCTTATCCCCTCTCCAATAGCTGATTTGATGTGACCAAAACCAGTTTTGTGGTTTCTTGACTTTAATGTCACATCAAGGAAGAGAAGGAATTAGGCAAGGCACATGGAGAAATATGTCCTACAGAGGAGCTTTCAAAATTGTGCTCACTATAGGAGCTATAGTTCTTCCCTTCTGTCATTTAGCAGAATTGCTTCCCTGGTGCCTGCAAAGAGGAATAGGAAAAATGGTATTTAGCTTCTTCCTATGCTTTTTATCCTTCTCCTGTATATATTTATCTTTAAAATTCAGACTCATCTCTAGAAAAGCTGAAGTACTTGCATTCTGTAAGTGCCTGGTAATAACAGTTCCAGCACATCAACACTGCATTTTCAATACGCAGACATTGAAAAGGTGGAAAAGACAAAATTCAGTATATAAAGAAGTGCTGTCAGGTTATTTATTGCACTATGTGAGATTAAAAAAAAAATAGCATAAATGGTATTCTGTCTTCCATCAGCTTGGAAATACCTGGCTCAAGAAATGCTGCAATGTTTCCAGTTCACACCAGGGTTCACCTTCCTAGGGAACCTTGTGCCCCAATCCTCTTCATGCTGATCTTACTCAACATGCTCCTATGTTAGGCACTTCTACAGACTAACTCATATTTTCTAGCAGCATGGATTGAAAAAATCGGTCTGAAATATTGAGAGAAAATTGGTTTGAGGGGAGGCCTGTAAGTAGCACCAGAGATATAACTTATGAATTATTTAACATTGAAGGTAGCTAAGGAAAACAATACCGCACAGAAACACCAGGTGGAACTAGGAGGAGAGGAAAGAAAGAAAGAAAGAAAGAAAAGAATCTTCTTTTATAGTTTGCCAAGTTTTCTGAAGAAACACTTTTTCCAAATGTAGTCTAGGTACAAAATTACTTCTTTACTTATAATTTACTAATTATCAGCTTCTCTGGATGCATACAAAATTTAACAGGCTGATTGGCTCTTTTAAGCAAAGCAGTCTACTCAGAATTAATGTATACTCAGCCTAATATGAAACCCAGCTTGACACCTCCCTTTGCAGTCAAAATTTGGTGGCAAAGACACAAGCCATCCTCATATTGTGCTCTAATTACCTGCATTGGTTTTGGGGTTTTTTTTAGAAATTCTGAACACTTAATGGCTCCTCCTGAGGTCAACTGCAAATTGTGGTCACTGCTTGCTTTTATAAATGAAGTTATAAAAGTCTAAACACTCTGTCAAAATAGCAGAGGAAATTAATCACATGGTGAAATGGCACAGTGTCTCTCAAGGAAATAGTAAATTCAACTGACTTGAACCATCTCAACAGCATGAAAGAAGGAGGGGTTTTTCCCTAGTAGAGACCAGTGCAATGCAATGCCCTGTGGATTAATAGCTACCCCCCAATATGCACTTAAACCCTGAATAGGAATTCACCCTCAGTGGTAGTGAGATGCTGCCTACACATTTTGCAGAGGACAAGGAGCCAAAGACAATCTTGAAGTTATGTTTTGGTGCAGCCTCCACTTCTTGCCTCACGGAGAGCTGCCAGAGGAGGAGGTACTTTGTTGTGGCAGCTCCAGATCACCTCTGGCCTCAGTAAATAGGAGGGGTGCACATCGGTCTCTGTATAGAGAAAACATATTAGGAGCTATTTCAGATCTTTATTTTCAGATATCTTTAGCTTTTGCTTCTACAGGAAACACAAGTGCAGATCTTGAGATTTGTAGGATTCAGCAAAAAAGACAACAAAATCTTCCACTGCTGTTCGTGTGTCCTATGTGTATTTTTATAACTTTAAATTAGCTTTGATACCCATTTAGATATCATTGTTAAGCTTCATAAGATTCCCCAAGTTGAAATATTACAATTTTTTTCCATCCACAGTCCGGGATACATTTGAAGGTTTTTCAGTTTACTTTGTCAGTGCATTATGCTCCCAAAGGCACTCATAGCAAAACCTTAAAAATCCTGTTTCTTTTTAATCAGAAATATTTAGTGGAGAAATTATGTAAAAAATGCATTGCCTGTAAAACAGTAATTAATCAAATATCAGTGCCCAGCATTCAGGGTGATTTTCTTATGGGTGACATTTACATGGAGGCATCAATGTATTCTGGATAGAGAAGAGTGATCATTCATACAGGGTTTTCTGTATGACTACCCCTTTGCAAATCAGCATGCACTCTTCATACACTTCTCTGGGATTTACCTTCCTCATGAACATTACAATCAAAGCACTTATTTGCTAGATCACTTATGGGAAAGAAACATAAAAAGGTCTTGAATATAACCAAAGCACATTTTCTTTCATTTGCAGAAATGTTCCCTATGTACCCAGTTTCTATTCACACACACACAGAAAAAAAATTATTTCTGCTCTGTTAATTTTCCTCTCTTTATTTCACAACTGAGAAACCAAATTATAATAGCCTATAACAGGAAGGCCAGTTCATACTGTCTTGCCCCTTCTGTAATAATTCACCCTTGTGCAAAAATCATTAATGGGGCCCAGCAGAGCAGCATTTATACCTCATTTGCAGAGCGTAAATTATATAGTCCAGGGTATTGCACATTAGGTTTTTCACCCCATAATTTAAAACTGAACATAATCAATAAAACTACAGACTCTACAGTGTTGCCTTTCCAGACCACATGTGCATGATGACGGTGCTACTGTGCGTTGTAAAAATCTGCACACAGAAGAAATACTAGTGCAAATAACTTTTAGAGCAGATTTTTTTTCTCCAGGCAAAACATATCATAAACTGTTTTCTCAAAAAAATTTGTCTGGGAACTCACCTATGCTGGGTTAATGCAGGTCATACTAGCTGTTTTTATAACAAAACACTAGTTTGCAATAGGCATGTAAGTAATAGCAATTAATAAATACTAACAAAAAATTATACACTTTAGCCAAAAGTCAGGTTGCTATTGAGGAGCAATACTATCACATACTTTTTTTAAGAAGTCACACAACAAAAAGGTGGAAAGGCAATGTGATGTGAATGACAGTGGGACCAAGACTGATTTAATGACTTCATGCTGCCTGTTTATGCAAATGGATCAGCCAAGCCCTGTAATATTAATACTATGGGCCAAACTACTATAAATATTTCTGACAAAATGAGCTGGGAAAAGAGATAAAGCTTTACTGCTTCCTGCTTTTACTTTTACTTCAATATGCTAAAAAATGTTAATAATATGCCAAAATGCAGAGCTTGAAATACAAAGGTGTCCCCTCTGCTCTCTATAAGAGACAGGAGACTGAGTTTTCCGTCAAAGACTGGGACTTCAAGATGCAGTGCTCAGATGTGTGTTTATTAAGATGTTGATGATCTCCAGTCATGTGAGAGAACATGCAAAGGGGCTTGAATGGGGCTTTGAGCAACCTGATCTAGTGGAAGGTATCCTTGTCCCTGGCATGGGTGTTGGAACTAGGTGGTCTTTAAGGTCCCTTTCAACCCAAACAGTTTTGCAGTTCTGTGATTCTATGAACTACAGTAGCTAAAAGAGATCTCAGGAGCTGCTGGCAGAAACCTTTAGAAGCACAGATGAAAAGGAGACGTTTCAAGCATGCAGTTATTCCAGTCTTGTTTATGCTCACATAGCTATCAGTGTATATCTGAAATGCTGACTGGGTAAAACCAGCGAGGCATTTTTCCCATAGCAGGCACCCGAACATGAATCCTTAGCTGTGGAGAAGTGCTGAATAACAGCATGGACTGTTATTGATGACGCTGCCATCAAAATGTCCATCACACAGCTGGATAAACACATCATGTGGTGGGTGAGCAATTGGCTCACAGGTCTAGCACAGAGGGTAATAGTGAATGGAGTAACATCAGACTGGTGACCAGTCACTAGTGGGGTAACACAGGGCTCCATCTTGGGTTCTGTGCTCTTCAACATCTTCATAAAGGACTTGGATGCAGGAATAGAAGGGATACTAAGCAAGTTTGTAGATGACACAAAACTGGGAGGAGCTGTTGACTCCCTCAAGGGCAGGAAGGCCCTGCAGAGAGACCTCGACAAATTAGAGGACTGGGCAATCACCAATCATATGAAGTCCAACAAGGGAAAGTGCCGGATTCTGCACCTGGGATGGGGCAACCCCGGATATACAGACAGACTGGGGGATGAGATGCTGGAAAGCATTGCCATGGAAAGAGACTTGGGGGTCCTGGTCGATGGCAAGTTGAATATGAGTCAGCAGTGCCCTGGCAGCCAGGAGGGCCAATGGTGTCCTGGGGGGCATCAGGCAAAGCATTCCCAGCCGGTCGAGGGAGGGGATTGTCCTGCTCTGCTCTGCACTGGTGCAGCCTCACCTTGAATATTGTGGCAGTTTTGGGCATGACAATATAAGATTATTAGAGTGTGTCCAAATGAGGTCAACGAAGATGGTGAAGGGCCTTGAGGGGAAGCTGTATGAGGAGTGGCTGAGGTCACTTGGTCTGTTCAACCTGGAGAAGAGGAGACTGAGAAGAGACCACCCTGCAGTCTACAACTTCCTTATGAGGGGAAGATGAGGGGCAAGCACTGATCTCTTCTCTGTGGTGACCAGTGACAGGACCCAAGGGAATGGCCTGAAGTTGTGTCAGGGGAGCTTTAGGTTAGAGATTAGAAAGAAATTCTTCACCCAGAGGGTAGTTGGAAACTGAAACAGGCTCCTTAAGGAAGTGGTCAGAGCACCAAGCCTGCCAGAGTTCAAAATGTTTTTGGACAATACTCTCAGGCACATGGTGTGACTCTTGGGGATGGTCCTGTGCAGGGCCAGGAGTTGGACTTGATGATCCTTGTGGATCCCTTAAAACTTGGCATATTCTCTGGTTCTGTGATTATTTGACTCCTCAAAGCTAAATTTACCACCATTTTTAAGTGGCAGACAAAAGGAGAGGAACATCTAACAGGGAGGAAAAAAGCACAGCACAGTCCAGATGGAGAAGAACACAGTTTTCAACCTAGCTCTTTCCACAGCCCAAACAAAACAGGCAAAAGCATGGTGATGTCATAGGTGTCTTACGTTCACCTGCGTTTCAGGGTCTGGTTGCTCTCAGGAAGGGGAAATGAATGCATTTGTCAACATACCACAGAGCTGTATATAGGCAGGGTTATATCCCTGCTGGCAATCTCCCATATGGGAGATTCCTAAGCTCCCAGGAAGGCTAAAAGTTTCATTTAAGAACAGGTTAGACAAATATAGGCCAGGAATGACATAAGTACAGGTCATCCTGCCTCAGGCAGACTGATGGACTGGATCACCTCCCAGGGCCTAGTCTGGTCTTGTTTTCTGTATTTTCTGTGTTAATACCCAGCTAAATAATGAAGTAGTAGAACTTGGAAAGTTTATAATATTCACAGGTCTGTGGAGAGTACAAGGAAACTAGGTGACAGTTGTTCAAAGGAATATTTCCTAGAGAAATACTAAGGAAACAAGAGTGGGTTTGCACTAATAGAAATAGAGGCAAATAGAAAGAAGAGGATGATGTTCTGCCACTGCACTGCATTTAAGAGACCTGTTCATCATGCAAGTGGACAGGATGGTCTGCTCTAGATGAGAGGAGCTCATTTGTGGTCAGACTGGAGAATAACCCACTGCAGAACAGGCAACATGCAACTATTAGATGAAAACAAAGAATTTTGCAAAGAAATCACCACAGCTCTGCATCTTGGGGCTAGACCCACACATGCATACTGCAAAAGCAGTGGGAGGAACTGGAAGATGTAAAATTATCCTTGAGTTGCCAGTCACCAGAAGGTTGTTCTAAATGGCTCCTTCTCAATTTCCCAACCTGCAAGAGCAATTTGTAAAGAGCAATTGAGCCTGCCAGGATGGATATATCACAATATAAGTAGTGTCAGAGCCAGAGTCAAGAGAGTCTGAGCAGGGCTGCACTTGGGGACAAACTAGGTGGGATGGGTAGCTCCTGAGGCAGCTGGGCACCTCCAGGGATGCTCAGAGTATGTCTGGGTACTGCAAAGGGCTCATAGGGACATCCCATAGCTGACTGGCACCTTCATAGCTGAAAGTGGTTTGAGGGACATCTGTAATGAACTCTAATTTCTATCATTCTCCAAAGTTAGGTAACTACAAAAGATCTTAGCAAATTTCTAGCTGCATTATATTGTCACTTCAGATTCATTGATATGTTTTGTCCTGTTGCTTAAAATACAATTGTGCTTTGATGGGGAAACAAGGCTTCTGTTAAGGAAGAGAGAAATGAAGTAATTGCAGTTGATGGAGACAGAACTCTTTTCCACTTTCAAAAAGCGTGGAGGGAAAGCCACTTCATAACACTAGAAATGCTACTGGCTTTGGGCATCGTTTTGTCAGGAGAGATAAATTCCAGAAGTATCTTTTCTAGGAATAAAAAAGTCTCTTTATGATATATTATATGAGGCTGCTGAAAATAGCGAGGCTGAAGACAGGCATTTTCCCTCTCATAGCAAACCAGCAACACTGAGTCAGAGTGACATTTTTTAAAGACTCGGAAAAAATTCATGGAAATTGCTCAGCTACAAAATTGTTAATGCCCTGAGCACTTGGGAGATGGACATAGATTGTGTCTCAAGATCAGCTTCCTTACAATGTCAGCAAAACAGTGTTTATGTCAGCAGTCTCTGCTTTCTAAGGTAGCTGAAGACCACCATACTAAGAAGTTTGTGAAAAAGCAAGTCCAGCACCCTGCATCAACATTAGTTCTTGATCTACAGTCCTGACTCCAAGGGTGTTTTCATCTATTCTTCTCTGGCATTTGTACAGGTGGCAGCAGAGATCAGGGCTGGATGGAATCTGCAGGATCACTGAATCCAGTGCCCATCGACTGCAACACAGACTTCAATCAAAGGGCCATTTTTCATGCCAGGAAAAGACCAATTGTGATACTTCTAATGCAGCAGAGGAAAAATTAGGAGAAATTCAGAACATTTCCAATTCTTGCAGTCACAGGATATCCCATGGATGCTTCAAGGTACATTGTGGTCTGTGTTGTGAATGAGGGACATACTCTGATCCTCCCTGCCAAACCATCCAGCAGGATGACACCTTTCTGACCACAGATCACAAGCTGCCATAATGATCAGTATGTGAACTGGACAGACTATGTCTGCTTTAATAAGTAACAAACTCAATAAACACAGATTTTGTAGAACAAAACCACTGATGCTGGGGACCTGCCATTGACACGACACAATTTAAGGGTGATAACTGCTAGTCTGATCCCCAGGTCCACACTGGGGCATGTTAGGTGTGCAGCTGAGACACATCTGGTTTAATCTCCTTCAGGGAATCGCCTTCACACTCTTGGTGGCTTTGCTGTGACACAACCTACACTGCAGTGAGTGGGGACCACCAGGACCATCACTTCAAACCTACGTTCCTGGTCTGGGTTAAAATTCTGATGTAGATTCACCTGCTAATGTCTCACCTGAGAGCATTACACCATCAAGGGCATGTCTGTGCCCTCTCTCCCACCACCTCAGAGAAAAATGTGTGTAGGAAACAGCTGGTGATGAATTAGTAATTTAGATTATAGAAAGGAGTTCCTCTTTGTGCCTTACACGTGGACACCCAGAAGGGAACAATATTAGGTGAAATGATGATGCAGAGAAGCAGCAAAATAGCATCAGCTCCTCTCGCAGGTATCAGAATATCCCAGACCTGTCTCCAGTAATTCTCCCTTTCTTTTTGCAGCTTTTGCTGTGAGAAGTGGCTAGGAGGGATGTGGAGCTCTTTGATGACGAACAAACCTGAAAGCTCAGAGTAGTTCAAAAAAGCTCTCAATGCTCGTAATAGCTGAGCCTTGACAAGCCCCTCTCCTTTCAGACTCAGAGGATTCCATCAGATGCCAAACTTCAGGAAAATGAGCTTGTGCAGGTCTCCTTCACTTTATTTTGAGAGAAGAGAAATAGGCCACACATCTTTCAGAGACGTGCTTACTTTCTGTCACTTACTGAGCCTGCAGCTTTGTGAAGGGAATAAGCTTTAGAATGAGGTAACCCACACTCAACCTTCATGGGCTGGAGCCTGTAAATGGCAAAGCCCTCTCCATCCCTGGCATTTAGACAAAAAAAAAAGAAATTCCTATTGTTGATATGATACAAACAATAGAAAATAATTAACTGTTTCATCTCTTCTTAAGTAGGAGACAGTGCTTAGGTATTCCTTATGTATAAAAATATATCCTCCAGTAGGATTCAACAGCATCTAGAAGTGCAGACACAGAGTACACCACTGGTGAAAAGAGTCACTGAGTTTGCATGAGAGACCTGTGTTTGCCAGGAGACTTCAGACTAACACATGTTCAGGGAACTAATATCTAAGAAAAAAAGGACACCAATTTTTGCCGCAGAACTCAAAAGGAAAATAGAGGTACAGGTTTTAGTGCTGTTCTTACATCCAGTACTAGAAGCCTTGATTTATCCACTTATTTAATCAGCACCCATTTATCACCACAACTGACTGAAATGATCCTAATGATAAATGGCTTGTTACACAAAAAGAAATTGAGAGGGAATTAGTGGCATTAAGAATTTTTCACAATTTAAATTATAATAAGTCTTCTTTCCTTTAAAGTTATTTCTTTCAGTAATCCATTCTGACTTTAGTATCTCCTGAAATAGAATTAGTGACATTAATACATTTTTTACTATTCAAATTATGGTCCACCCTTTTCCGTAGCTGGGTATTGCATTTAGTAAAGGAGCCTAAATTAACATCCATAGAAGGAGTTTATTAATTTAACACAAAATATTCTCATGGTTGGATGAGGTAATTAAAAAGCTTAATTATTGAAAGTTATTGATAAGGTTAAAAAAATTCTTAATGAAAGGTATGCTTTTTATGAGAATCAGGAAATTTCTGTACTTTTCAGTTCAAAAGCCTGCCACACTCCTTTTCATATGTACTTTCTATTCTAGAAACCCTAGAGTTCATCAAGAAAAGAAGAATCACAACATCATCTGAAGAATGTAGAATTTGTACGTCCAGTTTCCTATTTTATCATTCACAGGCTCATACACAGGAAATTAATAAATACATTGACCTCTTTAAAAAAAACTAATGGTTTCAGAAGACTTGAATATACTAGATTTATGGGAGGCAATGAAGATTTATTGAAGAGAACTAATTACACCTTGTTATCCACAATGAATGCCTTTCCAATTAATGTTATAAGAATAGAAATTACAAGGTAAAAAAATCTAATTGCAGAAGGAACAGACTTTTGAGTGGCAGTCCTCATGTATGGTTGCTGCTGTGCAGGCAGAGCTCTCTGAAGAGAGGGCCAGATTCAGCAAAATCTTACTGATGCTACCCTTAGCAATTTGTATCGCTATCTATGTCTCCATATCTGATATATAATGCTAGCTTTACAGGAAATGTAATGAGATTTGTAATGTACTTCATCTGCCTTTTAATAACACTATTCTAGGGAGAAAAACATTATGATAGGCAAAATCATTATTATGAGTTGTTTACATAGACTTGACCTGAAAGGCAGTAATCTAGGTAATACAGCTATTTATTAAAGAAAAAAAAGAACAAAACAAAACCACACAAAACCCCCAAGAAACAACAACAACAACACAAAACCCCTAGACCCCACCAAAAATGTTAACCTGGAGAAAATGCACTTTCAGGGCCAAATCCTGGAGATTTTTTTCCTCATCCACAGACTCTGCTGAAGTCAAGATATTAATTATTTATAGAAATGGGTTGTTAGGTAGTATTTTAATCAGGCATCACAAAAGCTTAAAGAATAAGCTTAAAGAATAAGCTGTTAAAGAGAATTACTTTTATTACTATTAAAGAATAAGCCTTGTTTTTTTCCACAGCCATCTCTTTCATTAAAATTAAACAAATGAAAGTGAACCCATTTCCCTCTCAAAAGACATACTGAGAAAGGATCATGAGCAAGTACCAAGCTTGTGGTATGGACCCAAATCCTGCACTCCAGCATGGCAGTCCATGTGTGCAACCAGTGAACTTTGCAATAGCAAATATTCCCTCCTTGGGACCATAGAAATTTTTAGTTTGGCTACCAAGCTGTTTTGCATCTTATTACTGAAGGATATAACACAATAGTGTTGCCTTCTCCCAGCATTCCTGTTTTCTTTATTTCATTTGGTTAATGAGAGGTGACCTGAATTATGAGTGTGAGAGCTAGACCAAAATTCAGCTTTCCCATCACCCAGGGCATTGTATTTGGCAGAGCAGTTTCAGCCCATCTCTGCACCCACGGAACCAGTTTTCACAGAAAGTAATCTATGAAATTGGAAAAACACATTACCATATTATTACGGTGTGTTATGGTTAAAGAAAACAGCTGAAAGACCATGGAAACATCCTAAAGAAAGGGGGAAGAAGTTGCATCTGAGCACCAGCCACACTTCACTTTCCCATATCACCTTTTGTGCATGGAAGTGTCTTGACAGCAGCAGAGGATGTATAGCTCATGTTGTTCTGGAGAGGGGGGCTGTTTTCACCCTGGCACACAGGGCAACTTCTCATGCGATAGGGTTCAGAGGAATGACACAGCATCCACAGTGTGTATCCACACCCTTTTCCCCTGGAGCGGTTCCTAACCCTAAAACCACTTAGATTAGGGTTTTGGACAGCTGGTCCAACCAAAAAGCCTGTCCTTTAGCCTGCCCCACATTTCTGCCCGTTCTGCAGGCTCTGTGATGATGTGGAAGGGCAAAGAGCTACTAGAAGTCATCTAGTATGGGTGCCACAGAACTTGTCACTGTTTAACATAACACAATACATATACCAACATTGCACTCCTATGTCTTTGTAATAATACAAGCCTTTAGGCCACATGAACACATTATTCTCTAAATCTTAATTTCTAAACCTACAAAATTTTCAGGTCTACATCTTAACAAAATGCATACCTGAATTGCACAAAATGCATATTTTATACCTCCAGAATCCTTAGCCTCTGGAAGGTATTGACAGACCAATTAAAACCAAACCAACCAAGCCATATTACTGAAGCACATTATCTAACACATTAACTTCTCTTGATTTGTCCTGGATAAAAGGCCAAGAAAATGAAAATAGATTATAGGGTTATAATTGCTGCCTTATATGTAACACAACAGTAAAATGAACTCATTTAGAAATAGTCCATTTAATTTGATTTCTAGTTTGAAGATTGATTATCCACCCTTCATCAATGATATATTTATTTTAAGTTCTTTATCAGCCATTTTAGCACCAGAGGCAACGCCAGCTCTCCCGTGGGCAAACTTCAGTGTAAGAGTCACTGAAGTATTTATGGAATGAGGTATGTACTTAGTTTCTGGAATATGTAAAAATGTGCTTTTCACAGTGGAAAACCAGCAGTTACTCCAAGTGTGTGATTTCATCAAATGCACTGAACGTTTACTTTAGCCAGATTGGCATAGTGTATATGTTTATAGTTACAATATACTTACAGATATCACCAGCTGTTCAGGATGAGAATTAAGTGAAAATATTTTTAAAATAAAATTATTTTAATGATAATGACACTGTGTGCATTTTTTGGCCTGTATTTTCTGCGTTTGCTATAAACTTGCCATGCCCTTTCTGGTTTTCTTTGTCAGCTGCTGTTTCCAACTCTGGTCTAGACATAGCTGTGCTTTGCTCAGCTACAAAAATAGCTTGTCTTCTCAGAAATGGGATCTTTTACTTCAAAGACAGAGGTGACAAAGACTTTTGTGTTTTGCATTTTAGCAACAAAAAAGGGAAGAGGAGGACTGAGGAAAAGTAGCCTACAGAGGGTTAGAAATGCCCAAGAGTGCAAAGATAGAATTGTTTTAAATAGAGAAATTCTTTTCTGTCCTCAGCATTTTCATTGTGGTTCTGTATCATGTAGAAAATTTACATGAAGTGACAGATTTTAGTGTTATTTTTCATGACAGTTCCAGAAGGAAGGAAAAATCAGAGAGGCAGCAAGAGGAGGACTCTTTAGTTTCACTTCAGCATCGTTGCGAATTAATTCAACCAGATCCAGTTTTAAAGGTTTCATTACACAGTTCTGCCACTCTTCATGTGAGAGGAGAGATAAGGGAGTTGACTAACTTGTGGCCAGACAGTTACTGAGCATGTATGGGAATTCATGGGACCATTGGACATTGATTTGACATGGATAGGTACAAAATAGACCATGGAACAACTGCATCAGGACACAACAGGGCAGATCAAGGCCCAGTAACCCACCATATTAAGAAATGGTCTCCTTATGCTTTACTCTATCTAGATCTGTTGTGTTTGATACCAGAATTAAATGGTTTTTAGTGGAGGCACTTGAAAGTAAATAGTGTGCGCTCTGCCAGGAAATGCCACAGCCCTGGCAGTGGCACTGTCCTTTGGGGAGGATTTCATGCAGAGGGAAGGAGGGAGAGCTTGTGCCTTCAAAAGATATCACTGCATAGGAGACTGGTAATGAGTAAGACTGGTAACACATTTGCTCCATATCCTACCGAGGCAATTTCTTCCTATCAAGAAAAGTCATTTTATAAATACACTTCAATGTGGAGAGGCTAGGAGAAATCCAGCATAGGTGGGAACACAATAGAAGATGGAGTCTCCAGAGAAAGAGACCTAACTTGTGCCAGCAGGAGAAATACTATGTACTCAGTGTGTGCATTCTCACTCACTGTTTTTGAAGGCCATCATTAGCTTGGAGAAACTAGTTTGGCTGCATCTTTTGGAGTGAACTCCGGTCAATTGGGTTCTTGAAGATGGCTTCCTCTTGATTTCTTTGTGTCTGTACTCATTAACAAAATACATGAACAAGTACCCTGGGATGAAAAGAGAGGGAGCTACAGCAATCATATGCAAAACGCCACCAGGTTCAAACATCACTATGACATTTCTCGAAGTCAGTAGAGATGTGCAAAAACTGAAGATGTATTAACAGGCCATCCCAAAACCTTTGATATATTCCAAGTGCACTAGGAATGTCTAAAGTTGATTCATAGAGTTGCACCTGGGCTGAGGTATGCCAGGAGAGAGTTGCCCTCACTGTGGAAGTCAGATCTGTCTTCTCACCAGCCCACCGCACTCAGCTGGGCATTGCACATGGAGGATGACAGTCTGTGTCTACTCGCCGGAATGAGGTACAAAAGGCACAGTGGAGTCCAGCTAGGGATGGGTAATTGGATACTATAGTGCAGTGCTGGGGCTTGAATGCTGAGATTAAGAGTGTGCTAGTGCCAATCTCTTGCCTGCCATATGTAAAATAGTAGAAAACTTCCTGAGCCCATCCTGAGCAAAATGTAGTCACCGTTTGGTGTCTGATGGGAAAATGTTAGCATAAGCAAAGGGCTCTAGGCCAAGGAAGATTCATAACACTTCTCCCTAGTCTCCCCACCTTCATAATTAAAAGGGGAAATGAAAAAAAGATTTAGATTTTATTGAAAGGAAAGGCACCAGGGAGCAGATTCAATTTTTGAGTCATCACAGAAATTCCCTAAAATTCAATTACAGTGATGTAGATCTGACATAGGGTGTACTATTGCAGTACCCCCAAGAAGGTCAATAAAGTATATTGTAAGGTCCCCACACGAGAACACACGCAGGATCACTCTCGAGGAAAAAAGGCAGCGCAGAAAGAACCGTAAATTGCAGAATACACCTCCTAAGGAGTCTTTCTGCTGTGCCTTTTGCAATCGGATATGTCTGTCTCGTATTGGCCTCATAAGCCACCAGCGTGCCTGTAGCAAATGTGGATAGAGCCTTCCCAAATCTTCGTTCGCGAAGCCTCGCCATGAAGGTCCCCACAAGATATCATCAGGACTATAATATAGATATGTCTCATTGTTTCACATGTTTGGCACCTGCTCTAACTTAATTTTCATAGGTACCATCATATAATTATCAAAAATGGCTAAGTTTTATGCCCCTAGATCTTGTAGCTTAAGTCTACGGGGAAAGAGTTCAAACATATTCTATAAAGGTGGAATTAGAATTAGATGTAATTAGGGTCTGAGGAGTGAATAAATAAATCACACCAAGCAAAAAAGGGCAACATACCTACCAACAGACCAGAACATTTACAGATGAAGTTAATGTCATATGATGAAAAGACCAATTCAAAGTACTGCAAATTTTCAGATATTTCAAAGGAGCCAGGTGTTTTGGTTGCTGGGATAGATCCCAAGAGAGTTTTAATCATCAGCCCATGTGGATGAGGGACTTAATGCAGGACTGTCTATTTATCAGTCTATACCTTTGTGTGGTAAAGGGAATAAATTAAGAATTGCTGATTGTGGTAACCTCACATTGAAAAAAATGTGGTGGGAATAGTGGTCAAAAGATGATAAGAACAGGTAGGAATTTGCAGAGGCTCAAAAGACTGACCCATCAGTGACCAGAGAAAAAAGGGGATGATGCTAGCTTTCCTTTCTGCCTATTTGAAGATAGGAGCCTAGCTGATGTCAATTAATATTAACTAAGGAAAATACATTGTGTTTGGAAATTTTCTTTAAGTCATGTCTTAAATGTCTACTACTTTCCAGGCAGAAGTCTCCTCACCACTCGAGGTGGCTATACCTGTGTGTCAAAGTCCTACTACACAGAAGCTGATCTACTGCCAGAGTGTAGGCTCTGCCATCCCACTTTTGACTGCCTGGCACAGCCCTGGGGTGTTGGAACACTTTCACAGCCACTCAGCCTGACCCAGGCCCTTGGTTGGTAGCCCTGACCGGTCTTGCTTTTACCAAACTGATTTTCTTGGAAAGTCCTCTGATGGTTCATGAATTTCCTTGGAGCAGCTGTGTCTGCTGCATTTGTGATGTGAGGCAAGGGGAAGATGTTTAGAGCTTCTGGAGGGAAATTCAGGGAGCCTGATGGAAAGTGCAGCTTTTGTAATGAAGAGTAGATTTCTTTGTAGATTTAACAGAAGTACAGCTGGTCCTATTTGGATGAGGAATTTCTGAGAAAAATTACTAATTAATCATTGCTAGTTATATCCAGACTGTTTACATTTCAGCTTGTTGTACTACAGTATTACTCTGATAAAGTAGAGATGTTAAGGGCAGTTCAAACTGCTCACAATATAAACTAGAACTTCTAGGGGTTTTTTATATCTTATAACACTTTTCCATCTGATAATACATGGATAAAACCTACACAGCAAAACCCATTCTGCTGTGAACTCTTTGTTGATGCTGGGCCAGCATTACAGTTCCCAGTGCCACTTCAGTTCTCCCTCTTTTGGCACTGTCTGCAGTCATTATGTGAATGATTTATTTCATTGCACTGTTCAGCACAGCCCTCTGCACTGCTTCCCAAGCCCATGCACCCCCTCAGTCTCCCACCCACTCTCACTCTAGTGAGTACCTGCATCTACTGTCTTGCCCCATGTCCCCTCCACTAAAATCTAATTCAGTTTCCATCTTGCTTCACAGCTTCCATTACCAGTCTTGCTATCCATCTCCTAGTTGCAGTTTTTCTCTCCCTTTTCAGACTCCAAGGTTTCCTAACCAGGTTTTTCTCCTAATGAACTTTACATGCCCACCCCTTGCCCACTCCAAATTCAAATCATCCTTTTTCTAGGCTTCCCAAGGACTGGCAAGGTTGTTGAATCTGCTGAGCATGGTCTTCCAGTGCTGGAACACTACTGTTCTTATTACCTACCTAGAGAATGGGATTTGAAGTATGGTGCCCAGGAGAGGTTTAAAGAAAGAGAGTAGAAAAATGTGCAGGAAGACCAAAAAGCCCAAGAGCAAAGAAGTTCCTAAGATTTTTAGAAACGGAACAGACTGGGAGTGATTTGTAACTGTATTCAAAAGAGGAACAATCTTCCTACTATTCCTAGAGTGGCTGTTCATCAAGAATCTCAAAATACGCCAGTCATTAACTAAGCCTAACAGTGCTGCTGGAAGGAAAGCATAGGCTCCATCAAGCCAGCAGATCACAAGCTGCAGAGGTAGATGCAGAAGCCAGAGTTCTCATTTCACAGGGTAATCTGAAGGACTAGCTCAGAAATATTATGGTACAATATTTAGTATTTTTATTCATGTGAAAGGAGCATAGAAAATTGCCTGCGGTGTTTACCTGGGTATTCTTTTGCATGCTCTCTTAGTGCAAACATAATGTATAGATATGTTTAAATTAAATGATGTATTTGTGCATGCAAATCATGTTTCTTACTCGTAGGCAGATGTCTCCTCAGATGTTGTATGTGCAATTTAAGAAGCAGCTTTGAACATTTGGCCCTGTATTTGCCCGAAGGAAACAAATTCAGTACATTAAGATTACATTCTTCTGTGCCCAACCTTAGCAGTTCAGTGAGCATGTTGGGTCACTGACTCTGCTAAGCATTTAAATTAACTTTTCTTAACAATTACAGTAATTAAGTCTCTCCTAAATTACAAATTAAGATCATCTGGATGCATTATAGAAGCAAAAGTGGTATTAGCAGGGGTGAGGGAAAAAAGTTTACAAAGTCTTCAATTATTTGTAATTTTACAGACAAGTTTGTGTTTTTGCAGACCAGGCCATGCTGTTGTTGTGGGTGTGTAGGGTGAGGTGTCTTGGCAGCACATCCCGGCCAGTCTCTCTGTTCCTACTGCTCTCTCCCTGCACTTTATGTAGTCTCTTCATCTGTCTTAAGGTCTTCGTCAGGTGTGCCAAAGTGCTCATGTGAGTTTGCCATGGTTTAAGCCTCTTCTATCCATACAATTTATTGATGCCCTCTGCCTCCCTGTGTCTCTGAGCACTTGGTTGGCTGGTGGGCAACTTACTTGCTCTGGATGTAAGTCATGATGTGGATCAGGATATAAAACACTAAGATAATGGGGGGAATTGGGCTTAAATGCAAGTTTGAGCCTCAAGTGAATATGGCAGTATAGGTAGAGCCATTAGGAACGCAAATAGTCCAGATATCTTGTGAACTTCTAGGTAGACCTGCATAATACTTGGCCAGCAAACAATTCATTTGACCTGTTGATCTTTGTGGTTAACAGAGTAAAACATCTGGGTAGTATGTCAACGGGAAGGCAAAGGACACAGGAAAGAAAGAAAGGAGTGTTTTGCATCCAGAGAAATTAATTCAGATCATTAACAGAAAAATACTGCTTTCTAACTTTAAGAGATACATTTCACACCCTGCACAAGCTGTAGAAATAAAACATCCAAAGGAGACCCTTGGAACAGTTTAATCAGTATTTACATGGTGAGAAGTCAGTATGAAGGTAAATCAGCCAGTGTGGATGCTGAAGTGAGTGCCACAAGTGAGATCCATCAGTCCAGCCTATGTCACTGTGCACCAGGTATGACCTCACAACTCTCATTCTGTCTTCACAAGTTTATTCATTTTGTGAATATATTTGCAAAGTCAATTCAATTGGACTGCCTCCCATATCTTTCTCTAGTCACAGGATCTTAAGACATCTGTGTAGGCTGCCACCTCAGAGATGTTTTCCACTGTTGTTGAACAGTAGTTACTCCAACAGTAGCCTATTGACTTCATGGATACTATTTGTATGCTCACTGATGTTACTGAGGAGTCTTGCCCAGAGCAATCAATACCACAGGCCAAAGAACACACAGAAAAATGCATGAGTTTAAAATAAAATCTTTGGCTGTTGCCAACACTCTGATCCAGTTTTCTCCATCTCCACCCATTAGTTTAAAAGAAAAAGAATTAAAAATATGAAACCACTATTTAGTTTAAAAGAAAAAATTAAGAAGATGAAAGCTTTTAACCAGCGAGCAGTGAAAATGCTTGGTGGAGGTCTTAGTGTAGAGCCCCCAGTTTAATTCAGGCCCTACATACCAGGGGAGTACTTTCAATACTGTGTTGTTAGCTGTGCTGGAAAGGCAAACAAACATACATGCCTCTTACACACCTACATATACCTTCTATCCTGAAGATATTTACCTAGGAATTAGCATTTTAAAATAATCCTGAAAAAGCTTTGGATTTCTTTTGGAGAGGATCCCAAGCAGCTCAGTTGATATATTGCAGGAATTAAAGGTAAAGTAGGGAAGATGTGTTCTGGCCTAAGAGAAGTGATGAACTGCTTCAGGACAAGCAGAACTGCTTCCTACCTCTAAGCAAGCACATGGCCTTACAGTTCACCTTTAAGATGGAAACAAGAAGGATATCTGGAGAATAGCGTGCCAGTGGGTAGTAAACGATGCAGATGGTGGTGTCACTCATGCCTCCTGACTACCTGCTAACCTTGAATCTCCTGCACTTGTACGGAAGTATTATCGCAAGGCTGGGTTTGGTCTATTTACCCAGATGACAGCTTGAATTTATTATGTATTTTGAAGGTTAGTAATGTACCACAGTCATATATTGCAGGTGATACAATACCGTATTAAAATATTAATCAAATCTGCAAACCATCTGCATTAGTGAAGGCAAGTAATCTGCCAAGGAAGAAGTTAGAATGGAAATTCATTGCAATATGTTTGAAAAATGTACTAGGGGCATTATCTGAAAAGCATTCCGAATGCTTCCTCTTAATACAAGTGTCCAAGTTTAAAGATGTATTACATATATTAAGAGTAATAAAAGTGCAATTGACTTTTAGAGGTGTGAATTTAAACTCTCCTGCCACTCTGGAGAAAGAGCATGGACACTGGTTGCATAGTGAATGGAATGGGTTATTCAATTAGACTTTGAAATTTGTTTTGGTCAGACTTGTGACCTAAGCCTTTTTGATCTTTTTTCCACCACTTAAGAGACAAATTGTGACATCACTCTGGTTAGTTCTACCTATAATTTTATGATGCAAATTTCAATTAGATTTTGGGTTGAACCAATGGCTCAAATCACCACCAATTTAGAAGCCTCATTTTATAAGATGCTTATAAACTCAATACCATTCAAGCTCTGTTTATACTTTTTTATTACATTGAAGTCAGGTGATGATCATGTATTTTATATCAAAACACCATATGACAATCAAAATTATAACAAATGCTTAAAACGCTGCTCTAGTTACCCTTTCTAAGAGGTTCCTCCAAGTCAGAATACTCCAATGTTTACATACAACAGAGAAAAACAGACTCCAAGCTGAAAGCCTGCTGTTCTATGCCAAAAGCAAGGCATTTACAGGCTCAGGACACGCTTGAAACATCTACAAATAATTCGCACAAGTTATTTCACTTTTTAGGTGACTAAATGGCCTTAGCATCCTGTAGCTATTTGAAGAGGATAACTGCTAACTAAAGAATTCCCTTACATATCTCCCCATGACTGGAACAGTGAAATATATGCTTTAGTATGCTGGTGACTACTGCACTTGCCAGGTGACAGAGCTTGCTGTGGTCAAGCTTCAGATAAGTTCTAAGGGATGCAGCCTGATCCATAAAAAGTGGTTTGTGTGCAAACTGAGTATAGAAAGTCACCAGGCAAGTATGGCAGAGCTGTAGGCTAACTTTGCCTGACTGGCAGGGGTTACACAGGGGTTACACATCATAAGACAGAATTAGACATATGAATCAGAATTTAAGGACTTACTCAAATTACTTTACAAGTATAAAGTACAATATTCTGTTTGATTATATGCTGATGTACTATGCTTTTTACTAGACTTTGCCTACTCTGCTGCAATATCTAAACAAAAGTAAGACAAAGAGATGCAGAAGAAGGAATGTTTGAGCATTTCAGGCAGCTGAATGCTGCTCTGGAAACTCAGGGGCTCCCTGCCTTATTATCCTGCTTCCCAAGAGATGCACAATAGGCCTGACAGAGTGATAAGCTCTTTTGTTGGCTGCCACTGAAGTCTCTGCAAGCTCCTCCAGAATATATCAAGTGCTGTGTACTGTGAAGCAACCTGAAAAATCAGTTCCGAGGCATTTGAAATCAGACATCTGAAATTATTGGGCATATTTGATCATCACTTCTCCTATGTCTTCTTCCCTTTTCTATTTAGTCAGGTTAACACCACCTGTTTTAGAGAGAAGTTGAAGGATATAATCAATATTGCTTGTAAAGCTCTGAAACACTGTTTTACAAGAGACACCCATAATACCTTGGCAACTTTGATAAGAAAGCCCTGTGTAGCAGGGCTTGTCTTTGTGTCATTAATAATGTTCATGCTTGCACTTTGCATAAGCAAGAAAAGAAGGACTCTTGTAAGGGCTACCTGTTCAATATACATGGACTTGGGTAGGTACATGTCCACTGTCTGGGGACTGAAGTTGCAGAGGTGACCACCAGTGTGGGAATATCATGGATTATGGCTCTGCCACACTAATTCAGGTCTCTGTGTCCTCTCTTCCCTTTACAGTCATACATGTGCGTATGTAGGTGTCCAGCCATGGATGTACATATGGACACAAGTAGCTTGCAAATGTTAATCTCAGATCTCAAGAGTCCAACACTTAGGTCCACACAGGACCATCCCCAAGTGTCACATCATGTGCCCGAGAGTATATCCTAGGGGCTCCTCTGAAGTTCAGGGTGATAAAGAAACTGTCTGACTGCCATCTTCTGTGCAAAATGGTTTCAGCAGAGAAGATCTGAAATTAAATAAGATAGGCAAGAACCTTGAAGATGGAAGAAATCTTTTATAGTACTGCAAAAGTTTCGAATAACAAATGACAAATCCAGAAGCATCAGAGATTAATGTTCTTTAATACCCATAGTTCTCTCTCCTCCCCAAGTAATAATACCTCACAAAATGAGACTAAGGTTTAGAAATAAAAATAGAGTAAGAAAAAGAAACCAACAGTTTGACAAATGTCTTATCTGGAGAATATATATCAAAGAAGAAAACAAAGTGAAACTATATGGAAAGACTTTGATAAAGCAAATAATTTCACAACAGTAAGTACGGAAATGTTAATGCATAGAGCAGGTCAGCATATATGCAAAAGTGAGAAATTACAATGCAAAGCAATACATGCGAACAAAGATGCTGCAGAGAATGAAGTTCCAAATCCAGACTGAAATATAATGTAACACCATAAATATCCACTGATCCCTGGTTTAAAATATTGTATCCAAAGTCTAGATCAAGAGTTTGAGTTACTGACTGTCCTAGCATCCAGTCTTTTTTTAAATCAATAGCAGAACTCCCATAGACATCTGTAATACATGGAGAGGGCTCTTAAGAGTACTTTTGATACAACAGTGTATCTCCAGTGTCCTATACTCAATTTGTTCTTGGCACTTCATTTTAACTCTTTCCTAGCTTTCTAGCTTCCCTTGGCTTTTCAGATATTTGAGGAAGGTTTGTTCTTTGGTCCATCTTCCTGTGTTCTCCAAAGCCTGCCTGAGTTTTTGAAAGACTGGGAAGAAAATATCATATAACAAATAAGGTGTTCCCTCTCAGCAGATAGGGAGAGGGTAGTTTCATTTGGTTTTGTTTTAAGTTCTTCTGCAATAGTCATGAGATCTTCATTCTAGGAAGGAAGTAATGATTAATACATTTGTTAATTACAGATGTCCTAGAAGACACAGAAATATGTTGTTAATTATTTCAAATATAGATTGCAAACACAAGAGCATGGTTACTGTAGGTGTTTGAGCTAAGCTAATTGCTTTGTAATTTTCAGATGCTTGCTGCCTTCCTTGTGAAAGACATAATTTTGAAAATCAAAAATATATTTAAATGGGCTAGCCCGGGACAGTCTATCTAATGATTTGGAAGAAGTTCTCCAATTGCTAAATAGGGTTTTGTGACTTGGTAATCAGCTTCAGTTCTCAGGTATTTGTGAGACTGGAGGCTTGTAAGCAGGCTAGAGTCAGCTGGAGAAGTGAGTCAGGAAAATTTGAGGAATTACTGAGAGATACCATATGAAACAAATCAAACCTTTCTGGCTGTTGAAAACCTTTATCAGACTAGTCTTTACACAAGCCAGCACCCATATGTGCTTTCTCTGGCCTAATAAAAAGTGCAGCAGCCGAAAGGAGTGCTGTAGTCCTTAGAAGAGAACTGGTGAAGGGCAACCACATGGAGGTATAAAGTGTTGAGGGACAAGGGCTGAGGGTAGTGGTAGGTGTTGCAACAAACCTGACTGAGGGGATTGGGTGGGTTATGATGGAATAAAGAGGGTTAGAAGCCATGGATGAGCGCACTCATGCAGTCATCAGTTTAAAATCAGTGAATGGGTGGGATGCTAATGAAGATGGAAGCCCTTTGCAGTTGTGTGCTTGTAATTTTTTATTTTGGGAAACAAATGTAAACTCTGGGAAAGCGGCCCTTTATCAAGCATGCCCTCAGGAGTGCTGCCTTTTCATTTCTAGGAGATTCTGCTGAATTATTTCACTTTTCCTTCTTATAGTACTTTTCTCTCTTAGACCTCAGTTTTGTAACAAAATAAACATTACTACTTCTAAGAGACAATAGAGGTCTTTAGACAGCTCAGCTTTAGATGATTTTTCACCACAAAAGGAGAAAGGTCCAAAGACCTTGTTTTGTCTGTGTTGTAGTGATACCAGCCATGATCTTTTCTTCTCTGCAAGCAAGAAGGAAGCAACTTGCTGTGTAGCCCAGGGTCAGCTTTTGACAATTGGAATCATTGAATTGAATATGCTTCTTATTAAAATGAAAAAATGTCCAGTTATATTTTATGTTTATTCATAACATTGAGTCTGGTATGTGCTAGATAAGAACCAAAGCATGCCTTTGCCCAGTGAGATGGGGAGGGTCAGGTCAGCTGTGGAGTTACAAGTACAGCATACACCACAATACAGATTTTATGAATCCTGTATCCCTACAAGGCTGAAGGGCCTCCTCTGAGAAACATTTTCCACTGATCAAGCATTGTCAGGTTTTCATACTACATACTGGATGCTCACAAAAGGAGTTATAGTCTTGATATGTTTTTCCTTTATGCTCTCTTGAGTTAACTGCTCTAGCTGCACTCAAGCCATTTGCAGGTGTGCTGGATTTTTTGCATTTCATTCAGTGATAAATAATGCTATCCGAGTAGATTATTTCACATTTTCTGATTTCAAGGAACAGTGCCTTTGCAGAAATACTAGCAATCCCCTCCAGCAGAGTTAGCTGATAACCAGAATTTGGAACCTTTAGAAAGTACAACAGTATAAGAATATTTCAGTTTTGCTTGGGAAGAAAAGAAGTTCAGAAAGGTAGCCATGACATTTTCAACTTGAAAAAATCTAAGTTATTCCTTTAGAATTTGCTAAAAGTCACAGAGAGTTGTGTGTGGTCCCGGGGACCCAGTGATTCTTGATATCTCCCATGCTGTCCCTCTCTGATAAAGTCCCGTGGGAAGTCCAGGGGGTCCCCAAACATGTGACTTCAGAGTAGAAAACTAAGACAGGCTTCAGAGGAGCCAACCCAAATTACCTAAAAATCTAGCTATTTGTGCAGAATAGTTTCATTTTGCCATACCAACATTCGCTGAACTGAACCAGTTCAATCGTCAAACTTCACCCTGGTTCCTTCTACTCCCAGGAGTTTCCCAGAAGCATTCCCCTGCTCCGTGCCCCAGGATCTGGCTCCCCTTCTCCCAGCCAAACCAGATAAAAACCTTCTCCTCCCGTTCACCAGCAAAATCCGAGCTCTGCGGTAGCGGGCATGGACGTGGGACTCCTCATCCTGCCGTGCTCCTCTAGGTGGGGTAGGCGAGTTTCCGCAGAGAGCAGAGCCCTCTGCTCCGGCGCCCGCGGCTCTACCAAACTTCGCCGAAGACAGCGAAGGGAAGGAGAAGTTATTGGGGAGCCCCTCCGAGCCTGCGAAGGGGGCGCGGGGCCGTCGGCTGGCGGCTCCGGGGAGTTTGGGCTCCCTGAGACCCAACTGGGAACATTAATGACAAGCTCTGCGAGCGGAGGAGACGCGCTGTCGCTGCGCTTGAGCCTCGGCACCTGTGAGAGCCCGAGCAGGCGGGTACCCCGCGCCCTGTGCCCGCCGGAGGAGCTCTGCTCCGGGCTTCGGAGGTGGTGACCATCTGCGCAAGGTAGGCTCATGGCTGCTGCCTCTCCCCAGAGCCAGCCTGGCTCCGGTAGGGGATCCACTCTGTCATGAGGATGTCACTGAGGGCTGTGTCTGGAAATTGTGTTGGGTTTAGGTTTAGTTTGAACGAGTTCTTCCGTTCAGTGGATTTCTCTGTTCCTGGCATTGGACTAAAGAGACGCTTTTTTTCTGTGAATCCTAGAAAGTAGCTACAGTTCCTGTCAGTCTCCTTGATTAGAAGTTAAAGTTTCTACACATAGAATGTGTTGTAGACTTTTTTATTATTAGAAGTACTGATGTTCTGACCAGTTCCCAAACTCTAGAGGATCCAGTGCATTTTTTTATTTCAGTAGAAATACATATTTCTCCAGCGGATAGTGGAACTGTTGTTTTGGGGTTTGTGTTAACATTGCAAGCTAATTTGCCTCTGCTTTTTTACACTGCTGCTATACTCTTGAAATCACAACCAACTCCGTAAGATATCACAGCGTTGGTAGTGTTGTGGCTGACTCCATATGCATGTGAATACATGTTCGTAGCATGCCAATTTGAATTTTCCCTGCTTCCACAATCTTGTTGGAAAAGGATACTGTGGGACTGAGGTCCAGAGAGGAAAGCGGGCTGCTGCCCACACTGAGGAGTATCTGGGCAGCAGTGGCATTGCATATGTGCTCTAAGCACAGTACACTATAGCCATAAGTAGTGCCAAAGTAGCTTTGAAATGTCCAGCTCAGCTACATCTGGGGGAGCAGAGAGCTCAGCCAGGACTGCAAAACTTGCTCCAACACTGAAGTGGCCTGTGTGAGCCTTGTATGACTATGAAAGATTGTCATTGGTACTGAGCATGGTGTTTTTAGCTGCTGCTGCCGCCACAGCTACAGCACTGATACCGTGGATTAGAAAAAGTGCAGCTAGTCACTTTGCCTAAGAGGAAAGGTGGTTTCGTTCTTTCAACTAGTGGAGCTTTAGATATTATATGAAGGGGCACTGGATGGCACTTTGGATCTGTCACCATGGGTGAGACAGGTGAGATCCTCATCAATAGTACAACAGTGCCAAGGAGCTTAGTGATCACTGCGTCCTTAGGGTACCACCCCAAACCTCTTTATATGCCTCAAGCTACAGGGAAAGCTTTCACACCTCTGGCTACCATTCGTTCCACTAGACAAGGCCGATGGCTACTGCTGCCACTCCTCTACAGCAGAAGTGGGAGATGATGATGTACACTGGAGTTTTGAATTATAGATCGTGAAATGTTTTGGCAAGTGGTGGAAATCTCTGGCAACTCTATAAGAAAAATCATGGGAGATCACAAATTTTAAAAGGAAATTAATGTGATAGTGCAGAGTAGGGTCAAACCTCTTGACTATGACTTGGATTGCTCAGTTATTTGTTCTTTTCTCTCAGAAATTTCTAAGATGTAGAAAGTGAAAAGGAAAAAGTTTAGGCATCCTCTATCAATGAGCAACACTGATGAGAAATTAATTTTGATATTAAAAAAGACAAGAACAGACAAATAAAGGAAATGTGTTCAGCAGCACCCTGTTTGGCTCCACACCACTCAGTGGGAACAATTTCACCTTCAAGTAAGCTCCTGTGAGGAAAATTTCACTGGGCATGACTGATGAGACTGAAGCTGTTACCAGAGCTTGGCCCAGCTCTTCTGGTTTGTAGGGTACAGCGTATTTGTGTTGCTGTTTGCAATAATGTAGTCTGGCCACAACAAAGAGCTCAGATGAGAATGTGCCCAGAAAAAGCCAGCAGGCTTTTTTTTTCTTAATAGATAGATAGCTTTTACAGAAAACTGCTGGCATAAATAGGCTGCTTTTTCTCTATTGCAGCTAGATGGAAAACATGTGATGTTTTAATTTTCAAGGCATCGTACTGAATTGTATGCCATGGAAATCATCTCACGGAAAAAACTGAATGGAGTTTTACCATAGAGGTGTTTAGAATTCTTCTGAAAATGGCTTCACATGAAACATTTCAACTTTATGTGTAAAGGTGACATTTCTCGGAGGACTGGAATGTTTTAACAGAGTCCTCAATTTCTAACTGAACCCATATAGCTGTGGTAGATAAATGGTCCAAGTCTCAGTTTTCAAAAAATAGCAGCATAAACTTTTGAAGATTAGATTAATATTAAGATAATGTTTTTCTCATGTTGTCATCAGTGGAGGAATTCCCCTCTAATATCCTCAACACAGTTGTTTCCTTTAACCATGCTAGGATGGAACTGGGTCTCAGATGATATCTATGCTGCCTCTCTTTTTCGCTAAAGAGTAGATAAATTGCAATGAGAGCTAGTGCCTATAGCAGAATAACCAGAGAGGTGCCAGCATGGCCCCACCCTACATGAGTCATTGGTGAGGAGCTGAGTGTAGATCAGCCTTTCTATTCACTCCTGTAAAAGGTATCTCATTTCTCCCTCTGGTTATTCTGAAACCAGGCCTTTACTGCCTTCTGGTGCCCTCATGACCCTCAAGACCCGATATATTTTTTATGATGTAGTAGAAGATAACAGGTGCCTCTTTTTATCCCACAGCTCCTGAAGAGGCAGCTCTTGTTGGGGAAAACACTTCTTTCCTAATATGTAGAAAAGTTCTGGCCAGTGTGTCAATAGGGCAGGGAGTTATTTGCAAAAACAGAGACACTTTCTTGCCATGTATATTCTAAGAAGGTACACCCTATAAAGAATTAGATATTACTGAACAAGGATGGGATTGTGACATGTAAGACTGTCCACCTTGGCAAGTATAATTGACCTATGCCAAAGGTCACTGCGTGGACAAAATGTTTGGCTATAATTTTACCAGAAAACTAAGAACCTGCCTTCATACAGCAGAAGACTAGAACATCTAAAGATTATTTGGAGGCCAAGTAACTTGTTGTTCTTTTGTTTGATTTATCACTCATCCAGCTCTACAACAAATGAACTGAGATGCTGCACCCATTCAGTCAATGGCAGAACTCCCACAAGGGTGGTGTGTCCAGCTCTTGCTGACTCTGTGGCAACATTCAGTAATCAAACACTGTTTCCTGAACCATGTTAGCTTTGCACACATTTCTTCTGACTTGACATAGATCAGATTTTTCAGTTTCTTCCCACCAGGGAAATCGGAACAAAAATAGAGAGGAAGTTCTTTTCAAATTTAGACATCCATTAGAAACAAAAGAATAAAAGACAAACAAAGACTACTTAAAATCATTATCTACTATTGTCTTTTGAAGAAGTTAAAGCTTTGCCAGTGGATTTTCAAATCTCTGCAGAGATGGAGTCAGAGCCACATCCTCCTGATCTGACATTAGTGAGTGCTGGTTTTGAACTGTCAGAAGTGGCGTTCTGTGAAGTTAAGCCACAATGCTTGAGCTGAATCACCCGCCATGAATCTAGCAACAGGTTTTACATTGACACGTTGCACATTAGCATAACGTCTGACCGTCTGCAGTGCAAAATCAATAGCAAAGTCCCTGGTAGACTTCATAGAGTTTCTGGCATTTGTTCTTTTTTAGACTCGGTTCTGCAGAGCTGAGGGTTTTTTTTGATTCAGTGCCTTAAATTCTTCCTGTTTCCTTTCTGGGAGGGAATGACTAGTAAGATTTTATGTGGCCGAAGGGACTGCCAGAGCTATGTCAGTTTTACAGCAGAAAGACTTTTTGAGGAGATTGATGTTGCCCCATTCCCTGTCCCACAGGGACAGCAGTTGGTGGTATCTCAGCTGACCCTTGCCTGACTTGAGCATAGGAGGCTAGGAGGGTCTTGATGACCCAGCTGTCCAGGGGCCTGCTCTGATAATAAACATGTGTGGGGTAAATTGTGTTTTGAGAATGTTACTTAGGTACGATCAATGGCTACTTGGAAATTGGGGAGGAAGAGCAAAAGAGTTTATAACATTTAGCTTGACTACACTTGCGGCATCCTGCAATGTTGATAGACCTGAGACCTTTTTGATTTTTAGGCCAAGATCAACGTAGTTGCTAACCTCCAGCATCCAGCCCTTCCCAACCAATCTTCTACTGGAACCTGGCATAGAAAGATACATGAGCTCCAGTTTCTCACTTTATCTCCACTGTGCAAGTGCTGGTGGATGTATATCCCCTGCAGATCATGGTAATGAATCTCTGGTTCATTAGGCTTTATAGCCAGCACCTGGTGCTGCAAAACTTGGCTCCATCCAAATCCAAGCCAACTCTTTGGTAAGAAGGAACCCTGGAAAGATTCACTCTTTTTCCCACCTCCCCTGGAGGCTGTGTTGTACATGAAGACCAGCCTTTATCCTCTGTTCAGCCATGTAACAGGCTGGGGACCAAAGCAGAAACATATGGCCAAGTGCTGAGAGAGCTTTTAATTCTGACAGTTCATCCATCTCTTCCTTTGGATATATCACAAACAAAAACTACTGAAGTGCCAGTTAAGCAGCATACAATTATTTGCAGATTGAATGTCAGGATTTTTCTTTTCATTTTAAGCAAGAATCATTTTAATAGTTCAGGATTAGATCTTTCTAATTACCGAGGGTAAAAGGATGCATTCCTATGATGTGCTCCATTTTTCTTTCACAACTGTATGCACTCTCCATTGCTTGGGAGATGGACCCAGGAGGGAAAGAGATCTGTATAGTAATAGCTGATAAATTGAGGTTTTCTAGAAATTGACTTCTGTCATTTGAAAGAAGAAGACTAAAAGATCCTGTGCATCCAGATCACAAATCTTGGAAGAGAAACACTGGGACTGCAAAAATATGAGGAACAGATGATATCAAAGGCTAAAATAGGCAGACTCTGTTAAAATACCTGGTGCAGGTTTATAGACTGCTCTAGTTAGGAACTATGAAACAGACAGCATCCTCAGACAGAGATTTGCCACTTATAACAGAGGAGCTTGAAATTACCATCCTAAAGTAACATTTCTCTTCCTATCAGAGTCGACTAAAGAGAAAAGGCTGGGGACGTGTTCTCTTTTTGTCCCTTGAGATTTTGCCATTTCTTCTCTTGGTGGGTAGCTGGTGACAATGAGTCCCCTGAGTTAGATGTGTTTGTATTTCCACAAATAGGAAAGAATGATCTGTGGGTTGCCACCCATCCAGTGGCGCATGACAGGGGGGAAAGCAAAGCAGCACCACCTTCAACTGGCCATCCTCTTTCTCTCTGAGTCTTTTCCACCTGCACATCAGGCATGGCTCAATGGCCTGCGGGCTCACCTCCAACCCACAGGAGTTTATGGGCTGGCAGATCTGCTTAAGCTGAAGCTGGCGTGAAGACTGGCAGTCTGAAGCTGGTTTCACAAAGCATTCAGTTGTGCCGGCTGCAGGAGAGCAATAATTTCCAAAAGAGGGGCAGAGCGCACAGCTGATGGCAGTAAGTATCTCAGCTGCCAGCATTTATTTCATCACCAAGTCTGAGTGTCAGCACGCTCCAAGAGAGACAAAAGCAAAACCGAATATTGAGGCATTGTGGGGCACAGATTTATTTTATTACATTCAAATACTTCCCCATGATGAGTCTTGTCTCTTTAAATTTTCCATACAGAAAAAGCATGTGCTAACATATTGCCAGTTGGAGGGGTATATTTTTCTGTGCATGTGTAGATCTAGTTGGTTTCTTAGGGACATAAAGTACAAAGGAAAAAGCCATTGTTCTTTTCTTGCTCTCAGTTTTCAAAAATTGCCATTTCTTATAAGCGGACCAAAACAGATAACAGATGGCACTGGCTAGCAACAAGGAAACCTAGATGCAAATATTGTACAGTACATGAAGAACATCTCTGATGTGGCAGGGTTGTGTTTTTTATCATGGTTTCTGTTTGTGAGAAAAATCCAGCACTAGCACTTTGTGGTATTTAATTGGATGTGAAGGGTGCAAATAGTTCAGCTGGTGACCAAACGATAAAATTGGAAATAAATAAAAAAATGAATTGATAAAATGACCGTATAGGAGCTCAATATGCTTCCCAGTAAAGTCAACAGGAGTAATGTCAGCAGATATCCAGCCTGCATGCCCATTTCTGATTTATATACACAGGCTACACCACAAAAGAGAAATAAAGGGTGCTTTTCTGTGAATACTTTTGTGGTCCAAGTGATCAGTCAGTGGTTTTCAGACATCAAAGTCAGGCACTGTGCAGGGTCACTCAGAGAAAGCAGCAGGTCCAGCATGTCAGCCCCATAAGTGCCAAGCAGCCCTTACAGTCCTGCTCTCCCCAGCATGGATATCTTTAAAGGAACCAGGAGCCACATCTGGGCTAACTACAGGGGTTTGTCCATAGCTGGGAGATGCAAGTCTTCCAGAGCTTGCATAAGGTTGTTTCTAATTTAGCTTTGGTGAAAGTCAGACTAAACAAACAGATCTCTCTGCTGCAAGTACCTCTGCATGGGGAAACACCAGGAGCACTTTGAGGAGGCAGTGAGTGGTGCCCTTGGGGGTACAGCACATGGGAGAGGCGCATCCACATGCAGATGAGACATCTGGTTGCAGTTTGATGCGTGTACACATTTTCCGCTCACTCCTGCCCACAATGTCACCTCTACCTCAGCTTTTAAATTCCAGCCTCCGGAGCAGGGAAAGGCAGCACAAGTTGAAAGAAACTAATATCCCACCAACTTCTCTTTCCAAGCAAGAGCAAATCTCTTCTTGTAGCAAATGACTATCGGATCCATCCCCTAGAATGAACAATAGAGGTCTGAGCAGCTGGAAAGTTGAGGTCTGATGTCTTGTTTGGGTGAGATTACAATTAAATGCCTTCTTCCTGCAGAAATGGGTGCTTGCCAAATATGCAGTGTAACAGAGAGCACTTGTTTCTTGTGCTGCAGAGCCCTAAGATATCAGACCTTCTATATAAGGCAAAAGACAGACAAATGCACTCAAAATGTTGGAACAAATTCTCATAT
This sequence comes from Lepidothrix coronata, assembly GCF_001604755.1. NCBI lineage: Eukaryota > Metazoa > Chordata > Aves > Passeriformes > Pipridae > Lepidothrix > Lepidothrix coronata. Next base: position 2,257,210 of record NW_016690240.1, on the reverse strand, counting down.
TTACTCTCTTTGCCTCTACCCCCATTGCTTGTACAGGCAGATCCATGGCAATGAGCACAGCCTTATCTTGTTGGTAGAAGGATGTAGTTAAATGGTCACTGATTTTTTTTTTCTAGAAAATGAGTATGTTGATGTAGTGCCAGTCAAATACTGACAGAAATTTGAGGGAGCCCGTGAAGCTCGCTTGTTCACTGATACTCCACTTGTAATCATGTGCCTGTTCCATGCTTTTGCTGGTAAAATACCTTTTCCCTAGCCCTTCTCCCATACAACACTGAATCTATGCCTATAGAGAGGATCAGAGCGTCAAGAGTTTTCTTCATCATATGTTTAAATTCAATTTTTCTTTGAAGTACTTCTGAACACCCCTTTTGCGTTCAAGTAAAACTGTCACTGAGTTCACTGAGGTTTGCCTGCGCAAGGAGCAAAGACTCTGTCCCCTTGGGATTACACAAGCCATTTTCTAGTAATTTGTCTGCTCAGGTGACAGATTTACTTATTATAGCACTGAAAACAGGAACTTTACTGTCTTCTAACAGAAATGACTTTACGTATTATATGAAACTGAGCCAAAGGCAGTGCTCTTGTTAGCTGGAGTTGGTGGCTGTTTGGTTAGTCTGGACATGAGAATTATCTACTTCCCCTTCCTCTTTTTTTTGTTTTTGTTAATGAAGGCTTTATACCTGACTAAAATATGTAGCTGTATTTTTCCCTTCAGGTCATGTTATCGGAAGCTTTGAGTTGGGGGTGGGAGTAAAAAAGTTCACTTACTAAGTAAGATTAAAGCAATTAAAGGCTAAGGCTCATATTTAATTTTCCCTTGTAGATGCAATTTTTCATGCAGTGACAGCATCAGAACCTTTTCAAGTTTTATAGCTATTTCACATTTGGCAGAAACAACAGGAAACCATCTGTAGCAAAGCAGGATTGTTGTAAGTGTAATATTCAGTAATGAAAAAAAGATTAAAAGAAAACACTGTTATCTTTACGTATAGCTTTGAAGGTGCAAGGAGCAGGATGCTTGCATTTGCCCATCTATCTACTACCTTCATAAAAATTTTCTAGATGAAGCAACCATGTAGAAAATTGATTATTTCAGCAGAAGGAAGTAATCCAATAGGAAATTTGACTTTTGGGTTCTTGTTGAGATTTCCATAGTGACTGTAAAGATGCTTGTGCAGAGGAGGCTGTATATGCTTGTTTTCTGTAAATCATGACTTACAGTGGTGGAGCTTATAAGCACATACACAACTTCAAATTGTCAAACGGTCCCACAGCAGGTGAGTAAGCTACTCATGTTCTTAAGCTTTAACTCCATGCTTGAAAGTATTTTGTGGACAAGGGAAATAAAAATAAATTGTGGGGATTTAGATGCCTTGTACTGTCCTCTGTTCCTATATGACAGTGTGTTTGTTCTTGCTTTGCTGTGTTTTCTGTGCAGACTTCCAGACTGAAAAAGTGTATACTCATTCTTGTGGGTGAAAATTGTGGGTGAAAAATACTTTTTGCTGAAACTTGTTTGTTAATTCAGGGTGTCACATCCCAACGCTGCAGTTTTGGGCTTGCTCACACTAGCCACTGAATACCTCGGAAGACCATGGTCAGTACTGTAAAGTTGTTACAGCAAAAAAATTTCGGTCATACCAAAATACTTGTCAGTATGTCCATTCAAGAAAGGGAAAGAACCATTTTTTCAGGTGTGCTCTAAAATTTAGCCTGGGCTAAACCTATCTGTAATTTCTTTGTCACTGACAGTGTTTCACATTTTAATAATCAGACCTAGTTTTTAAGATAGCATTTTGCTGTGCAAAAGTCAAAATATGTCAGGGAACTGCAATATCTTCTTGTTATTAATGTCTTAAATTATAGCTAGGACACCCTGTTTTTCCAGTTTTCAAGGCGAGTTATGAAGGCTTTTTTTTTTTTTTCCAGTGCTGAGCTGATGAGACATTAAAGGTTTCTTTTTCAAATAGTTTGGCTGTTGGGTTGCTCCTTTCACTCACACCTGCCCCTTGACTTAGAAATCATCTCCGCCTCTTCAGCATCAAACACTGAATTTACATAGACACAAAGAAAGTGTGGAAGGCCAGCAGCTTGCACGGCCATTAGGATGGGAATACAACAAGAACAAAGCAGCACAACGGTAAGAGAAATACATCAATACCCTACCTTTCTGCAAGGCTGACTAACCAGGGCTTTCCCACAGGAGGGAACAGTGCTGAGGATACCGCAGGATTAGCAGATGCATGTAGGGCTGCTGGCAATGACTAAGCCAGCAACAGCGAGAGAGTTGAAGTTCTAGACATGAGTCAGGTCTTGAACTTGTTGTGGTTTGTAGCGGCTCAAAAGGCTTTGTACGGCATCACTGTAAGAATCTGTGACTGCGAAGTGATGGGCTTACAGCTGATAGAGCTGCTGTCTGCTTTGGAAGGGAGTGTTTGCCTTCAACAAAACATTGCAGTCGAGCTCAACTCCACATGTTGCTCACCCACAGCACACCTTGGTTGTATCTAAGTTGTAACTTACATTATTTTAATGCCTTTTCCAAGGTGCTCTGTCTTATTAATTCAGTAAGATCTTCCTAAATATACAAGGATCCGTGGAGAATTTCAGAGATGCACATAAGAAGCGTCACAAAGTTACTTCTTAAAATATATGTGACAAAAATAAGACAAAAGCAGTCGGATGATACATGTGTTTATCAGCTAAAGTAAGTAATATTTCATATGTGTGCATGCCTTTTTCTTCTGGAATTCTAAAACACAGAAGCAAAGAAAATGAGAGGGAAATATATAGTCTGGATTTGTTTTGTCCTTTCAGGACTTTCTGTTCATCCCTTTTTAAACAAGTTTAGCAGAAAGACTTGCGTGAAATGATTTGAGGTGCTCCCTCAGTCCTGATGCATAGGTGTTTTTGCTGTTTCTTTTAATAAACTGCTGATGTTGTACTTTCATCTGCTGTTGCCTGTGCCTATGACAGAGATGGACTAAAACTTAAAGGTGCAATTGCTGCACAAGCTGTATTTGTTTAATCAAAATGAATGAAAGAGAAAGACATCTGCTTTTCCTCTTGCAAAGTCAAGTTCAAAGGCATTGCTAACAGCTCAAGTTCCCTGAAACACATACAGAAGCAAAGCTGCTTTCTGTGGTATTTTCCCTATCATTACTGATGCTGGCTGGATTAATTTAGCAAGCAGTGCACACAGACCTTTGCTTAACTTCATTGACATGTACATTTTTGTAGAAGAGATGAAAACTCATAAGCAGTACTGTTTAACTTTGGAATAGTTTTCATCTGGAGTTTTCACCCTTTTTTGTACATATAGATGAAACACTTTTCCTTAATCACAGAAGAGCAATTAGTGGTGAGTGTGTGAAAAGTGCATAGAATAGCAGGCAGTCTCTGAATTTTTGATTTGGAAGCGCTCTGAGGTGAGAAGCAACTACTTTCTGTTATATCATCTCCATGGACTTAATCCCAAGGAGGAACTTGGATGCCTAGCAGACAAGTCACTTCACATGCTAAGTCTAAAATTTAGATCCTAAGAAACCTTGCTTGCCTGCCTCTTCACCCCAGAGGTGCCTACATACCTTAACACCTACGTTTACATCCACCAAGTTCCTTGCATGCCTGAACATGTGCTTTTGGACACTCTTTACCTGAATTGGTCTGTGCTGGATGAACAGATCCACATGCAACACATTAAGTTCTCCCTATGAGAATGGTCACACTGGTATATTTAGCCCATGCTTAGGGAGTTCAGGTGGGAGATCTGGACTTGATCTTCCTTTCGGCATGGGGAGACTTTAGCTGTTTGACTCACAACAGTGTCCCCAGCCTCAGCTCTTGTGTGTTCTGACTGGCTTCTGTCTATCCTTCTTGGTTTTTAACTGTTACATTTTCCTAAGCATAAGTGATTATTTGGAGAGCAAAAGAAGAATAATGCTGCTGCGTGGTGGCTAGGGTACTTGCCAGGCTGTATGGAAATGTGGGCTCTGGGCAATACTCAATATAAGATATTTAAATTTTGTTCAGAGTAAGAACTGAAGCCTAGTTTCCAAACCCTGTCCCAGGTGGTGCCCCAGTCACTAGGTTGGGAGTGTCTGAGTGAAAAATAAAACAAAACTGACTCATGCAAAACAGAAAAGCTTCAAAAGGAGGGAGCTGGACAATCCTGTGAGAGAACCCCTGTAGCCATGCTGCCCAGCCAGGGGCCCTGACTGTTCACTCTCCATGAGCCCACCCAGCATGCCTCCAGCCTCTTAGAGGGAAGATTTCCAAAATTTATTCAAACAAAGAAGAATGCTGTCAGGCATTTGGTCTTGCGATGCCCCATAGGTGACAGGGTTATTAAGTACAAAGATATGAAGCAGTGGTAGGAGGGGTTCTGTAGGCTGGATTTTGGTGGGAGTCTAGAGACCTGAATAGCAAAGCCTTGCCAGGTTCCTAAGCCCTGCCAGGGTCCTGGGCAAGGTATTTTGATGATTTCTTTTTCAAGGCATCTCACTCTTTCCAAACTCTGGCTGTTGCAAGGATGCTACCACCTTCTGCATCTTCCATGGAGCGCTGAGTCCATCATGGTACTGCTCCTGTTGTGAATCTGGCCTGATCCCCAATGAAGTAGGAAACTTTCTTAGGAAAAATATGCTAGATATTAGCCTAGGCTAGTTAAATCAGATGTGGCTAAGAGGCAAGTAGCTCCAGGAACATCATCAGGCATGAAGGTTGATTTCTGATGGATCAGTGTCTTGTGGCCAATAGTCAGCTGCAACTGAAGCTCTCCCCACTGGGACATTTGCAAAGACCTTGCTACCATGTGCATTTTTCAGTGGCTCACAGGTCAGCTTCCTCCCATGCTATAGTGCACCAGAAGCCCTGGCCCAGCCACCTGCACCATGACACCTCCGGGGACTCCTGGGGAGAGGGGCTTGGGATGTACGAGCCTTGTGGAAGTTTGTGGGTAATTGCATCATGGCCACACAAGCACCATTTGCTTTGGAATCCACTTAAAATTTGGGTAAATACATCTAGTTAAAAAGAAAAAAAGCACACAAAACAAAACTAAAAACAAACAAACAAACAAAAAAAAAAACCCACAAAAAATCAACAAAGTAGCCCTCTTGCAAATACCCAATAACCTCATGATTTTGGCACTCTCTTGAGAGACAGGTGTTGAAAATTCAGCTCCCTGTTCCAAATTAAACATTTTACTCAGTGTGTCATACACCTGCACTTATAAGTTGATCTGTGGAAACTATATGCTCCTCTGAAATGTGCTAACCATACTCTATATGCAAGGTTTTAGTCCTTACTAAAGGTGTAGCAATACTTTATAATCTGTTAAAGAACAGCTATTCAGAGTGCAAGCACATAGCACAGCAGAGATTTAGGGGTGAGATGTCGCAGGGGTAAACTTCAGTGAAGGGGTTAGAGGTGGTATGAATGTGGTCATCTTAGGTCTTCATTTCCAGGATTTTGAGTGGCTTTGGAGTTAAATTCTACAGTAACTATAATATTTTCTGAACACTGAAGATAGACTTCAAAAAAACTATTTTTATTGTAGCCTAATTAGCTTTTATTTGTGAGACTTTGCCAGTTGAGCTAATGCACTTTTCTTGTAGTAGACCCACTCAGCTGTTGATGCTGCTTTGGGAGCAGGAGCAGCATGATCTGATTTTTTTGTTTTGAAGACTGAAGTTATTCCCTTTTGGAGAAGTTTGTTTTATTGGCCACATTAATTAGGGAGAACTGTTTTGTAGCTCTGTATACAGCTTTGACTTCTTCCTACAAGAAGAATCTGTCTATGAGAGAGAAACAGGACCTCAGGGATTCACGTGAGGAGCTTTATATATGTAACAGTCCGAGCAAGAAAAACGTACAGAACTGACTCCATGCAAACAGGCAAACTCATTCATTGTTTCCTTAAGGCTTTCAGCTTACATCACGATGAGGTCCTAAGAGATGGGACAGTCTTATGGCTTTTTTTTTTTTTTTTTTTTACAAATTTGTATGCCCAGTATGTCATGACATGACAACAAAAGTGAAAGGGTTTTAATTGGCATATAATGTATGTGAGTTTGGGTCACTTTTCATTACATGTGAATAGTGCAGAAGAAAAAGTGCAAACACAGTTTATTAGTAACAAACAAAAATGCTACCCTTTCTGCTGTACACTTGTGGGTTGAGATTTGACATATTTAAGCTTGATGTAAAAATAACTCATCTGTCAATACCATCACTTGTCATGAAAGGATGAGCTCTCTAATGCATGGTTTTAATTAACTGTCATTTGCTGTGGAAGTGGCTGAGATGCAGTGTACACATATGTCACTTAGGCGTGTACATGAGTTTTTGGAGATGTCTTCGGAGGCAGAGCCAAGGCAGCCAAAAACCAGCTCTGAAAGCAACCTGAGCACACATGTGAACACAAGCACTTGTTATCCACTGAAAGCTTCGTCCTTTAAACAAGTTTCCTGTTTGCCTTTTTTGGAGAAGAATTAGCTTTCATTGTTTTAAAGTACATCATTATAAAATGCCCTCAGGTCTCTGCAAGGTGACAGATTATACATGCAGTAAAATAAATGTAGTTCCTGAGTTGTTGTGGTACACTTGGTAATTGTATCTTCCAGAAATGCTGTTTTTATTACCCTTTATTTATTTCAAGCAAATGGTCGTGGAAATAAATAATTTTCTGCAACAGGGTTTTGCTGTAGAATACATTGCTACAGGTACAGTGTAATTTTTCCACTGCTTACATAAGGCAACACATTCAGTCAGACTAAGCCATCTTCTGAGACCTACCCCAGACCAGGGAGCAGAACAGGCACCTGCTCGAGCTGCAGAGGAGTGAGGAATGGCAGCAAGAGGAGTCATACAGAGTTAAAGAGAAGGAGTCATCAGAACCACAAAGCATCTGTGTTGAGGAAGAAACTGAGTTAATAGGAGGCACAAGACTGAATGGGGACAAAAATAGAAAATGTTTGGAGGACAGAGAGAAAGGTGGTATCTCTCTGGGTGCTGGAGAAGGAATTGCTTGGGAATCCAGGGCATTTGCTGTCTCATTAATTGCTGATGCTCTCACTCTAATGAGCACCAAACTTTATGGTTTTGAAGTTCCATTTTCAGAACAGTAAAGTGATTTGTTTGGTCAGAAACACAGAAGAGGGAGAAAGTACAAAAAAATTTCATAGGGTGCAGAAAACTTAAAATTAACTCGAACTTAAAATGTGTCTATGGATTTACCATGTAGCCCTGCATACACGTGTACATATAACATATAAGTAAGTATTCACATTTTTCACTAGCTCAGAAGTAATTTTAAAAGTCCCAGTGATTATCAAGCTCCCCGCAGCCTTCTCAGCATGTTACTGCAGTAAGATCTATTCAACAACAGCAAAAGATGCGCAGTGCATGCACCTACAGAAAACATTTATACTCTGGCCAAGTAGTTAATCACAAACAATTATGTGAACAATCTCCGTTAATATATAAGCTTGTTATCCATACCCATATTTTTATCTTTTGATGGTCTTTCCTCACTGTCTATTGCAGCCTTTTTTTGGTAGATGCTGAAGATCCATTTGGGAAAGGAAGAATCCAATGATTCTACACAGTTGTGAACTTAACAGTGCTGGGTTAATAGCTGACCTTGATGATCTAAAAGCTCTTTTCCTAGCTAAATAGTTCTACGATTCTGTGCTTAAGCCAGAAGGCCCTGATAGCGCTTCTTGAAAATTCCAAGTTATTTCTAACAGGCAGGCAGCAATGGAGCAGCTGCTTAGAGCCTTGTATTTGTTTCTCACTCTTGTGGCTCCCTGTGAGATAGGGCAAGCTGAACTGGCCTTGCTTACACTTTTTTTTTTTTTTTTTGCAAAGCTGTGCACAGTTTATTGCATTTGACTTTAGGTTCAAGCAGCAATCTGTAGCGCTGTCAAGAGCTGAAATGTCAGAATGAAATACTGAATGCTATTTCCTCAGATGCTTGGTGTCGGAAATTATGGAGGCTCCAGGCTAAGTGTCCGCAACATACTCTTGTGATTGCTGAGGTGGAGCCATGCTCCATTTTTCAGTACATTGGACATGGGTTCATGAAACTGATTTCTCTGAGAACCTTCTGCTGGCACCAGATAGAAGACATCATCCCCCAAGGAAAAACAAAAACAAAAAAAAAAAAAACCAAAAAACAAAACAAAACAAAACAAAAAAACAGCTCACATGAAAAAGAAAAAAAAAGGATAAATGGTAAATCTTTCAAATGCAAAAAAATAGAACAGGATACCTGTGGCAAAGCTGATTGGTGCCATAGCTTCACATGCAGTTGTATCAGTTCAGTGCTAGCATAGATGTTTCTCCTCCCTCCCAAGAGGGTAGGTGTTGGATATGTTGTTCAGGGTCTCTTCCCGCCTTCGCTTTTGCCCTGTTTTAAATCTGCTGCAAACTTAACCTGCTTTATTCGGATTTGTAATGGCATGAGGTTTGTTTGCTAGCTGGGACATGCAAGTACCTGGAGTCCTAGAAGTGCTCCTAATTTGCACTCTTAATGAAACATAATTTAAAATCCTAAATATAGAAAGTGCTCTCTAACTGAAATGGATTAAACTAGCTCCTTTTTCCCAGATCTCAACATCTGAGACATCCCTGTCAGCCCAGAAATTTTGGAAGAAGTCCTGTAAAGGCCGGGCTCTGAACTGCTTGAAAAAGAAGAATCAGAGCTTTCTGTTGGGTTAAATCCAGAATATGCTGATGGATTCTCCCCAAAAGCAGGGCAAATCTGGGACGCTAGAATATTCCTTAAGGATCTTAGTTTTGTTGCTAATCCCGTATTGCTTTTTCATCTCAGAATCCAAGATAACTATTATGAAATGCTTCAGAAGGGCATGTTTTTTTAACTTTTAAGTTTTACATTAACCACCTATGTTATCTTTTTTTTTCTGCCTTCTTTCCTCTATCATTGTAATTTCAGAATATCTACTCAGAACTGTTTTTGAGTGCCATGGATTAATGTAAGTGCCATGGTAATTTTTCACCCTGGGAAACGCCCCTTAACTGGTTCTGCACCACAAATTGCATCCTTACGCCCCAACTTTTATTGGGGCTTTGAGCGATACTATGATATGGACAATAAGTATCTCTGCAAATTGCCAGGTGTTATTCTCTCTTTATGACAGACATTTTTTGCCCATGTCACTACAAAGCCTTCAGTAATTAGCTCAACTCCTGCTAATGCTAGAGTTTCAGCAGCCTGAGTTCTGGGATGTTCATCTGTGTTTTTCTATGTCCTGACACTCTCCTGAGCGCACTCTTCTTTCTCTCCTATTGTTTGCTTCATATATCTCAGTGCTCTATGGCTTTGCCTCCCATCACATGGGTTCAGTGTAAAATTAAGTCCTCACTACCCAGGTTTTCCTTCCAGAGAAATTTAAGATGATGAATGAAATTGGCTTTAGAGAGAGGATGGATATACCTAAAATGAGGAAACTAGCCTTTCCTCAGAAAATATGGGCATGATATAAACTGATGCCATAGTCCTCCTCATCGTCTCCCACCAAGTCAGAAACCTCCTTTCCATCCTTTACAGGCAGCCAGCAGGTTACTGCTTCCCTTGCAGCAATGGTGGCTTAAGCATTCCGCCCAGCGCCTGGTCCCACAGCTTGGCTCCAAAGGTGAGGAAAGGCTGGGCTAAAACACAGGTGCCCACACTGGCAGCCAAACACATTTCATTCTTGCACCCCACGCCGCAGGCTGCTGGCTGTCGCTGGCTCCTTCCCTGGGCGCACCCTCACGCACTTGTTCATGCCCGTCTGTCTTTTCCTCCACCCACTACCTGCATCAGGGGTTTGATTTTTCTTTTTCTCCGCTTTCTTTTTTTGCCTCAAAGTGATAGCAATTCCTAGTGCATTTATCTTAGATGATGTGGTCGTTGTAAGATGAAGTACCTGCAGCAGCCAGTCTGCGGTTAATTTGAACACAGGCGAGTCTCAACAATGAGCTTAAAGGAGGGTGTCAGGTATAAATCTTGTCTTCAAACAGCCAGGGTGCATTCCAGACTTCAGAGACACCTCTTTGTGTGGAAGGTTGGTTTTATTTTTTTATGCCTCCTTTTTCTTTTTCTTGGACCTGGAAGAGGATGAAAGTGGCGGGGTGTGAGAGTTCGTTTAGGCTGATAATGAGAGTGGGGCTCACGGGCATGGTAATTTGGCAGCCTCTTCACTTCCTGTAACAGCTTAAAAAAAATCATTCAAGGGCTGCTTAAAGACAAATATTTTTTGTTTAACTACTGGTAGGTTCATTTTCTGAACAACCATGCAATTAATCTTATTTGTATTAAAGAAACAGGCTGCTTTTTGCAAGGTTTTCTGAGCTATAATTAATGAAGATCAAAAATGTTACAGAGACATAATATTTAACTTTTCATAGGTGCAACTGCATGACATCTGCAGCAATTAGAGAAGCAAAAGAAAAAGGCATTGTGTTGGGGTATTTTCCCTTCAAACCTCTTTCCTGTGCACCTCTCTTCAGTGCTCTAGCTGGGAACATAATTTCTGGGGAGGAGACTAATTGATACTAAAACCACAGTTATCTTTTTTTTCCTAATTGCATTGATTTATAAACATATAATTCAAAAATGTTATCAGCTATGTCAGACTCATGGACTGAGCCCACAAAGTTAACACAAGCTACCTGTGTTGCACCTTGAAAGATCAGACCCAAACAAGAGGGTTTATTGCTTGCATAGTAGTTTTCAAGCAAATGCATGTGTGTGTTAAAACTTCAAAAGCATCTCAGCAGTTTCATGATTTTACATGTAAAAAAATCCTGGATGTTTTGCCACTAGGAATTCTGTAGTGCAGATTATCTTTTAGTTGTGCTGCTTAAAACATAATTAGTTTGTAATAAGTAGTAGCTTATTTATCTCTGGATGATTAAATAAAGAGCAACACTGGAATGTATCACTTGAAGACATATGACAAGAAACATGCATAGTTTTACCTTGGCACTAGCTGCCTCCCACTCCATCAAACTTCCAGCTACTCTAGCAAAAAGAAAATCTGGTTTTCGCTGGCTTGTCAAAATTTAAATGGCTCCAAATTTGACACTCAGATTATAGAATCATAGGATATTCTGAGTTAGAAGGGACCCATCGGAACCATGGAGTCTAACTCCTGGCCCTGCACTGGACAATCCAATAATCACACCATGTCCAAATGCTTCCTGAACTGGACAGGCTTGGTGCTGTGACCACTTCCCTGGACACTTTGCCTTTACAATGGGCACACAATTTCATTACACCAGGGATCACTTTTTTCATATGTATGTGGTATTTTGCTGGCACTTCACTAGCTCTAAAAAAAAAAAAAAAAAAAAAAGCTCCACCTACAGCATTCCTATCACTATCAGAGCTCTTCTGTCATTGCTAAAGCAAAATCATGTCTGTCATCTGTGTGATCTTCGATAAATCTGATCTCAGACATTGTTTGAGGAACAAGCTATCCTGGTGTGATCCCAAAACCAGTAGAGGCACCATCTGATGTGTATTGAACCATGCTATGAATGAAAGAATTAATCTTTGTCCTTTCTTCGTGGGATACAAGTGTCACGTGGGTTGTGACATATGAAGAAATTACAACCTCAGGATGTCCACCACACGATAGATGTCCCACCTGATGCTGAGTCCCACCTGATGCTGAGTCCCTTCATCTCCAGTAATAAAAAACTGTGCTTCTAGACACTTGGAGGCAAATATGAGCAAGGGTTGGGTTGCAGGACAGTGCTGAGCAGCTTGCTGCTGTGCCTCAGCAGCCTGTGCCCCAGCTACTCCTTCCCAAGGAGAGAGTGACCTGGTGCCCTTGTGACTGAGGGCACTTGAGTTTAACCCATGCTTGATGTCTGAAGATAGATAGATAGATAGGTTTTATTTGAAGAAATGTTTGCAAAACTGAAACATGGAAAGTTGCAGATGCTGATTACATCACATTTATTTCAGTTTACTTTGTGACTCATAACCTTCCTGAGTGTATGCAAGCAAAAAAAGGCTGATAATTTCTTGTACTTAAATGAAAACTTATCCATCATATAAAACAGACATCTAGTCTCCAAAGCTCTTCCTCTGTCCCCTCTCAAGGTCAAAGCCCAGTATGCTGCTGAGTGTACCCTCAGAGCAGGACCACTGATTTGAGCGAGAGCATTGCGCTTTGTGCAGAGACCAACTGAAGCAGGGTGGCTTGGGGGTGCCAGGAGAATTAGCAGCAACATGCTACCTCAGTCCCAGCAAAACCAGGCACAAGAAAATGTCAATGGCTTCAGCTTTTGCTCTTAATTGCAAAACTGTTCTACACTAAAAATGCACATCTCCAGTACCAAAATCTTTATGTTCTTTGAATGAGTTCCAGATTTTTATGTTTTAACTGAGGTGAACCCCTCCCACAGTCCCCCCCCGTTACTCATCTTTCTAAGCACTCTTTCATCTTCTTATCTTTCAGACTGTAAGATCTCTGAGAAAGAGACAGTCTTTATTTGTGTACTGTACAGCACCCACATATTTAACACTAAACTCACATGTTTGCCTACACTGTAAAAGAGTTGCCAAACAGTGTGGTTTAAGAGCGTGTCAAGGGTGTTAATTTCTAACTATTAAAAAGGGAGTGAGAAACAGCATGAACAAACTGTAATTTTTTGTTCAAAATGAAGTGATAGAACATGGAGTGCGCAGAAGATTTCAGAGAGCCTCCAATAGAGCCTTGGTTAGTACACAACCAAGGTTGTCTGTGCAATGACAGTTCTGTGCCTTAGCTTCTTTCTGTTCAGTGCAACTTGTACATTAATCACAGCCATCATCATGAAAACATTTTGATAAGGATGTTCTCAGGAGGAGCTGGAGAGCTCTAAAGAAGCTGCAGTCACCATGCTCACACTTAACAGGCTCTGTTTGCTCAGGGAAATGAAGTGGGTTTGGGTTTTTCTTTACCTCTCCAGCCTGTCCCCATTTATCCAGCAGATCTACTGTGTGAGGCCCTAGATTTTTGATCCTGCCCTCAAAGTTTAGGCCTGCTTTAAGGTCGAAGGAGCAATGCCTTTGATGACTTTTGTTTATTATACCATACTTATATGTTCAGTTTATAGATAAAAACACAGCTAGTTTGACTCTTGACACTTTTTCAAATGATGTCGTTCTTTTTTCTGGTGACTTGCTAGATCATGAAGTAAGTAAAAAAAAATAGTATTTTCACCCTCAGTTCATTCAGAAATAAGTAACTGCATGGGCACCAGCCATGGGAAGTTTAGATATGTTTTCTTTCCCTGACTACCATTATAACCTGAAATCAGAAAATCACACTGCATCTTGCTTTTATGTGGTCTCAAAGATGAGATCTTTTAGTATTGCTTTTTTTCTGCCTGTGATTTTAAAAGAGTAAAAGATGTTTCTGAAGAGCTGTATTCATTTGCCTGCCTGTGTGTGGCTACTGCCTTTTAAACTTTGCTACATAAGATGTCCATGTGAGGCTGGCAGGTCTGATACAGAACCTTGAGGGGACCTACTGCCTTTTGGAGTGGCACACTGGGGTCAGGCAGGGTGCCATAGGACATCTGAGATGCTACCAGACCCCTGTACATGGGCAGCTCTGTTGAGCACTTTTTGAGTCCAGCAATGAGAAGAATTGCTTAGTTAACAGCTTCAGATCCTCTACCGTGTCATCAGACAGCTTCTTTTTCCCCAAGGACATCATACATTTCTTCTTCCTTGCTCCCATGGGGGTTCCCAGCTATCCAAGTAAACACAACTTTATGCTTGTCACTGCATACCTTGAATGTAAATATGGTCCCCTTTATGACACCCTAGTAAGATTTAAAAATTATAGAGATACTTTAATATCACAAATATGAACAGATTATTAACTCTTAACAAACTTTTATGAAAATCAGAGAACAAAATATAAAAAATTGGCTAAGGGATAAGGTTAAAGCAGGATTTTTTTGAGTTTTAGCTCCAATAACATTGGATGTCCAAAAAGTGAGCTCACTCTAATTTTTTTAAATTATTATAAATTTCCTGTGCCTTGTGCAAATTGCCCTCTTTCCAAAGGAAAAAGATCAGGCCTTGACATTACTGAACAAGTAATATCATGTATACTTTAACAGATACAACTGCTAGATAAAGAAATTGCACCTATCTGGTAACATAAGTTGCTTTTTTCAAGCCTGATCTATTGCAGTGTCTAGAGATTTATTCTAATAGTTTGGTCAAACCTTCAACTTAGTGTTATCGTATAAAGGAAGATCATTGGCAATTTCAGAAAAGCTCAACCTCTTCTTTTAGTCAAGACTTGCTTCCCTCTGGATCCATTTCTTTGTTAAAGACACATGACAAAGTGAAGTTAAAGTATATCTGCATCTGAGGAAGGATCGGATTTGTTTCTTGTAGTGGTAGTAGGCTGTTCAGGATCAACATACAATATTGCTTGTGAGGAATAATCACATTTAAAAGTCTAGAAGAGAACTACCCCTCCAGCATTCCTTCTTGCCTTTGCCCCAGACTTTTGGCACTTTATAGAAACTGACCTTGTCCCCATTACACTGAATCTGGGAAAAGCAAATTTGAGTGTGTGATGGCATTGATCCGTAGTAATGAAATGTTTTTAAAAACCTTGTTTACTTTACCTTGCACTCAATGCTAGAAGGTATAACACAAGAGCTGCCCTGAAACAATATTGCTGCTGAGCCTTGGATAGCCTGTCTTCTTGGCAATTGCCATCAGAAGCCAGAGCCAGAGTGGAGCTTTCACACTCAAGGATTTAATGTCTTTTCTAAATATAAGTTTAGGCCAGCTGGTAGTACAGGGGAAGCCATATGAGGGATGAAGTCTGGCACATCTGAGGACTGTCTATCTCAGTGCCTTGTGTCAAGATGAGGACTGGTCTTCTGTGTCCACCACCACAGAGTTCTCCAGACCAGTTTCACAGAGGAGTTTGCTTTAATGTTAATAAAGGTTACACACAGAGAGGAGCAGCCTTTTCAGCCAGTAATTTGTTCACATACACACACCCAAACCCTGCTAACACTGTTTCTAAGCAACTTAAACCATTAATAAATTCAGTTCTAATTCAGAAAAGAGTTTTAGACAATAAAACTGTGAAAAGGCTTTGGAAAATACAAACCAATTCAAATGTAGGATTTGCTAAGTGAAACAGTTTATATGTTTATGACATTTTATCTGATAAAATTGCTTATTTATTTTAAAGGGAGCTAAAATCTTTTCCAAAACCATGGGGAGACAACACCAGCCAGATCTTCTTTGTATGCACCATTTCATACCATCTGAACTCAGTCCTCAATTTGACCAGTGAAGTTCCTTGGAAATATGCCCTCCAATTGTGCCGGGAAAACATTAGCTGCCTGGAGGCACAGACTGCCAGGCCTGTTGCAGCACCAGCAAGCCATTCCCAAAGCAGGCGTGTTTGGTCCAAAGGCTGAGGAGATTTTCCCCTCCCAGAGGAAAGGAGTGCTTGGCTTAGTGGCTTCCCATCCTTCCTAACTGGAAAGTTGCTTTCTTTGCTCACACCAAAGCAAAAAGAAGAGGGGAAAAGCAGCCCAAATCACACCACCCTAGCTTTAGGACCCAGAGCGTAGCAGTCACAGTGTTCACAGTGTGAGACACAGTACCAGGCACCCGAGAGTGGTGAGGTACCCACAGGGTGTCCCTGCTGAAGAGCCCTTCAAGGAGCCCCAGGAGGGTCTCCCACCCCCTGAGCTGCCTGGATCAAGCAGGAAAGTGAACTGCAGAGTATTGCCTACCTGCTCTCTGGCGTGTCTGGGTAGGGTGCTTGGGGGAAAATATGGGCTTCGTCAGGATCACTGCTCAACACCATAATGGATGGCTAATTATAGGTCTTGCAGTGAAAGAAGCAGCCCCACAGAGATCTTAAGCTACTAGACTTCAAGTAGGGATGTTATTTCTGAGATATTATTCCCACAGGCCAAAGTACAATTACAGTGGTGGTTTATGCTTCCTTGAAAAAAAAAAAAAGAAAAAATTTAAGTGAGCAAAGTATATGGTTTTAAATTAATCCTCTTATAAAAGACTCATTTGGACACAGTTTCATGTTTTGCTTCCTCCTTGTATTTCCAATGATATCTGTGAAAGTCTCTGGTTTGAATCTTTGCACAGCACAGGATAAAGGGCCCAAGCAGGTACAGCATGGCAAGCTTGATCCTGCAAGTTTGGATACTTTCTTTGAAATCATCAGGAAACTTGATCCTGTATAACAAAAAAAGAAAGAAGCCCTTTGCTATGCAGTACTCCTCCAAAACAGCCAAGAGACATTAACATTGTTCCCTCTACGTAGAGGAGAACAAGTTTATGAAGCAAGTCAGAGGTCTACTTTATTCTTATTGGGAGCCTAAAAATATGGTTAGTTGCACCTGGCCACTCTGAGGTGAGATATGGCAATACAATTCTTTGCATGCATCCTAATTAACACCAAGAAAAGGGTTCCCACAAGTTGTCCCTATTGGATCTCTCCCCAAAATATAAACTGTATGAGGAAAAGATTGGGAAAAATGAGCTCTCAGATTTCCAAGCAAGTGAGAAACCATCTTGCCCTCTCTAAAGTGTCACTTCCTTGGGCAAAGACACAGAAAAATGGATGCAGTTTGAAAGCTTGGAGCTGGCATGGAAGTGGTCTTTGCTGGGGAATGCACACTTGAAAATAAAATCCAACTTGAAAAAAAAATGGGCAGAGAGGGTTAGGAGCAGTTTGCAAGCTGTGCCTTAGGAAGGGGCAGTGGAAGAGAGGAAGAATTAAACTTTTAGAACTGAGGACCATGCATGTCTGCCTGCGATAGATTCGAAGTCAGAGTACTGTTTAAAGGGTCCTTTGAGTTCACTCGGGATGTCATTGAAGTGCAGAAGCCCAAGGTTTATACATGTCCAACACTTCATACTGTACTACTGAGAAACAGCATGCAGTGCGGATGGTGAGAAGTCATTAAAACAGAGGGAAGATAATAGATAGGACCATATTTTTCAGTCTTATTCATATAATAACCTCAATTCCAAAACACATAGAAGGATTTTATGAAAGGATATACAAATTGTGTATAAGAAAAGGCTTGTTCATAGAAGCATGCCTCTGGCTTCATGACATGGTAGAAAACACAGCACTGTGTGTGCTCAGCAGTACTTTCCATTTCCATTTGGAATGTGTGGGTTTGGAGCATGTGACTAGAGTAGTAATGTTTTAGGTTTTACGAAAATGGGCTCTGAACTTTGCCACGTGAAGGAGGCTCAGGCATTTTATCTAGAAAGAGCAGTGGAGCTTTGGTTGCATGGCCACTCTGCAGGGAGGAAGGTGGTTCTTTGCAGGCCTTCACTCCCCAGACTTGAGCTTGATGACATTCCCTTTCCTAGGCATCAAGGATCCTTCCCTAACCACAGTTGAAATAGGATGCCTGTTTTCTGATCTTAAATAGCACTGTCAGCAGCTTGATACTTCAAAGACCATGCTAGGCTGCTGGCTGGGTGCCAGTTCCCTGGAAGAAGGGTGCCCACATGGCATGACACATGGTCACTTGGCATGGCAGCTGGTGTTTCTATTTGTCTCGTTTCCAATCACCAGTGCCAAACCTGCCCCTTTGGTGAAGCCCAGGATCTCACCTAAAGCCATGCCCACTGACCACACACCACGCAAACATGGTTGCTTTTGCAAACATGATTAGTTGTCTCTGAGATGTACAAGAGCCTGGGGAGTAGCTCTGTCTTTAGCAGAGAAAACCTGTTCCCTGAGTTGCAGGTATATGGGAACAAACGAGAGTGGATGTGAGCACTTTAATTACCAAACTAGGTAGTCCGTAGCAGAATTATCCCAACCTCCAGTTCTCTGAACACATTTAAAGGATGAAAGTGTGTGATTCATGTGCAAAAGAGGCACTAGTCATCACTGAATATCCTAGTCGTAGAGTAAGCTGAGTATTGTTCTTAAAGCCTGTTGGCTTTCCAAAGATTTCAATTTGTGTGACAGGATGCTAGATGTATTGCCCAAATGGTCTGTCAAATCTATCACAGTGACAAGGAAATACTGTGTACTCCTCCTTCCCTCTGAAATTCCTTGAATATCTGGTGCCAGCAGTTCAGGTGATAATGCAAAGAGGGATGAAAGGAGACAGCCTTGTTTAGAAAAAGTGACTTTTCAAATGGGCTGTGACAGGCTCTCTTCATCTTACTGTAACATGTCATTTGGATGCAAGCAACAGACTGCAAATAAATGCATTGGTGCAGCAAAGGCTACAGCATTTCTCATATTTTCACTAATTGTGATTGTTGATTAATCGTTAATGTACTAGTCATTATTCCATTACTTGGAATATCTAGAGTGTTGCATTTCAGACTCTGAGCTCGAATTTACCTATTTTCACAAGACTTTTAAAGTTTCTGATCAGGCTGCTAAGTATGGGTTTATGTTAGGGTAGGTCTCTGGTGCTTATAGTGGTATTGTTTTGATAGGGAAATTATATGACTAGTTCCTTTGAGTGCAGTGAACACACACTGGTTCTTTCTACACGATCATCTTTTATTAATTCTGTCAACTGCTATATAGAATGTGCTCTTTGTGTGTCATGGCTCAAATCCAGATGCCGCCAGGATCACTGAGAACTTTACCGCAGACTTCAGTGGGATTTAACCTGCACAGCTGTGCCTGATGCTTCACCCAAGGGAGGAAGCAGTCATGTTCATCCTCAAATGCCAGATTGTACCTTTGAACCAGGGTTGTTCAGACAACCCATGTCTTCTCAAGTGTCTAAGCCCCTCCTAGTCTAGGGACTGTGTCTCTATCCCTCACAGGTCTGGCGTTAGGCACTTCAGTGAGCACTGTACCCCACTAGACGGAAGCTGGTGTGTGGAACTGTTCACAGAGACACAGCCATGTCCCTCTGTGCATCTCAGTAAACACTGCTGGAGAGGACAGGTTTTAGATCTCTAATACAATAGAAAAATCTCTAAAGGACAAGGGAAGAAACCCTACCAAGAAAACAAGGCTGGGCTGACTGTGTTTGTTTTTCTCAGAGCAAACAAGCACCATACAGTGTGTGACCAGAAGCTACCGCTTGCCCACCATGGAGTTAGCACAGCAGAAGAAATATATCCATGTGACAACAGTCTCAGCACAGAGCCTGATGCATGCTTTGGGCTTTGCCTCTCTTGGCTTAGCCCCAAAATACATTAAAGTAGCCTGAGGGCTGCTTTGACTTGTATCCAACTATAAGGGCTCCAGTGGACCACAGAGGCACACAGGCAGGGTATAGTAATGGTTACAGGTTTTCTAAGCTATCTGAAGCATCTATGGCAGCTCATCAAACTGATCCATGGCAAGATAACTAAAGTCTATTCAGCTGCACATGAGCTCACCCTCCTAAGACAGGTCCAAGGCTTTACAGAAATAAACATGTTTACATAGAGCAAATGTTTCCCATATTTGCTGCTTCCAAACTAATCTACAGCAGTCAGTCTATCATGGGAATTATTGTTCTGTGTTTCAGCCCCTCCCTTTAAAGCATACTCTTACTATGCAACACAACAAATTCTGCTAGTCTACTTACCTGTGCAGTTCGTGCTTTAGCCTCCATTACTGCAGTGTACTTCCAGGATAGCCTCCCTTCTCCTAGGATAACCTTCCGTGATGTGAGGCCAAGAACAGAAACAGCAGCAGCACTGGACAATGGATTGGCATACTGTGTTTGAGCTACCTAAGAATATGCATCTGAGGTCTGCCTGTGCCTTCTTTGGGTTGGAAAGACAGCATTAGCCTTTTCTGATGCTGTAGAGCAGTTTTTCATATACCTATGGAAAGATGTTGTTTCCCTATGAGAGGAGACTCCTTTCCGGCTGCAGCAGAGTCAGTGAGTTTCATATGGATACATCTCAAGAGTTGCAGATAGAAGTGCTGCCAACATTCAGACCTTAAGCACAGGATGTCAGTGGCAACTATGTGAAGCATGAGAGCCATTAAATATGTGGCCCTCACACTGCTTTCTTAGGTGCATAGTGATGTAACTCTCAGATTGTTCCAGGTTTTTTCATGATAGTTATTAATTTTGTTAAGTAAACAGATTGAGAATGCTCTAACAGCCACCTTCAGAAGAAGCCCTAGAGGTTTAATGTGCTTTAACTTCATGAGTTTAGTTCGTTCTTCCAGTTCAGGTCCTCTCTCAGGCTCCCCCCACGTTTACAAGCCTTTAGTGTTATTTTAGCTTTTTGCTCGTGCATTCATCATAATATGTGAAAATCACAGTTGACACAATGACAAAAGTTGTCACATTGAATACATTGTTTACTTGGTTTGAACAGTTATTTTTATAGTCTCTCCAGAGAAAGTTTCTTATTCAAATTTGCCGGAGATACTCAACAAGTTTAACTAGAAAGTTGGCATTTCCTCTTCCAAAAATTCTTCTAATTATATTTTCCAGCAATGGACTAATTAACAACATCTTGCTTTACAGAGGCACACATCCCTATGCACTTGATTTCCTCAACATATCTGCACCTAGAGTTTAGGGATCAGCTGTTTGGCACAGCATCACACAGCCAGTAGACAGCTCACCTAGGAGACACGCTGATCAATCCTCGAAATTCAGTTTTGTGTAAATGAGGGATAAAAATCCCACCAACTCATGACAAGGGAGATTCTTCATGCTCCGACAGATTTCTTCAGTGTTCTACACTATATATTTTGCATACTGAATCTCTCACCAATTTAATTTTCCCCAAGGCATTCATACCATTCTAAGTGAAACAACTGTTCTTCTCCAAACCAGTGGAACGAGACATCGTGTTTGACAGGAAAGGCCCAAAATTTATGTTTTGCTTGCTTCAAGCTTCAACCTAAATTTACCAAAACAGTTTCTCCAAGAAGGATAGTACCTTGTTATTTACATCCACTGAACACCACAGTCACCTGTGTGATCCAGGACTGTTTGTGTCTGGATTATTTCCGTACTGATACCTGCAGACATTTTAACCTGAAGGATGGGTACTATACTTTAAATTTTATTTGTGACCAATAAGGAATCACCACCATGTTTAAATTTTTAGCTTAGAAATATCACCTACCACAAATTTGGGCTAGGTAGATTCACTAGCACCATAAAATACTTTACTGTATATGCTTTTGGACCCAAGAAATCACAGACCTGTTTGCAAGAACTCTGGAACTATCACTATTAGGCTATAGGGCTGAAAACAATACCCCTAGGTATAGCAAATTTGTTAGTATGACTTGCAATCTGCAGTGTAGTGAAGGTAGAAGAAACTGAGGAGACATGGTAATCCAGCAGCAGCAGTAGCCATGATTTCAGGGAGGTTGATAGATCTTGCCACAAAAAAGGAGCTGAGATCTGCATCCTAGAAATATGGTTATTTAGGCTAAGATAAATTTAGGGTGAGATTACCACCAACATCCTTCCCAGCTCTACAAAAGACAAAAGAAATGGCTAGAAAAGGTTAGTGTCTGGTTGTCCTGCCAGCCACCAGTGAGCAAAGCTGTTTATAAAAGAAAAGGAACAAAACCCCAAACTTTGTCATTCTACAAAGTCTCATCTATTCCATTTCCAAATCATATAACATTTTAGGCTTTAAGGAGTAAACAATGTATTTCTTCTGGCTCTTCAAGCTGCTTCTGGCTCTTCAAGCAGCTATTTGATTTGCCACTCTCAGCTCTAAGACACTGGGTTCACTGCATGTCCTGCTTTGCCTCCTGTCTCCTCCTACTTCCTGGACACCGAGCTCTGTGCAGACAGCAACACCAGCTCCTCTTGAGCCCACATGGAGCCCAAGAGCACCCAGCATTAGTGTCATGTCCTATTTGGGATGTTTATCTTGCCCACATGTGCCTTATCTCTGCCCCCCTTCTCCCCTCCCCACTGCTATAAATGCCTGTCCCATCACAGATCACAGATCAGATGTGGAGGCATCGCTTTGCTGTGCATAACGTTTTTTCCAACTTGCCCTGCAGAAGCAACACACACATCTTTTTAACACAAAACATAACTAATCAAAATATATCAAGATGATTTGGGAGGTAGATCTCACAATCTGTCTTGTTCCGGAGGGGAGGTTGCTAGGTCAACTAGCTCTAAGCAGCACTGCAAGGTGCTCCAGAAAGTACTGAAGGAGGTATTCCAGTATGAGCTAGTTTTGTGTGAGCTGATCCAGACAAAGAGAAGGCTTCCTCTATTTCAGATAAATTCAACAGACTAGAGCTGGCTTTGATGTACACAGAAGCTTTCTATTCAGGATAAACTCAAAACAGTGTGATCCCATCCCAAGAGCTAGGATTGAGAATAGCTGGCAGATCAAATACACAGTCTTCCCCCTTCCTGTAATTCTCCAAAAATGTTCTGTTAGCACTGGCTTGCTCATGTGACAGTGTAAGTAGAGCTTTGACCTGTTTGTTAGACCCTTTTCAAAGCAGATACTTGATTCAAGCAAGTGCTTGTGAAGTCAAGCAAGCAATAATACACCTGCAAGGCACTCTGGTGTATTTTTAATGCACTGTCTTTTGAGGAGACTAAAAAAAAAAAGGTAGAAAGCTAAAAACATATATTTTCATCATCCGTCTCTTTTGTCCTTGGGGCCTGATTTTACTGCAACCTGTAAGATGGGGTTCTTTAAAACTTTACCACCTGTAGCAACATGGAAATTTCACTCTCTGAACACCCTTTCTGTTTACTAGGGGTCACATAGTGTTAATAATGGGGAAATCCTAGGGTTTGTATGAAATTGAAGCTTCCCATATTTCTTCTAAGTTGTTGATCTTCAAAGTTCAGAGGTGCTGGCTCTGCAGGAGCAGTCACTGCTTTATACTAAACAAGGCTTCTGAGAAGCTCAATGTCTCCAAGTGAAACCCATCTTTCAGTCTTCCACACTGAGAAAAAAATACAGTCAACACTAATCCATTGCAGATGTACTCCAAAAAGACAAGACATAAGTTTCACTATAGCACCTCCTAGGCTTTACATATTACATATCACTCTGCTTTGTTTTTATGCTCAGTTAAATGCAATTAGTTTACCTAATTTTAACATGGTTGATCAAAGAGAAATTAAATATCTGCAATGCATTTTTACTGAGGTCTATAATTTTGTGTTGTTTTGTTAAAAAGATATTATCTATTAAGGCATCCTCAAGTAGTTTGAGCTTCAAGTTGGCCACCAACTGACACAGGAGATACTCAGAGAGGTTAATAGACAAAGGGGAGCAATTTCTTTGTTCTATTTAAAACAGAACTGTTCTTGCCAGCCCTCACAACTGGATTCTCTCCTGACCACACAAGTGTTTTTGCCCGTAATACATTCAGTCCTCAAGAAAGAGATGTTAGAATTTGAGGATGAAAGCAGATTTTTGTAGTGGAAATATTACAAAGATGTTCTGCCAGAAAAATCTTTTTCAGCAACTTGAGCATTCAACTCAAAATAGCAGCTCATGATGCTGAAGTCACTGGATTCATCCAGCATCACAGTGAAGATATTTAAGCTGGCATGGCTCAGCAGTCTGCAGGAGATATGATGACAACTTTCTGATGGTGCAGATTGCTTTTGTTCTCCAGATGAAAACATTCTTACCATGGCAGTCTCAACAACCCCTTCACCAGCCTGGCAAAGCAAGGAGCATGAAGAATGGAAATGTGTTGCTATGGCATCACTAGCAGAACAGCAAATTTGGTCGAGTTTACTCCAGAAGAATGAAAAACCCAGGGCAGTTGTTAGGCACAACTGGAATGTATTTGCTGCTGCATAAATAGCAACACTACAAAACTGATATATGTCTTACAGATGCAAGATATTTTTTCTCATCTTGGTAGTAATGCCAACATAGATTATGGGGAAGGAAGTAGAAGAGCAAGTCAGAAAACCTACCAGCTTCAAACATGTAGTAGCTTAATAGATGAGATTTTATAGTCTCTAGTAGATCCCTAGCTGACTGCAGGACCTTTATTGTCTCACAGTCTCATCTGGGGATGGGAAAAAAAAGAGCTTATAAACTCTTCAATGCAATGCTTTGAAGGGTGGCCCAGGATTTCATATAATTACTCTGTTCAGCTTTAGACATTCACCTCAAAAAAGATGAGGTCAAGGTGGAGAAAATCCAGGTAGAAGCACAAACAGCCATTGCTCTAGAAATCGTGGCTTAATGGTGCAAGACAGGGTGAATCAGGACTGTTATGCATAAAACATGACCAAGTTGAAAGATGAGGTCAGACACAAATACCTAGGACACCATTGCAGAGCAGAAGGAAATAATCTGTTCTTCATGTCCGTAGTAGGTAAGACAAACAGCAGCAGCTCCAAGGGAATGAAGAGAGATATAGATGAGATGTGAAGAGGTGGTACCTAATAGCAAGAACAGCAAAGCACTGGATTAAATAGAAAAGGGAAAACTGTGTCATCTCTGTCACTGCAGGTTCCCAATACCCAGTTAGATAAAAATTTTTTGGTGTGACAGAGAATGATTCTCTTAGTGTAAATCAGAAGGCTAGACTTAGATAACGTCTTGAGTTCCCATCTGGTTCTAGTTTTTTGATGATTGAATTATTTCATAACTGTTAATTATATAATAAGCTCTTATCACAGATTTTACAGAATCATCTTTTTTTTCTTTTTTTCTTACTGACAGGATGCATTTTACTGTACTGATAGATTGAATTAACGAAGATCTGTATAATTTTCTGTAAAGTCTGATGGCTTTATATTCTAGTGGTTTTGG
Source organism: Lepidothrix coronata (assembly GCF_001604755.1). NCBI lineage: Eukaryota > Metazoa > Chordata > Aves > Passeriformes > Pipridae > Lepidothrix > Lepidothrix coronata. The sequence continues at coordinate 2,232,459 of NW_016690240.1, read as the reverse complement.
TGTGTCTTGGAGGTACATAGACTTTTAAAGAAAGTACATCTGAGAAGAAGAAGCTGCAACCATCTTGTTTTAATTAGGCTAATTTAATGTAGCTCTGAGATTTGCTTCAGTATAAGCTTTATTCTGTTAAAAGTTACTTCATCATCAAAATCCCTCAAAAAATAGATAGATGAAGTATAGGAAAAACATCCATGCTGGCCTTTCAAAGGGAATTTTTATGTTAAAATACTTGGCCACAAATATCATGCACATAGACACAAACTAGAAAGCTGTCAGATGTGATAGAAATGAAATATAGGGAGAGTTAATTTCTTCCATGTTTAGTAATAAACTGCATGAAGGTCATAAGATGGAGATGCAATATTCAAACCAGTAAGCATCTATGATCCAAGTTTTCCAGTAAAGATCCATGTGAACTGAAGAAGTGTTTGCAGTATCATCTGAATTGTAGGCAAGTGTAATCCAAGGAGAGCCTTCAGCCTCTCATTGCTGCAATTACAGTGAGTTCTTAAGTTCCAAGACAGTAAAAAAAGTACTTGAATTTACATCTGTAAGCTATTCTTCTTTCTTATAATCCCGATAAATATGAATTATCCATTAATTACCAAAATTATTTTTAATCTTCTTAGAACTATCTTAGCTAGTTTTAGTCAGCTCTGCTTTCTGTCTTGCACATCTCTGCTATCCACAACCTGAGTGGAATGACATACCTCCAACCAGGCATGTAGTGTTTCCCTTCTGTCAGGGACCTACTACACTGCTTCCCAACAGCCCATCTCTCCTGTCCAGAGCCTGACGTGGCCAACTTCACCCCTCATCCTCCTATGGACATACTTATCAGCTATCAGCTGCATGGAACCTAGTAAGGACATTTCTCTGGGTGCATTCTCGGACACTTATTCTCTTCCTTATAAAGTCTAGATATGATCCACCAAACTGTAGTGAGGTAAATCTGCATTCTTGGCCGTAAGGCCCTCAGACAAAGCCATCCATGGCATGTCCAGCCCTGAAAAAAAAAAAAACCAACAAAAAAACCAAAGCAAAGCAAGGCAAAGCAAAGCAAAGGAAAGCAAAGCAAAACAAAACACAAAGCGCAGTGAGAATCTCCTCTTCCACAAGCTCTAAAATCCAAGGACTGATGAGTAAGCACAAACTTACAGCAAGTTCTGCCTCTTCCTAGCCTAGAGGGATCCTAAATAGCTCTAACACTTCTGCCCAGCTCTTCTGCAAAACCTGTTTGAGTGTACCCAAAGGGGAACAAGAGAACTGGGACTAGTGCAAGTCATCAGACACAGGTATAGTCCTGGTGCAAGTATCATAGAATCTTTAAGGTTGGAAAATACCTCTAAGGTCATCAAGTCCAACCATTAACCCAGCACTGCCAAGTCCACCACTAAACCATGTTGCCAGGTGCCACATCCACATATTTTTTGAAGTCTTCCAGAGCCTGGGTAGTCTGTTCCAATGCTTGACCACCCTTTCAGTGAATAAATTTTTCAGGATATACAATCTGAATCTCCCCTGATGCAACTTGAGGCCATTTCCTCTTCTATTGCTTTTCGCTGGGGAGAACAGACAGACTCCCACCTGTCTACAACGTCATTTCAGGTAGTTGTGGAGAATGACAAAGTCCTTTATTTTGTTTTCTCCAGGCTAAACGACCCCTGCTCCCTCAGCCAGTCCTTGTAAAACTTATGCTCCAGATCCTTCACCAGCTTCATTGCCCTTCTTTGGACATGCTCCAGCACCTCAACGTCTTTCTCGTAATGAGGGGTGATTATACAGTTAACATTTCTCTGCAGTCTGAAATAAGACACAGAGAAGCACCCATCTCCTCTCAGAGGGTACAGCTATGCAACAGCAAAACCATTATGAGGGCCCTGGTGAGAGAGGATTTACTCTAGCAGGGTGATTGAGCTGCAGAAAGCACATCTCTCCCAGAGACATGTCCTGGGCAGTCCCAATCTGCCTGCCAGCGCAGGCTCCTCTGAGCTAACCGGTTCCTCCACGTGCACTGCTCAGGGCGAGGGCTTCACTCAGAAAGGCATGACCTGCCCAAGTGCCTTCCCTCCTACCATGTAATTCCTGTGTTTCACCTACGGTAGCTGCTCTGTGTCTATGTATCCCTCAGTTTTCCAGCTCCTAGGTTCAGGCCAGAATATGTCTCCCTTCAGGGTCATGTATAACTAAGTTTTGTCCTGTCAACTAATTCTTCACTCTAACTCTTGTCACCATCCCCAGGCGCTTGGCAAAATGCAGCAGAGCTCTGGGGGAAGTGCGAGCAGGTCTCTCTGTGCTGCTATGGGGCAGGCATCCCTGCTTTCCTTCAAGCAGTCTTCTCTCATGCCCGCAAATAGGAGCTTGAGCCTCATCACAAAAATAGTTTAAGCATCATCATCTTCCCCATCCCACTGCTTGGCACAGGATGGCTCCAGTTCTGCTTCCTGGAGCCTCAGCAACCTATGCCATTCCATCATATTGCAATTGCTTCCAACCTGGAGGCACTATGCATTGTGATTGCCTCTAGCCCTGGAGGCCCCATTTCATTTTCTAGTCATGTAACCCAGACCCCACCAGGTGACTCAATTGGCTGTGGAGCCGCTAGCAGGCAGGACCCTGCCAAAGGGCAACCACAGCCTGTCCTTGGCTCTGCCGCCTTCCAGCTATGTCATGTTCTCCATTCCTGTCTCCACCCTCAGTGCCCTTTCTCCATCCCAGCCTCCTGGTCTGGATACCAGCTCTCCATGCCAAGACTTTTTCCCTGGTTTCTGCTTCTGCCCAGCTTGATCACTCCTCCCCAGCTGCCCTCCGGTCTTCATTTCTCTTCTAACCAGAGAGCAGGGAGCCCCATCCCACCCAAATCCTGGTATATAGGTGTGGCAGCACCTTGTGGGGTTTAACTCTTAGGCAGTGCTCAGAATAATTAAGGAGCCAGATGAATTCCTCCCACAGCTTGGCCGCCCCGGGAGAGCTGGGATGTGCATACATTACCCCTGCAATCTTGCACACCGTGTTCTGACACCACACAGCTCCTGTTTTCATGCCATTCCAAGCAGCCTTTGATGGATACAGGTTTGCAGCGTGCAGACAGGACCTTTGCCATGTCGAAATGCCTCCAAGCAGCAACCACCCATGTTGGCAGACTATTAAGTTTCTATAGAATTTTGACAAGCCTCCAGATGAACATCAAACCATCCCAAATCTCCTGAGGGACTAAGAGTTAGAAAAAAAGGAAAAAAAAAAAAGGAATTTAAAGGAAAAAAAAACACAAAACAAAAAGAACAACAACAACAAAAAAACCAACAAAACTGATTTCACATGTCGTTATTCCCTGCAGCTTTGTATCTAATTGAGAATTTGTTGATCCTAGTGCCAATAAATAGTTTATCTTTAAACTACCTCTGTACTTAGACTTGGTTTCACCTTCAGGTTAGCATTGGTTGTTTAGCTAGTAAGTCAGTAATCTAACAGCACATATAGAAGAGATATGAGTGCATAATTGTTCCATTAAGCAGAACCTCTCACGGTAGCTCAAAATTTCTCTGGGAAAACTTGCTTTCTCAGAAGGTAAGTGCAGTAATATATGTGCTAATGCACTGCCCCCCAGTGGAGTCGGGCTCTGGTTCAGGAGATCGAGCTTTTGCTAAACTTCTCTTGTAAAGTGCGAAAAGAAGACACTCACGGGACACATGTTAAATCAAAACATTAACCACTGGTGGAGCAGTGTTAAATTTATTCAAATATGTTTAATGGGGAGAATGATTCACATCCGATCTTAATTTTTCAGTGCAAGATAATGCTGCTCCAGAATATCTCTTTTCTCAGCAAGTGCTGCAGTCAGAGGGAGCAGAAGGTCTTCACTTGCTTGTGTGTGATGTTTCACATTTCAGAGATTCTAAGAGGAGCTATAGGAAGTTCTCATTTTTAAAGGATAGCTAAGTGTAAAATGTCTTGAGGCTGACAAGGTGATAGACATAACCATTAAAGCAGCTGGAAGGAACTGCATTTGCTCACTACAACATCCCTCATCGTCCAGTAGGAAAATGTGTCACTTTCTGGTTTGTAACAGAAAAGATTGTGTTCATTTGATCATATTGAATGTTTCTGGAGATAACTGGTTCCTTGTCTTCCAGACTTCTTAGGACTGTCATTGCTTCACAGAGGTCCCTTTTCTATCATCATTTAGTTTTCCCTACAGCAACAAAGAGTAATATAAAACCTGAGGTTAGGTTCACAGTTACAGTCAGGCTCTTGGCATGTCCAAAGACTCTTTTATCAAAAAGCAGATTCAGATGGCTACAAAGTTAAACATCTAGATGGTAGAAATCAAGACCATAAGACCATGGTATTCGCAATTGCATCAATTATTCTCTAGTGTTATCCTCTTCATTTTTCCCACAATACTGAGCCACATTTCCATCACATAACCTCTGTGTCAGGACAAGGTACTGCTTCTGAAACCACATCTCCATGTTTTCTTGTACCTGTGTCACTGGAATGGGATGAGGCAGTAGATGTGCACATGAGTGATAAAAATATCTCTTCTGCTCAGCAGCTTAGTTGGGTTGTAGCACCATAAAAGACATCTGAATCAGCTAGATTACCAATTAATGGAGGGGAGAGAGGAAGAAATATAAAGCTGATGTGAAATACTGTATATTTTAAGAGAACATGTAGGCTAGGCTTCGCAGTACTCAAGCCAGAAGCAGGCAGCAGCCCTTCCCAGGTGACTGGGGGAGATTGTTATAAACAAGCTTGCAGTGCACATGGGAAAAGCAGCATCTGCCATAGCACAACCAGGAGTATAGCTTCCTGCATATATATATTTGCTGAACACCCCATAGGCTTGCCTTCCAGGTCGTTAGTGTGCCAACCTGAACTGCCCCCTTGACCTGTGCTTTCTGGGGTGCTTGCTATCAGGTCAGCTGGTGCCAAAACCTGGCCTTCAGGCATTGTGGGGTGGCCAGCAGAATGTGCAATGGTTTCCAGTTGCCCCAGTTCCCAGGCCACAGGTATCCAGGCTGAGGCACTAGTGGGACCCATGGAAGGCAGCCCCCTGCCTGCCCTGGGGCAACTGACCTGACAAGAAGTTTGCTACCTGCAGTGAGCAGCCCCTGGACACCACTCACCCCTTCTCTCAAGATGGGTGCTAGTAGCCTATTCCCTCTCCTGTAAAGCTTATTCCCCTTCTGTAAAATTATAGAAGAAACAGAGACGCTGAACAGATTAGATGTGCAACATGACCTGATAGGTAGTACCAGGCTCCTGGTACTGTCTCCATGATAGGAAGTTTTAATTCCTAAATAAAGCAGGTACCATGGGCTGCTTGGGCTTCAATAAAACCTTTGACACTCATATGCATAAGTAACATGAGATAGGTCCAACAGGTCACATCAAAAGAGCAATTATTGAAGGCTCCTGCCTGGTCTCTCAAAACCAATCTTATTTAAGTGTGTTGGGCTGCAAGTTGCAATCAGAACTGGCTGATCATGACATTTTGGAAGGCAATAGCCTTGCTGAAATGTCCAGGGTGCAGTCACAAGGCTGTAACTTTGTAGAAAGGAGGTCAAGTGGTTACTCACACAAGCTTATACCTTGCATGGCTTTGCTGGTGGTGATGTCTCAAAGTTTTCATGTTGTACATGAGGGTGGTGGTGGGAGAACGGGCACAGAGTGTCAAGTGATGTCTTTTATTAAACCAGCTGGTAGACCTAGAAAAAAATAAACATCTCAAGCCTAATTCCTTCAGGCCCAGAAAGAAGCAGTAAAATCCATGCTAACTGCAAGGCAAAAACAAGAACACTTGAATCAATCTTGCTATGCTAATAAATTCCTCCATATGAGACAAAAAAGTGGAGCATGGGAGGGTGTTACCTGGGAGCAAAGTGACAGGCCATAAGCTCCTACAGAGGGGAAAAAAGGATGGGGGAGAAAACAGAAAAAAAAGTCATTAACACCTGTGTTGTATTTTTAAATACATTATTACATTTCTGGTATTTTGTAATTAACCCAAGTTAATTGTGAGCTCTTGGCTTGCATATTTCCAGCCCAGAGGATAACCAGTTTTTAAAACTATCTTGCTACCTTGAAAGGCTCAGCTTGACATAGCCTACTAATGAGTTTATCAGATAAGGTACCACTAGGCTTAATGTGCTTCTTAATTAGGAATGTAAACACCTTCATTAAAAAAGAAATGAGGGCCTCAGAGAAATTATGAAAAGATTTTATTATTATTGAGTCGAAAGAGAAAGTATTCCAACAGAGAAAGCCATTTCTTCCTCCTTCCCTAGGAGCAGAGGCAACATGCTTTGTAATTGCAACCCTACACAGCATGTTAAGCATAGACATTCTACTTCACTAGGACATTATCTGAGATTGGTCATCCAGGCTGAACAGAGATGGGAGGGACAGACAGCCTCTCTGAGGGCATGTGGGTATAAATAGATGTGTTTGTGTACATGTGCCTCTAAACATGCAATTCCTATAGGCATGGCCATATGATGGGTTGTAACTTCAGTCGTTCTCAGCCAAGGTGGTGAGTCTCCCTTCCCTCAGCTGTGTGCGTGGTGGTTGGCATGTATAGCAGCCTTAGCAGGTCATAGCTTGCAACTACCCACAGATATGGGAGATTTGGTTGCTCAGGTATGTTCCTCTGCCTGGCATTGGCACTGGGAGCTATATTTTTTGTCCACTTCATCCCATCCCCTCGCTGGCGCCGCAGAGGTGCCCATGCCCATGAGATGGGTAGGTGGATGAGGCACATCGGGGTCTGCTCAGTGGACCACCCCTCAACATCCTACTTGGGGCACAGGGGCCCACAAGCCTCATCTGGTGCTGCAGGCTCCCTGTGCTGTGCCCCACAGCCACCTCTCCGCTTGGGCACCCCTGGCACGGTGCCTGCTCGCTGTGTGGTCCCTGTTCCCAGCAGAGACCTTCCCCTCCCTCTGCTCCCTCTCCCTACTCTTCCCAACAATGGTGTCCTGGGCAGCTTGGGATGTAGTTTTGAATTTAAATGCAGCCAGCCTTTAGTTTGCAAAAATAATAAATTCCCTTCAAACACAGTTATGTAAAAAGTAGAATAATAAAAAACCTAATGTTTGTTGGCAGCGTACGTATCCCTTTGTCTGTAAGACAGAGGCCTGTTGACAAACAAGAGTCTTTTCTGGGACTCTAACATCAAGTACCAAAGTATACATGGCCACTACCTAATACTGGCTCCATTACATTTGCCAAACAGTGAAACTGCTGCAATGTTGTTTTGCACTTGTAAAAGTAAAAAGCGTTTGTGGGCGGGATCCTCCTGATGACATCCTGCCCTATGCAGGGACCTGCTCAGGGATACCTTCAGAGGTACCAGCATGCTGTGCTACAGTTCCCTCCAACTGCAACCCAGCTGCTATTCACTGTGCCTGCAAGATGCAGTAATTCAGATGTTTTCATGTAAACCATGGAAAAAACAGCACTGTGTGTTGACCTCTAACAATATTCTGGCTTTTAGCTAAAAAATGCAAATGTGCTGCAGAGCTAAGAGCAGACATTATTTGTTGAATGGTCACCATGGGATTTCTATTCTATTTACAATTTCAATAAATTCTTTCAATGGTCATTGCAGGATTTCACCTCAGTTCCTTCCTGTAAAGTATTTCTAAATTACTCCACCTCTTTCCTATCCATCAACCATTATGTTTTTAAAGGATGACAGTCTCTGCACCATACTAAAATTCCTCTGCTTCCCAAATATTGTGAGCTTTGAAGGTACTCAACAGCTCCCGGGAATAGACCGTGAGAAACAGAAGCAAAGTGTGAGTTCAAATCCATATTGGTCTTAATAATGGAAGACAAGACTCAGGCTGTTCTTGCTATGTTATCTGTCATCTAAAATGCATAAAGCATGGTAAAAAGGAAAATATGTTAGAGAAGCACCATCATTGCTTTGGTGGTTTGTATTTTCCTAATAAGCTTTTAATTTTCTGCTCTGAATGGAAAGCAATACCTGTCTCAGGAGAGCTTCTGAATCTAAATTGAGTTGTTTTCATATCAGAAACTTTTCCTTGCGTCTGGAAGCAAAATGCCAAACACGAATTTCCTCTCCCTCAGGCAGGGGTAGATGGGGAAACTTGTTAGGAAGTGGTGATGGAGAAAGCACTGAGCTGATAGGTACTGGGACAATCTGGTATACAGTGGACGATTGTATTGCTGCTCATTAATTCTTTCCCTAGAATTATTAGGCTGAGGAATCTAACGTGTTCGTTTGCAATTTTTCATGGCAATGTAAGATCCATCTTCCCACTCTTTCCGTGGAAAACTCAGATGCCCTCTGGCAGCTGTGAGCTGGCAGCAGGGCAAGCTCACCTGGGCAGTGGAGAAGGAGCTCTGCTGGAGGGAGAATGGGGCACAGCCCTTACATATCTCCAGCATGCTGCTACCACCCCCACCATTGCCAGTGTTTCTTAAAAGAAAAGCCTGAGCCCTCTGAATACATAAATGTAAGCAAGCAAACCAGAAGGAATAGTTTGGGCCCTGTGCCTTGTTAGTGCCCCCTTTCCATAGAAATGTATGCCAGCCATGCAAAGTGTGTTGAAAACAGCCTTCCCTTCTTTGCTGCTTTTGCTTTGTTCCTGCATGGTAGTCTTTTTTTTTTTCCCTGAAGACCTTTTCAGAAAGCTGATGGCCCACCTACATGAGAGCCAACACGTGTCTTTATGTAAGGTGAGAAAGCAGGTTCAAATACAGACTTCCAGATGTAGTTTCCAAATAAATGGGTCTGTAAGAAGCTTGACTGTCCCCAGGTCCTCAGCACATCTTGCCCCCATTAATAAATTAAAGAATCTTTAATGTCCCCTCTTGTTAATGCAGTTCCCACTGGAAAAAGTCTTGTTTCTGTGCCCAATCAATTATTTCTCTGAGAGAGTTGCCAGATCACAGGGGCAATGAAAGTATTATGTGTAGCTTGAGCTGTTCTCACTTTCTTTTGATGTTTCAGGTGAAATGGAAAAATGGAGTTGTATCATTTTAGCACTTTTGACATCTCTGTAAGGTAATTCTTAAGGTATTTGGAAGGTCAAAGTGATAAAGAAACAGTGGGAAACAGTGTAGTTGGTGTTGTCCTACAAGTGTAATAATGCTCCATGCAGTACTTTTTCACAACAATACAAACTATAATCAGGATTATGAAATAGGTTTTTTCCATAATTTCTGTGTTTTTACTTACTTATACTTCTCTAAGTTTATTCTGTCCCCAAGCTTGCAGTGCCATCGTTGTCATTCAGTGATGGGCTCGGAGAACCTTTTCCCCTCCTGAAAGTAGAACTCAAACTCTCTTTTTTCACAAGTCTGGAGCTAGACTGAGCTCTGCTGCTGAACTCTGAAGCCTGTGAGGCCCTGCAGTGAGGATTATATGCTTATATGCTTATTATAATCTCAATTAAGAAGGATTTAGCAGCATCGGGAGCATACAGAGATTATTTACTGAGCTCATGCAAAAAACTGTGGTAATCTTTGGAAAAGGTGTTTTGGGAGGTTCCTCCCATAAAACCTAGAAACTCAGGACAAGTGCTGGATTTGCTGGTGGTCCTTGTGAAGTACATACAACATGCCTACCTTTATTTGTGTGAAAGCATTTGTCTCACATTCTGCTGTTTTTATAGAGATCTTGGATGTGGATTTATGATCAATTCAGATTTCCCAGCTACTTAGGTATTACATTCATAGCCACAGGCCTGATAACCAAACTGCTTAGGAAACCCCAGAAAAGAAATGCATATAGAAATATCAGAATTGGCAAAGTTGTTTAAGATGGTGTTTGTGCCTTTCCCTCTCACAAGATTAAGTTTTATGTCCTTGATGTCCTTGAAGTATATCTATGTCAGTGATGAAACTAAAGAAATATAGAGACACCAAAAAGCCCCCACCTCTCTAGCAACATTAAGAAACATACTTCTATACTTCAATCCATGCGTTTGTTTTCCTTCTCTTTTCAACTGTATTTTAAAGAACAAAAAAGTCTATGACAGCAAATTATTTTTGCACTGTATTACTTACTGAAGCCAGGGAATTAAAAAAATGTCTAAGGCCATCCATCAAAAGCTGTGAGGTTTAGCTTAGACCACTAGCTGTAGTAACCTCATTGTTTGCACATTTCATATATTTACTCCGACTGTACTCATGGATCGTCTAAATATCATGGCAGTGCTACCTTATAAACTAAGTAAATTGTGAGATTTAAAGGTTAACTGCAATGAATGTTGCTTTTCCTCTTTTAGACAGCATGAACTAAGCATTTTCTTCCTGTTTATTTATTTATTTATTTATTTATTTATTTATTTGTATCTGCCAGTTCTTGGTGAGAAACCACAAGGACTGTTTGCAACACCTTTTTGTCTGAGAGGAGAAATATTTGAGCAATAGGTTCCCAGTCATCTCTTTTCCTGTTCCCCAAATTTCCACCTTGCATTCTGTGGGAGAGTAGCTGAGACAAGGAGTCTCTAGCATTTCTTTCTGTGGTTGCCACTGGGAGAATAGTCTTCCCTTGCCTGTCAGCTTATGTGTATATTCTTGCCAGCTACTAACGAATATGCCCAAAAGACAAATATAGCTGTAATTAGCAACCCCCGCTAGTCATGACGAGGCTTGCTGTGTGTTGCACACCTGATCCACAAAGATACAGGTCTGTGTTTTACACCTCCTTTCAGGAGACACCCACACGTCCCAAACAAAAACACAAATCAGGATCTGTGAAGGGCTCAGCAGACAAGCTGCCAGAGATCCCAAATTCCTTAGAAGTGATAGCATAGTCCCAGCAAAAAATACATGTCCAGCTCCTTCCCGCTCCCTGCTTCATGCCATCTCACAGGAGAGCCATGCCACAGTCATTTGCTTCAGTCAAAGTGGAATAATTAATTAAGAACTAATTTCTTTTAATGGTTAGGGGCTATGATAACTGGTCACTCTTCTTCGTGCTTTTTATCAGAAGCTGTCTGGTTGTCCATGTCTTCATAGATGTCAGCTAGACAAAAAGGGGATCTTGGCACTAGAAGATCCATTGTTGTGTGGATAGGATTAATGAGTGACAAATAGCATGGTGCAGATATAACTTAACATGCCTGAAAACTGAAAACAAGCCCTCGAGCAGCCTGGCATTTCTTGGCAGATACCTTCAGGTATCACCAAGCTGAGTAACTACCTATGGCCCATCTACCTTCCCCCACCTCCTGTGTTATACAATGAAAGTAAGTTTTTTGAGCTTTAACTCCAAAGGAGGAAAAAACAAAACAAAACAAAACCACAACCCCCCCAAACAAACAAACAAGAACAAACAAATAAACAAAACCAAAAAGAAACCAGCAGAAAATAACACAGCCAATTTATGCCAGTGTACTTGAATAGGAGAATGAATACTTAAATTTAACTTTTTTGGTATTCCAATTTGGAGAAAAAGTCTCCCCTGTAGTTCTAGTTTGGCCATGTTTAGCACTTTGAAATGGCTTTTTCCAGTTAAAAAAGTATTTCCCATATGCTTGACATATTGCTGCATATAATGATGGAATGCAAAGAAAAAAAATATTTACATGCAAAACATATCCCACATGCATATTTATATTAAGAGGCAGAAAAATATTTTATTTATCTATGTATAACTTGACATTTTCAACATTTTATGTAAATAAATGCCAAATGGAGAATACTGTATTATACGTTAGTGGGCTACACTTCTTCAGTTCCATTTTTCAAATCTGGCTATGATTGCACTCAAGTACCTCAAACAGCAAACATCTGGGGGGCTTGAAAATAACTGGAGTGTGGTTTTGCTGTAAAACATATTCTTACTGTAAAGTTACAGATTTAAGATTTAGTGTTGAAATTTTTGGTTCTGAGCAGCCTCAGACCAGATTTATAATAAATATGATAATTTTTCAGTATCAGTGGGGACACAGCCTTAATAATATTAATATCTATGGTCTAACAAACTCTTTTATAATTAGGGTACAGTTTAACAGACGTATGCATTAAGACTATATCCTTGGAACCTTTCCAAGCAACTGCACTGCCATAGACAAAGCCTTCATCCAACTTACATGTTTGACACTTTGTACAATTGCATGACTATTTTCCATCTCTTACCTCCAGATTTAGGACAATTTATCTCTGATTCTCTTTTGTTTCTAGGTTTCAAAGTGCAATTTCCTGCAGAAATGAATATACTCATAATTCATGTTGTCCACCCACCCACCCAGTTACCTGTCTCAGCTAGCCCAATTGCTGGAAGGAACGTATAAAGCAAGTTCATAGCTTGATGCTGGAGCGATATAATCTTTGCTTAATCTACTTAGTGTTTAGAAATGTAAATGTTAGCAGCTATCACAAATACTGAAGCACTGCTCTCATGTAGGTTGTATACTCAAATGTGGCACAAAGCAGTAATTGTACTCTTGTGGGAGACTAAAAGTCTCCCAGTGTCTGAGACCTGGAAAATTGAAAGAGTGGTTTACATCTGCTAGGACCAAAGTGTTGCGACTGTATCTCAAACATTTGCAATTTGAAGCTCTAAAATCCCTAGGGCATATTATGTGCTGTAACAGTATCATTAAATATGTTGTGTCAGGCTAACAAAACAATCTGTGCCTCCTTTTCCAGTCTCTTTTTTCACCTTATAAAGATATCCAGTACATGAATATGTAATATTAGCTCTTATTCGAAATTACTCATTTTAAGAAACTAAATAAATTAACATGTGTGTTTGTAACATTGATTGCAGCCTTTCTTTTCCCCAACCATTTTAATGGTAATTCAAATATAAAGTTTGGCTCCTTCATTGTGTTTAACTTGTTAAATCTGCAGTTTGCTTATCAAGAACAAAAAGCAGCTGATGCTTCCCACAGAAGGCACTTCTGGGCTTTCTCAGTGGATCCACAGGAGCCATCAAGGAAAGTGCAGCCCTGGTGTGCTGCTGATTGCCTACACTGCTTGCCATCGGTTCACTCCCTGGCTCTGCTTTGGCTCCTCCATCCAGATCTTTCCTAGGCAAACCTGATCTGGTGTGGTCAAGCACTAAGTGGTGTGGACATAAGCCAGGCTACTGATCCCCAGCCCTCTTTCATTTGGTTGTCAAGATGTAGTTCTCAGTTCCTCTGGGAGGATTTCTCAGCAAGCCAAGAACTGTCAGAACTCAGACTTGGCTCCTCATCTTTCACAGATTTTTGTCAATATGGCAAATCCCTCATGCCACTGGTCTTCTCAAAGAGAGGAAAGAGATGTGCAGTAAGGGTGTGTAGCGTGTGTGTGTGTGCGCACGTGCACATCTCCCCCTCTGTTTAGATCTCTGGGCGTCACTCCCATGTAACCTTTGTTCTGCTTATGAGCCCTTCTGTTCTTATTTTGGCAACACACACAAATATTTACTCATGTTCATAAACAATCACCAATTCTATCTTTTCAGGTAAAGCATCAAGAGAGCATGGCTCACCTGAGTGAACGTAAATGGACTCACGTGTTCCCTTTCCTGGTGGTAGGTATTTATGTATGTACATGTCTCTCTGGTGTGCAAATATAACAGGGTTCTGCTTGCGTTCTTCACAACCATCTGTGAATCGTCATGGCAGAACCACAGATGACCTAGGGACTGAAGCCTGATGCAGTGATCAGTTTTCATTTAATAAAACACTTGGGCATATGCTGCTTGAACTGTGGCTGCTAGAGGGGAGGGGGAAAGAGGAGGACTCAGGATGGAGCAGAGACAGAAGGCGATGGAAGCACTGATTAGCCTGTGCATCACATGAAGCCCTATCATGGTTGAGGCCCAAGGCAGTGCATTATCTTGGGTTGATATAGTTGTCCATTGCAGTCACTTTTATGAAGGCTCATTAGAGCTGGGAAGCATGAGAGTGCAAACTCAGACTTGTGCAGGAGACCATGAGAGTTAATAGGTCAGGAACCATAGCTTTCAGTATTTTAATGAGTGGCTGTGCCAACAAGCATGAACATCAGCGCTCTGAGAAGCTCTTAGAAGGACCAGGTTGAAAAATGCATCTTCTTCCATTCCATGTAGTATTACCACTTCTGCTTCTGAGCTTTAGGGGTGTTTCACACTGCAGTGCTGGCCCTGCTGTCTGCTGAGCAGCTGGGCAAGGGGAGGGGGTGAGGCATGGATAAGGAAAGCCGTGGAAGTGACAGTGCTCTGGGATGCTCTCTGGTGACAGGTCTCCCTGGTGTACTCTGCCAGTGCTGAATACTCCAACTGCGGCGAGAATGAATACTACAACCAGACCACTGGCATGTGCCATGACTGCCCCAAGTGCGAGCCGGGTGAAGAACCTTACATGGTAATTTCAGCTTCCTCTGCTGGTGGGGGACATATCAAACACCAAATGTGAAAAACAAATGCTTTGCTACCTGGTGGTAATATATGGATAGGAAAGAAAATGGGGAAGGACAGGGGTGCTTAAGCAGGAGCGCTCACATGTGCAAGTGTGAAGTGGGAGAAAGGCATCATGCATGCATGCCACTAATCCACATCTCAGGAGCAGCCTGTTAAAAGTGATACTGTAAAAGTTGAAAGGTAAAAGTTCCACACAGAGTCTCTGCCAGTCTGTTCTCTTCTCAACAGTTGTTTAAAATCTGATGCTGCTGTTCTAGCATGGTGTGATAAATCGGTTAGTCTGGCGTGCTTGCTGGCCCCCCACACCAACAATTTAGTTTTGCTCTCCCACTGAGATATTTTGGCACTAGAGGAACTTGAATGTTTCTGCAACATTTTAAATTATGGTTCCTAAGTAACCATTTGATTTACAACAGATAATTGTTGCTTATTAAAAAAAATAAATTATTAAAATCCTGTTTGGTTTTAATGGGATAAACATCCTAGTGCAAACATTTCACACAGTTGGTAGTCCTGAACAAGGACGTTTGAATAATAACAAGTTGGGTTTAGTTTTATTTAATCTAAACATAATGTTCAGCTGAGACTTGTGAGTTCAGAGGTTACAAAATCCCATCCAAACATTGCCTTTTGTGATGTTCCCTCTGGGCTCTCCTAGCATGAAAGCTGCTGATAGCCCTGCTGCAGCTGTGTTTCTCCTGTAGTAGTCTCCTCTACTCTTCCATTTTCAGTTCGCTTTCTGTCTAAGTAGCAGCTGAAAGTCACTTCCACGATTTGCTGGACTATGATAGAAGTAGCTATGGGGGGCCACTTACAAGGAGTATGATGCTCCAGTTCTCCCTCTCCAGCACGCAGCATGCTGCATCCTTATAGCCCTGCATGGCGTTTTTAGGACAGACATTAATGTGCCGAACAGCAGACTTCTCTCCCTTTGTGCTGCAAAGCCAATGAACCAGGCTCTGAACATTCTCTTTTGCTAGAAGTTGGTGTGCAGCACAAGACTGCTTTTCAGTGACTTTGTGTTGTTGCAGACATGTGGATATGGCACCAAAGACGAGGACTATGGCTGCATCCCCTGCCCTTCAGAGAAGTTTTCCAGAGGAGGTTACCAGATATGCAGACGGCACAAAGACTGTGAGGGTTTTTTTCGAGCCACAGTCATGACACCTGGTGATCAGGAGAATGATGCAGAATGTGGTCCTTGTCTCCCAGGGTAAGGACTTTTCCACAGACCTTTGCTCTACCCAAGGCACTGGAAAATACTTCCTTGATGTCAAAGTCTTTGACAGCTTTTCTTCATGTCCTAGCTGACTGTAGGGGAAATTATGGTGAATTATGCTTTTTTGTCTCTGCTAAACTAATACATTTGAAACATTTATTTCAAAAGCATTGATGAGTTTAATAAATCATAGAATGGTTAGGGTTGGAAGGGACCCTAAAGAAGATGTCGTTAATCTTACTGAAACCTCACTGAAGAAGTAGTTGTTTGGACCAGCTAGAAAACTTTTTTCTCTTGCTAGAAGTGGAAAGGGAACAAGCATATGTGTGCAGTGCCATTTTAAATGCTCTAAGAAATCCAGCTCGGACTCCATCTGTAGCTTCAGAGGGCCATCTGCTAAGTCCTACATCCTGCATCCTACAAATGAACTGCATGAAAATGCCTTGGATACCCTGTAGGGTCTATGGAGGCACTGTGGCATGTTTGGGAGCATAAAATATCTCTTCTCCAGATGTGAGCAGCTGGCACATTTGTCAGTAGTTGACAGCATTACCTAACATATCTGTTAGGTGAGATTTACCAAGGCATTTTAGTCTCTTAGGGTCCTTTCTAGCCAACAGAAAAGGGTCTAAGGAGCTGCTAATGTGTGGGGGGGTTGCTGTTGTTCAGAGTCAAAACAAGTTTCAGGGCTGGCTGAAGGGGCTTAAAATAAATAATGTTTTCTAAGTCCATCTTTGTAATGGTCTCTTATGCTCAGTATAATAATATAATTATAGTAATAGTGAGAAAGATATTGCTACATTGGATATGTTAGCAGTATATTCTCGTCTGTATTACATTTGAAAGTCTGCAAACCAAAGCATACCTATGCACTCTCAACATTTTTTTTGTAGGGTGAGTAAATACTCTAAAACACAACATCACCTTACATACCTTTTCAGTTTCTGCCACTGTGCCACTTTGGTTTAAAGAGTAATTCTGTTGACTTTTGGCTTTTGTGCAGTTTGCAGATACTGTATAACCTACACTGCTTATAGCACAGAGAACCCTGTTAAAGAGGCCCTGCAGGCTTCCAGGTTTATTATATCAGTGAGTCTGTGTGAAATTTTCACAGTTTACAAATAAAATGAAGGACTTGTCTAGCTGCCAGCCAAACAGACTGATGATGTGATTTGAAAAGAGGTCCCTCTTGACTTCCCCTCATACATTATAAAGAGCAAGAAACTTAAATAGTGGCCACAATTGCTATTTTGCAATTTTTGTCAGGACTGATGAGGTCACCCAGGTGGGAGTAGGGTGCTGGCTGAAAATAATCAGCTTGCACAGCTGGTGCTTGGGGAGAACTCTCAAAACATCGTGTTTGCACAGGTGTAGCCTGTAGCAGAAACTGGCCTGCCGGAATTTGGCTGTGTGCCACTCCTGTGCAACTCTCAGGTCCCGGGATTGTTTGGCAAAACCAGCAGTTAAGAAGAAACACCCTCTTAGTCCAAGCTTGAATAGATGGAACTCTCAAGATAAACTAAACATGGGCTAAAACCAGCTCTGAAGCTGCCCTGACTCCTCATGCTACTTAGAGTCCTCAGAGTTTGCTCCTTTGCGAGGGTGGGGGAAATGCAGACCCCCTGTGTCAGAGCAGAGAGCTGGTGAGTAGCTCAGGCTGATCTCGTTATTGCCCCTGGTGTCACAGGGACAGCCAGGCACCAGGGTGAGTGGCAGCTGTCAGAGTGCTCCCTTGCCTAGGCAGTAAACCTAAAAGAGCCCCTCAGTCAATATAACGGGAAAAAATAAGGTTTCCATTTTCAGAGGACTGCTTCCATAACATGCTGCTGATCTTCCCGAAGTAACAGCTCACATCTCCATTTAGGGACATCTCATCCCTTTGCTATTTTTCACCAGCTCAGCAAAGCAGTGCGAGGAAAAGATGAACATATGGCACATTCTGAGCAGAAGTTTTCAGACAAAAAACCACTGAACTCGCAGCCTTTTCCAGTGGCTACAAGTGTTGTCCTTTATACTTCATCTTAAAATAAGCACTGGATAATTATATATTTTCCTTCTATTTTTTTTCACTCTTATTATCAATTTTAGGGAAGAAAGAGACCTTTGGTACAAGAGAAGGGGTCATCCACTGCCTCTCTGTCTTCTCTCCAATATAAAATAAAAATAGCACTGTCACACATACAAGAAGGATGCAAGACTATGGCCAGGAAAGATTTTAAAGGCTTACTCTGAAGCTGTGATCCTCAAAACCAAAGTCCAGTTGCCGGTGAACTCTAGAGGTACCTAGACTGAACCTCCTGGGACACTGCAGGCTTTGTTCTCTGCTCCTGCCCAGAAGCTCTTCCATCATGCCAAATAGGACAGGTCAAGAATGTGGAAATTAGGTGTGAGTCAGACTATTTCCCTCAGTGGGGTGATCCATTAGGTGTTCCTGGAATGTAAGTGAGATCACAGCTAACTACAAGCAGCCACAGTGGGTCAGAGCAAGGGTCCCTCTAGCCTGGTCATATGTCTTCTTTTAGTAGTGGCCATTAGTGGAAACCCATGGAGGAGTAAGAAGAGGCCAAGTATATAAGATACATATCCCTTATGCTGCCCCAGCACCTATTTTCATCTTAAGTCCCCAGTCTCCTCACAATGTAGAATTGCAATAGGATAATTTTCTTTTTAAATGTAGTCGGAAATGCCTCTACCACTGAGGCTTCCCCTTTTCATGTGTTCCGTAGTTCCAACAAATCCACATTCAGTTCCCTTCTCTGAGACATTTTAAGAGAAGCAGTGAACTCTCATTTGTTTTCTGGATGAAAAGGTTTAGCCGGTGAATTTTTAATAAAATAAAGACCCTCCCCCACCCCCACACACCCCATTCTGAATAAGGCAGCAGGTGCCTCCACCCATGTGCTCACCAACTTCTTGCTTTCTGCAGACTGTCCCCTGCAGAGAAGGGCACTACCCTGCCCCCCTCCACCTCCTGCCCCAGTCCCAGGTGCCCTGGTCCCTGCAGGACAGCAGACCTAGCCTGGGTTCAAGTCCCTGAGAGTGACATGGCACCACCAAGGTTAGCCCAAGATAAACCACCAAGGTGTTAAGCAGGAAAATAAGTCCATATTTCAGTCTAGCTTTTAATCTCAGATTTTGTCTGTAACACTTTCAAACCTGAGCCTGGCAGGTGCCAAGGAAAGAAAGAATGAGTCTCATGGTGGAAGACTAATACTGTGAAAATTCATTATTTCATTACTGGGCCACTTCTTCTCCATAGTTATTGACATAAAGGGATCAGATATTTCCAACCTTGCCTTAAATATCTGGTGCATTGGAAAGTAACCTGAAACACAAGTCTGTTGCCAGTACTTCATGGGGGTGAATCACTAATGTTTGCAGCTGCAGAGTTTCCTATTCAATTGGTCAACAGTTGCCTGCCATGATCATCCTCTTCAGTTTTCTTTGTATGTGCTCCACCATTCTGCATTGTGTCGAAAACCAGGAACTATTCCACCAGTTTGATTTAATTAACTGTCAGAAGGATTGTTTGTCTTTCCTAAACCACCACAGGTATTAGACTATGGATCCTAACTGTCCTGTATTTTTCTTCATATATTTATATGTATCTTTGGCCTTCCACTCTTTTGTTTTGTGGTTTGGCAATCTTTCCCTCCTTATTCATTAGTTGCTTTACAACCTGATATTACATAGGCCCCCATAAGAGAAGAAAGATGAAGTTTTGCTCCTGAGAGAAGGGTAGAGTGGCAGATGGGGCACAAGAGACATTTATAGGGAGGAGTGAGGGTGCATCTTTTAAAACCAATAAGAAATGAACCATGTTCAGTTCACCGTCTCTCTGAGGTTCCTCCTCTGAGTCCCTATCTCCCCGTTGCATCTCTGTGTACTCCATTTCCTGGTGCTATATCCCTTATTTGTAGGCTGGATCATTAATTAGTACACCAACTGATTTTGATGAAGTTTCAGCAGTGATTTCCTAACAATACATACATTTCCAGAAAAAAAAAACAAACAAAACTATACTGCACGTGCATAGACAGGTACATAAGAGCAGGAAACAGATTCCCCATTGTATAAAGTGTTTGTAATGTTGAGCACCTGTCTACACAGAATGGATTATGAATTTATTCATCTCTTCATTAAGATCTGTAGTGATTTACAAGTGATTTGTAAAGACATATCCATAACATCAACTGTGTGATGTTACATCAATATATGTATGATTTTGATGTAATTTACTCATTAAGGTGCATGTGGATCCAACTCTTGCATAACCAATTACCTTATTCCAACATTAACTTTATTATCAGCCCAGAAGTTCAAATCATTAAGTTCAAATTCCTTCACGCTGTAATTCCACTATCAAGGACTAACTTATAAACAATACAGCAAGGAGGTAAAAAATCCCAAACCAAACCTACAAAAGCTAATCTGCTTTGCCTTGTAAGAGTGGTATTTTCATGTATTTTTTATTATGATTTGGCTCAGGTTTGGTTCTAAAATTATGGAGATTATTCATATGGTGTTTGTGAATAAAATCAGCCAACCATATCCAACTGGTGGTCTTGCTTGAAAGATTACTGTTTCAAAAAATAGCATTCCCATATTTTGCAAAATCTCTTTTCAGGGCATGCTGTAAATTGCAGCTTGAATTCAGTAGGGAGAATAATGTTGTTTTGGGCAGTGTTACCACTTCTTGTCATGTCTCGATGTTTGATTAATTACCTTTTAGGAGGAAAGGAAGAATTGTCTCTATTCGGACAATTAAAAAAAAAAGAATAATAATCTTTGTATCACATTGCTTATAAAAGTTTTTTTTTTAATGATTTTATCTCTGTATAATTGGTTGCTGCTGAACCATACTCAGTTGTAGCATATTAATTTACACTGTTTTGTCTCATCTTGCCCTTCATTGCAGTTACTACATGCTGGAAAACAGACCTCGCAACATCTACGGGATGGTTTGCTACTCGTGCTTGTTGGCACCTCCTAACACCAAGGAATGTAAGTGTTCTGCCATTTCTGTGCATTTCATCTGGTTTTGACTTTAAATCATCTGGTTTTGACTTACAGTCATCTGCAAGCTCAACGTGAAGTCTTTCAGTGATGATTATTATGTTCAAACAATAAGCCCAGCTCCAGTAAAGCAATTTCTTCTTCCAACTAGCCTTGCCAACAAAGGGAGGGAATGCTGATCATTTGAGGAGAGATCAGAACCTTTGATTTAAGACCTGCTGTTGTTCATTTGTGCTCCAGTTTTCGTCTGTTAAGACATCCCATGCAGGACTTACTAGGCTTACTTAACCAGTAGGTACAGGAAATCCTATATCTGTGTATTTTTTTTATTGAGTTTCAGTTCATCTGAGAAGAAAACATGGGACAATTTGTAGATCAAGTAAAAAGTGCATCTCACCTTTTCGTATCCTTTGGCTTCAAAGTGATTCAAGGGTTGATATTGCTGTGCGGTGGTCAGCACTGATAAGAGTTAATTCTGTAGATTTCATTGACAAAGAACCTGTAGTTTGCTAATTGAAAAAAATCATGTGTATGTGTGTGTGGCACCCTAGAGGTACCTGTTCGTTTGCATGCCATGTGCATGTGTAATGGCTTATCCATCCTTATGCCATGAGGAGGAGGGACAGCCCCACACCAGCACTGTAATGCAGAGGCAACCCCCCAGAAAACCACTTTCTCCTTTAGGGGGCAAAGAAAGTGAGAAACAGAAAAAAAAAAAAAAGGTTCTCTCTGAATGACCAAATTATTTCCACACCCCCTCAGAAAATCTGGAGAAGATCAGGAGAAAAAGCTTTAAAAAAGATCAAACCAAAAACCCAAACAAACAAAAAACCAGACAAAGCTGAGCAATTCCCTCGAGAAACCTAATGCTTCTAAACCCAAAATCCTGTCCATGTTCTGTTCTTTTAGAAGTCCTTGTCATGAAAAGTAATTGTAATATTTTGCCTGCTTGATTTGAAAGGAGGAGTTGACATGAAAGTCCCTGAGCATTTGTTTTTGTGTACATAAATAGCAATTATTTTGTTCAGATGCTGCTGAACTGTGTATCATTGGTGATCTGCTGGTCACTTCAAAGGATGATAGGTCATGAACAGCTACCACCTTTCCTAAAGTGCAAGAGCTTGGAGGAGCCAGGGCATAATCACCACCTCACAGAGCTCCTGGTGAGTGGTAGCAGTCTAGAAGGAGGTATCTCCCCGAGCTCTCTGCATGCAAAGTGGTGGGTCTTTTGTACAGCTGCTCACCCCACTTGGCTGCAGTAACCCAACCTGTCCCGAGACAGCGAGAGTGGGTGAGGACAGGGTGAGTGTGATTTTGATGTGATAACATCTGTATTAGGAGGTGAGGTAGGGGTGCCAGGGAGGACCCAGATGTGAGATATGGGAAGAAGGTGGAGAGGTAAGTGAAAACACAAGGGTAGGAATGTCGTGGTTTAACTCCAGCTGACAGTCCAGCCTCACACAGCCACTCACTCCACCCATTGGCTAGGGAAGAGAATCGGAAGGGTAAAAGTGAGAAAACTAATGGGTTGAGACAAAAACAGTCTAATAGGTAAAACAAAAGCTACACACATCAGCAATGCAGTACAAGGAATTCATTCCCCACTTCCCACAGGCAGGCAGGTATCCAGCCATCCCCAGGAAAGCAGGGCTACATCACACATAATGGTGAGTTGGGAACACAAACGCCATCACTTTTTGAATGTGCCACCCTTCCTCCTTCTTCCCCCAGCTTTATATGCTGAGCATGACACATATGGTGTGGGATGTCCCTCAGGTCAGTTGGGATCAACTGTCCTGGCTCCTTGTGTACACCCAGCCCACTCACTGGGGGGATGGGGTAAGAGGCAGAAAAGGTGCTGTGGAAGCGCTGCTGAGCCATGATGAAAGCATCCCTGAATTATCAACACCTTTTTGGTCACAAATCCAAACCACAGCCCCATACTAGCTACTATTAAGAAAATTATCTGTATCCCAGCCAAACCCAGCACAGGGAGTCTTGGTGGGAGTTGAGGGTATATGGTAAGAGGATGCAGATGCACCTGGCTGCCCCATTGGTGGGAACAGAACCCTGCCTGCTGCTAGCCCATAGCTGGAAATTACTCTCTTCCTCAGCTCTGATGGTGTCTCTCAAACACATTCTGAAATGGGGTTTTACTAGTATTAGACATGTTGTAACTTAATGATTTGGCAAGGAAGTACCTGAAGATTTATGGCTATTATTCAATTAAAAAAAAAAATCTTTGTCTTTTATAGGATATCTGACAGATACGATATGTGATGTGCTTCTGTAAGGAAAGATGAATGGCACAACTGATTAACCACATGCAATTTTTAGCTTGACAAACACAGAATAAATATATATTATCTTTGGGAGGAATTTAGGCAGGTGCATAAACTGACAAATTGGCTGGGTATTGAGGTAGAAGAAAACATTAGGAATAGAAAGACTAAAGATTTCCATTTTAATCAACTCCATGAAACCAGCCATTTGATTACAAGTGTTAAAAAAGCAGGAAAGTGTCTTAAAATCCAAATCCCTCAAATCACTAAACTCAGGTAATTTGGCTTATGATGTCTAAACCTCTGGACCCCGTTTGGAATGGCAGCTTCCCAATTCATAGCCATTAATTTGTACTCCAGATGGAAAATCAGCCTTGCTGCAGGAACCTCTTGAACAGCTCACTTTTTGCTGTGGCAAGCAGTGTAAAATCTGGTATTAGTATATGGTCTTTTTCACACATTTCACTATCATCAGATTATAGCAGTCAGAGCAAAGAAGAGGTGACATGTCAGTAATGCACAACTGTGGAATTTTCTGAGTTTTACAAATTCCAAACTCATGTTACGTGCGCTTGGAGCACATAACCTTAACACAAGCACATAGTTTCTGTCATATTCCTACCAGCTTTTTGGTAGGAATAGTTCCTTTGTGCAGAATGACCTCTGCTTGTTGGCTGGCTGTCATGATGGAGGAACCAGAATGAAAACTCAAAATGGCCCAGGAATCTTCTGTTCCTTTCTTGAGAGTTCAGAATAGCATTGAACAGCATTTGGGAGCTTAAACCCCAAACTAAAGGGTTGCCTCTCCCCCAGAGATCTTATTCTTCAGACACTGCTGCGTACAGGACACCACTGGAGAAAGGTGACCCAGTGGGTCACAAGGAAATGAGAATGGCAAATTACTTAAAAATAGGAAGCTTAGGGTGACAAGCTCTGGCTTTGCACTTCTAGACAGAAAAATGAGGGCAGATAAATACTGTTTCAGGCCTTTGTTAGTGTTGGAGAACAGTGGTGAAAACATTCCTTGCTGGGGAAGTGCCTTGTCTGTGTGTTACAGAGGGCCAGCTCTGGGGGGTGCATACCCTTCCATGGAAACTTCCTCAGAGAATTTGCCTTGTGATACATTTTATCTGGCAAAAAAAGTATTTGGGTTTGATCAAGGGGTAAAAAAATGTCTTTTAACTCCAAGAGTGTGCTGTGCAACTTTCATCTCATATACAGTCAGGAAAACTTGAAATGGCAGAGGAAACAAGGTGAACACTCCATGCTCCAGCATCTGGAAATATTAGTGAAAAAATGACTGGGAATGAGAAAGAAATTCCTTGATGGACCTGTATCACCTTTTTTTTTTTTTTTTTTTTGAGACATAAGTAGCACAAAATAGCATGGAAAGGAGGGGAAGGAAAGGGAGATACTTCTCAGAGGTGAGAGGTTTAATTGAGGCACTGGATTGAAGGATGGGAGCAACAGTTCTGCAGCCTGGGAGGAATAACAGGCTTCAACAGCAGCTTGTGGGCACTGGGCACTGGGCACATACAGGGAAGAGGCTGTGCATATATAAGCATAAGGATGTGTGTTGTGGAGCAGGAAAACTTTTTCTTACTGGGAAAAAGGTAAACGTCACCATAAAGACTACAGTTTTTCCTATCTTGTGCACTGTGAAACACCTGTAAGATTTCTGGCCTCTCAGCATACAGTTCCCTCAAGTCTCCTGTGTAGGAACCTCCATGCTAAGCACAGAGGAGCACAATGCCAAAATGTCAAAGGTGTGAGACCTTCAGCTGTGCATGAAGCAGATCATGAGCCATCAGTCTCCCTTGCTGACACTAAATTGGGATATGATACCTTTGTGATAAATAAAAGCACTGCAAGAGGCAGGGGAGGCAGCTTTCCCGTGCAGATCAAAGAATTAAGGTAATGAGCACCAAACCACTCTAAGATGTGGCTTCCCACAGTTAATGGTGCTGAATTTTCTGTCAGCACCTCTGGAATTGGAGTCACTTCAGGCCGCTGACTATGTAGGGTGTTTTTTGGTTTGATTTTTTTTTTCTTTTATCCAGTGTAAAAGCATATGTAAAAGACAGAAGGTTTAGCCATACACGAAGTTTCTCTGGCAAAGAGGTAGTTACTGCTGGAAGAGATTTTGTCTTTTAGCAGCAGAAACTCTCAATGAGTTTATATATATTAACTCCCTCTTTCTCTTCAGACTTTAATATCTGCCACTTCAGTTCAAAAATACTGAAGGAAAACAAAATCAAACCCTGTTACAAAAACTTTAAGAACATTTTTTTTGAAGTTGGATTTACACAATTACATCAAATATGCCATTTTTTTTGCATTTACAGATCTAAGGAACTTCAGCAATTTATTAAGGTTTTTTTTTAATCTACTGCATATATTCATAAGTGTGTATGGGCATAAAATACTCTGTGTTGGTTTATTTCACCATTTTTGCTGGTTTCATATATGAAAACAGATACAATTACGAACCTGTGTAAGTTTTTAAGTCTCACACCTACCAATGATGACTTGGGAAAATTAAAAAAAAAGGAAGAAGAAAAAAAGAAAAACAATAGAGGAAAACTATATGTGGTCAAGTTATTTTTTAATTACCAGAGACCAAATGACATCTAGAAACAAAAAAGGTAATTTTTATTCTTGAATCATTAGAACTTCAAAAGGAACTAAACAATTGATGGCTTTATGTGATGAACTGTAGTCAGGGGAGCACATCCATACCTGTGTACTGAAGACTGAGAACTCAGCCTCCTTAATCGAAGTGCTTAAAACAAACAAGCCTAATGCCAAAACCACTTGTATTAGTGAAAATAATTCTTGCAGAGATTTTTATTTTAACTCTCCATTCTTTGTAATATCACTATTTTCCTTTCCTTGCCAGTTTTGGTTTTTGTAATATGATCAACATCAGGACTTTTTTGTGTCAAATTACACGTAGAAATGAATAGGCTTGTTAGCCAGAGCTAACAAACTTGTCTTTCTCTCTTTTTTTTTTTTTTTTTGACTTGTTTGGTCTCTGAACACCCCTTTCCTCTTCACATGTGTAATGTGAAAGAAATGTTAAAGGCTGTGCTTTATTATTCACTAATGGTATGGCCTGATTCTCCTCCCCTTACGGTTTGTCCGTATGAGGGAAGGAACCTCACCTTGTGACAAAATCAGCCAGCCTCAGCTTCAAGGGGAGGGATCAGAGAAGAAAATACAAAATTTGCTGTCCTCAGCTGCTGGGAAAGCTGGGCCGGGGTATCACTCAGGAGAGTATCTGGTCCTGGTGGTTACTCCAATGACTTTGATGTTTTCACTGGTGCTGGAGCTGCAGCTCCCACGGTGAGCATCACCTGCCCATGGAAGACGTTGCAGGTCTCTGCAGCATTGCTCTGACTGGGCTCAGGAGCTGCTAAACCTGCAGAACTGCAGCTTTCTACCACCCATACAGATGGGCTGGCCACCAGGACAACAGAGAAATGGAAGCTTGGTTCCTGGTGGGTCTGTTCTCTTCCTTCTGATGCTGTGAAGTCGTGATAGTAAGGTTTAAAGAGCAGTTATCCCCTTCATGTTGCACAGAGAAATAGGTGATAGTACGGAATCGCTGAACATAGGCTTAGTTCATGTAGTGTGTGCCTATGACCTTCCAGTGCTGTGCAATTATTACAGCTCCTGGTGAATCCAGATCATCAGACTAAGACCACATGGCCTATAATTGTCACTACTTCTCTGCCCTGGCAAAATAAAAGGAGAGAGAAATAAAACAGTGAAAGACATTACAGAGAGCACAACAGCATAAAATATTTCCTTTTATGTGTTCTGGTTGCTTACAGTGAGATTGACCATATTGAAAATAAAAGCCTGGGGGAACTTTCTTATCACCTTTTTTAGAAGTTTAAATCTCAGGAATTAATTTACTTCATGCTCTTCCTAGTGTAATAATTATCTACACTAAATGAAGAATCTACCTGTGGTTCCAGAAGATATTAGAGTCACTTATTTTATAGTATTCTGTATGTACCCTGCAAAGACAGTAAAATAAAGAGCAGTCATTGCCCAGGATATGCTCTGTTATTGGTGATTTGCAAGTTTTTCAGGATTGGTTTATATTTGGTTACCGAAGTCATAATGTAAGCACCTCAGAAAGCAGCTTGGCTTTGACAGCTGCTTTAGCTTCCATGACTTTCCAAGTGCACAGGCATGCCATCTGAAGTGCTGTTTCCTTAAGTGTCTTTATAGATTATGTTTCATCTATATTGGAACCAGAATTAATAATGCGATTGGGATGCAAAACTGGATGTGCACAGAAACAACTGACATTGCAGTCATGGCGTGGTGCTGGACTGGGAAAAAGCAGCTGCTATGAGTTCTTTTTGCTTACACAAAAGTGATATAAACCAAAATTCCACAGAAGCTGGCATTTTTGGTTCCTCTTGCAATGCAGGTGCACAAATTGGCACTTTATTCTAAGCCACATCTAAAGAGAAATCTTGGCTCATAATGGATATGCCAAAATTTGACAATAGGCCTAAAATATGCATAATGACTAACTCCCACCTAGGCATATATAAAAGGCCATCACATTCTAGCACCAGCCTTGATTTTGCCAGGATAGGCACTACAGAACAAACGAGGTGGCTCTGTTCCCATGCAAAGACAATTCTGCACGTAGGCTCGGGAGCTGAAGGTGCTCACTCTTGTGCACAGGCGAGGCTTGTGTGTATGTGTGCATGTGTGTGCCTGGTATGGACAACATGTGGGGTAGAGCTGAGTGAAGTGTGACGATGATGGTGAATGAAGAATGGATGACTTTCCTCCTTACCATTCCTGTTCTGTGTGCTACTGTGTGACTTCCCATCTTGAAAGGCTCTACTTCCTTTCACAGATGGATGGAAAGCACAAGGTTAACAATACCAAGCGACTAAAAGATTGATTAGGCAGAAATACTTCAGTGACTACATGCTTCAAGTGAAGGAAAAAGAGGCAAGTTTGACAAAATTCCCTCATGGGGGAGATGAGCTGGAGTTTGTTGGCTAAACTGCAGGCAGACAAAGCAGCACTGCTTGCCTGTGTTCACCAAGAGACAGCACAAGAGGAGCTATTGTTGACTTGTTGCAGCTTGCAAGGACCACGCAGAATCCCAATTGGCTGTAATTGGATTTGCCAGGGGGGATGCAAGAACAGGCATAGGCCTGGTAGCTGTGGACATGAAGGAAAGTATCAGGCTACAGCACCAGCTATTTACTAAATTTCCTCTGTTGTCCAGCCATGATGAGTAAACACAGAGGTCACAACCAAGGATGATTCACTTCAATTTTGTGAAGAACTGCTGAAAGTTTTACGAATTACCTGTCCTCAATATCCACTACCTGCAGATGACATCTTCATTTACTGATCCCTAGATGGTCTACTGCTACATTGCAGTTCCTGGAGCTCCTAACTAATTCTTCTTAGAAGGAAATCTGTCACAGAGAAAGGACCAGAGGGAAGATTTATGTAATCTGGCTGTCATTTGCATAATATGAAAAGCATCTGAATTAATAAAGTAGTATATTTAAAACTTTATGAAAACACTTATTCAGTTTGAAAAAGTCCCAGTTATAATAAATTAATCCATTTCCTTCCAACAAATGATGTTTGAAAGAAGTTTTATCATTGTTAGAGAAAATTTCTTTTGAAGACATCTGCAACTCATACTTTGTGGCCACTTTAAGTGTCCATTTCTCATTCACTACATGCAGCCATGTTTTATGTTGGGTAATACTTTTTTTTTCTTTTTTAAAAAGCCGTTTCTCTTAATTTGAAGAATGTGTATATTGCTTTGTTTGTTTCTCAGACCATTCCAGAGCACTTAATTTCCTGTCAAGTTTACCTGGTGGATTTGGTTTCTTCAAATATTTACTTGGTCAAAAGAATGGCACAGTGAGCTCTCATCTACTCTAGTTCCCAAATTAGCTTGTGAAGCCATGTGCTGTGCACATCTTACCAGATGACTGGGACAATTTTTTGCCTTTAAGTCTGCTGAATATAATTATCACTGGACTTTTTTCCATAGACAGCTAATATAAAGCAGGAGGGATTTCATACCCCTTCCAAGACAGAAAGTGTTTTTCAGTGTCTGTTGACAGCATCTGTTTGCATTACCTGCTTAGCAGTGGCATTAAAGTTTATTTGAGAATTAAGAGAATGTTTATCTCCAACCCTAATATTTGTGTTCTGATTTGGAATACTATGCCACTGCCATTCTATGTGAAAGACTTATTCCAAATAATATGCAGTATGGTCTGATATTGTCAAAATATGTTAATTTATGGCTTGGTTTAATGCTTTGAAAACTTGGCTTATGACACCAACTGAAAAATTAACTTTTAACCTTAATTGTAGAATTTAGACATGAAAACCCCAATTGGACAATCTTACCCATCTGCCAGTATAAAGTATTCTTACAAGTTCTTCACTTTACTGTTTTAGTGGATTTTCCCTCTCCTCAGAATATATATTTGGACTGACAGTGACAATCACAAGAAACATACTGCCCAGTTACATTACAGGAAATTTTAATACTTCCTTTTGTGACAGTACATCTCCATGGAACAGAAGAGCATTCAACACTGCTAATTGTCACCTTTGCTTGGTTTTCCTGTGGGGTCAGAAGGGTTTCTATACTATCACAGCTTCACAATGATGCTGCTAATGACGGATGCTTGTGAGAAGCGCTAGTCTGATGAATCTACATGAGCTGACTCTGAGCTGAGTCTCAGAGTCTGCAGTTGCAAATAATGGAGCAGGGGGTTGTAAATGGTTTGAATCATCAGCTGGATCTGGAAAACTTTCTGATACCCAGGACAGATCTGTAACATGGGAATCTGTTTATAACGGTTGGCCCTGCCTGTGTCTGAAGATGCTTCGGTGTCTTCTCAGTTCATAGCTGTTCAGGATCTTTGATTTCTTCCACTCTCTCTAGACACTATGCAAAAATGTAGTCAAATGTAGTCAAAAAAGTCAATTAGCAACTTTCAGCATGCCAGTAATGCATATTGATATTAGTGACATTTCAAAAAACGACCAGTTCATGGGTTCTTTGCTAATAAATGGGGAATGCAACCAAGCGAATGAAAAGCTCCTTTTACTTGAGCCAACATATTCCTTTGACTGGACAAAGTAACTACGGAAGTTTATGGCTTTTCTGTTTATATTGCAGGTGCAGGGGCTAACTCTGGCATTTCAGCCATTTTTCCAAGTACCTCTGGCACAAGCACTTTCTCACCTTACCAGCATGCTCACAAAGGTAGGAATGCACTCACAAAGTTAATTCAGAATATGTTTGTTTTGAAAAGGGCATCAACAAAGTGCAACCAAATATCTGAAAATATTTATTGTGGTTTTCATTGCCACTATTTCTGGACTTCTAAAACTGCTGTTAGAAATAATTCAGAATTCACTTTTATTTCTTGGTTAATCAAAACTGCTGCTTTAGTTAGCTGAACATTAAATGGATTTGAACTGTACTCAGTAATGCCAGCAGTGAATTTAGCTCATTATTTGTAGCTATACAGAAATGGCACTCTGCCTCATCAAAAGCTTAGCTTAGAAGGGTGACAAGAATTCAATGTACAAATATGGTCAGTCTCTTATTGAGCTAACATAAACAGTTCTCCAGCATGATTGTTAGGTTTTTAAAATATGTGAACCTGAAAAGACACAACAAGAAAGATGCAGTTAACGAGGCACTGACAATGCTGATCTTATTGGTATTGTCTGAAAACCTGGTTGTGAAGATCATGTTTTCAGAAAATTGAAGTTTTCATGCATTTTAGCATATCTGTAATTTTCTGCATCCTTTTGTGGCTTTTCGATTCTAGTCTTTCACATCCAAGTGCCATTTCTGAATACCTTTTCACATAGCTTATTTTAAATTCACCTTCTAGCTGTGCTGTGTTTAAAGTATCTGTTAGAAAAGCATCAGTTCCTGTACATGTGCATTGTGTTCTCCTTTTAACTGCAGAGCTTTTGAGGCAGCCACACTTATCAACAGTTGTTTTAGCTCTTATTCCCTTTGCATATTTACCTTATATTTTGTCTTTTCAATCCTGATTCCCAGAACAGTGCTAGAAAAGCTGCTACTCTTGCTTACGTATAGCTTTTATGTTATTAGCAGATAATACAATTTCATATATGTTGTATCTGATGGATCATGCCATCAAATATTTTAATGAATATTGCTAGATGGCTAGTGCATAAATATAAAAGTATTGAAAAACTGTTAATTGGTTTGCTTTTGAGATGCAACACTAAGTTTTTCAATTCTTAATAAGTAACCAAGACTCAGATCGACTAAACGAGTATGCAAAATATGTGTGAGAGCAGACTGCAAACAATTAACTACTCTCTGATCCTAAGAGTTGCTCCTTTAAGAAAGTATTCTTTTAATTTATTCCAGCAGATCTTTCAGGACAAGGACATCTGGCTACAGCTCTTATAATTGCCATGTCTACCATCTTCATAATGGCTATTGCCATTGTCCTCATCATCATGTTTTACATTGTGAAAACAAAACCTTCTGCTCAAGGTAATTGTTCAGCAGGTGAAATTTCAGCTGCAAATGATGGTTTTGGATAGCTTCTGAGAATAATTAGTGTTTTATTTTTATATTCTAGCCTGTTGCAAGAGCCACTCAGTAAAAAATGTTGAAGCTCAGGCTAACACACAAGAAGAGAAGAAAGAAGTGCAAGGTATACATTTTTTTAGTTGTGCTTTTTCTATCCAAGACAACATTGGGCTTAAATACTCTTAATACATTTCTCTTAATTACATTTTCTCCTTTGAATTGTATAAAACCCACATCAGTTTACTAAAGAATTGTCTATAATAGTTTTTTCGTACTACCAGAATGTCAATTAATCCTCTGATAGCACTTAAAAAGTAGCAGAGAGATTTATGTTTGCAGTAAGGTTGCCAGCAGAACCAGCTCCTGACACAAAGCACTGGTTTGGAAACTCCTTGCCTATATAAATTTCTCTAACTATTTATCTACAGATAATGTTGTGATATTCTCTGAAAAAGAAGAGTTTGAAAAACTTACAGCAACTCCAGCTAAGGCTGTCAAAAGGTGGGTAAAAGATAAACATACTGCCAGTTTAATTGAAGTGGGGGAGGGACATGGTCACCATCCATCCTGGTACAGTGGAACACATAAAGAACAAACTTGATGGGTAGGTTGCTGCAGCAGGGAAAAGACTAGGTGCCTTAGCAGGCTTTTCCTTCTCCAGTTTTTCGGACAATGGCAGACGTCACCAAAGAGAAACCTGCGCCCTCCTCACTCCCTCTGTGACCAACTCATTAGCTCTTGGGTCTCTATCTCAACTTTTGAGAGGTTCATTTCTGGGATCTGAGTGCAGCTCTCACTCACATGGCCTTAGTAAGGTTCCCCTTCCCTTCTAGGCAGGAAAAGTGAAAATAGCTGTAACAGGCCTTTTCTGTGGCATCATCTGGATGGCACAGTGTGGTGGTTTTCCTCACCTTGTCTCTGCCTGGCAGCCAAACCTGCCCGGGTAACACGATTATGGTGGGCTAAACACTGTCCTCAGTTGGAAAATCCCTCTATAAAAGGATTATTGCAAGCTATGTGTGACTGTGTTACTTGTTGGGCACTGTACATACACCCTGGGTTGGTGAATGCCATTACTTTAACAGGATTTCAGAGGAAAGGCATTTTAAAAAATGGAAGACACTTTTATTCAGTTAACTCTCAGATAGCAAAAAGGAGATGGCCGGAGTCAATCCATGGTAGGCTTTGCTAAGATAACCATATCCTTCATTTTACAGTGAAAACGATGCATCTTCTGAGAATGAACGACTTTTAAGCCGTAGTATGGATAGTGATGAAGAAGCTGCAGTTGACAAGCAAGGGACCCCAGAGAGATGCTTATTATCTTTAGTGCATTTGGCCAGAGATAAATCTTCTACAAGCAATAAATCAACTGGGGTAAGGCTATTTTGAGATTTAAAAATTGAGAGCATTTCTCTATATTTTTTTGAAGGGAAAAAATATACAAACTATCACCTTCCCCAAATGCATTGTAGTGTAGATCAGACTGATTTACAAGAGCTTCTCCAGACAAATTGTTTATGGAATCATCTTTGCACAGTGACATATATGTACATATATATTGTTCAGGTATGAAACCCAAATTTCCAACCAGAGTAATAACTTCACTTCTCTGTGTATTAAATGTTATAGTCTAAAGAAAGAAACAACAAAACCAGCAACCCCTTGTTATGGCTAATGCTAATAAAACTATCCCAAATGCTACATTTACTGTGAAAGATCCCAGACAATAAAATAATGTAGCAGCATGGCTGGATTCAGCTGACAGTGTAGCATCTGAGTACCTTGACCCAGCTGCACTGGTATTTCCACAGCACAGACTTCTCAATAATATCCGGTGTTGTGCTTGGTTTTCATGCGTAATTTTGAAAAACACACAAATGTTTTGAAGGTCATTGCTCTGAAGGACACTGTAAACCACTGTTTGTTTTCCTGTGGAAGGTCTTTGCTTCTTCCTGCTTAGTGTGTACTGCTCAGGGCTTTTTATCTCACTTGGAGTATTTTAAGGCATAGTTAAGGCCACACCTCACCCACACAACTTTTCTGTTTGTGTTAACGTGAAACTGTCCTTAAAAAGAAAGTGTGTGCTCAGATATCTTTTTAGTACTTCAAAAACTGGCAATACCTAGTACAAAATCGCATAATTAATATCAAACATCCAATATCATTTAGGAATAAAGAAGTTTGAAAATGCTTCTTTTCATGTTTGCATGTTTTAAATTGTTGGGATGGTTCAGCTCAAAATTTCTAAACCAGCTCGCTTTTCAGCTTAGTCCAGACACAAAGTCTCAACACAAGCAAAATGGTTTTGTAGTTTTTGTAGTTTTCAGATGTTATGACCATCTGAAAATAACTTCCTACTCCAATGCTCACATTTTAAAATTCAGGTTTCTGAGGTCTCTAAAAATATCCAACTTCATGATACTGCCATAAGCACTGGCTTGAAATAGGACAACACACCTTGGGTAGGCATGAAATCGGAACATTTAATAAGAAGCATCTTAATTTCTAAAGACTATATATATTAGACACATTCTCCAGAGTCATTTAGGTAGATATCTCATAAGCACACCTGAAGCATGAACTACTTCTTCCAAACCTTCTGGAAGAAACATACTTCTCACAGACTGAAGACTGCTGACAAGGCTGAAGACAGACTTTTCAATGAAAGTGCAGATTGCGTCAAGATCCTCCACTCCATACCTAAGATGTCACAATTAAGCCACTTGCCATAAGTTAGAAAAGCAGTAATTTGCTTCAGGCTGGAGATTAAGTAACATGACTAGCACAGGAAAGAGTATTCAGTAGCCATTGGACATGGATAAAAATAGTCTTGCTGTTAACCAAGTCTGCTTCTTCCTAGTTAAAACAAAATCCATTTGCGAATAGCTACCACACAGAGGATCATCAGGCTAAATGTCACCTGTTTACTTTCAGCATAAGGTTTACAAATCCTCTATCTTCTGGCTCTGGTAAAAAGAGCATCCCGCACAATTCTTCATGGGCATGGAATTATTTAACCTCCTTCTTTACCCTGAAAGTGAGGGGAGAATGAAAAAAAGGATCCAATAGTTTTTCTAGAAGGAGTTTTAATAAATCCTATTAAAAGAAAATTTCCTGTTTACAAGGTTCTAAAACAGCTAATCCAAGCCTACAATAGCAACATGACCTATTAAGCACATGTAAATTAAAGTAAGAATATGTGAACAACAGTCAGTGTCTGGATTGCATTGCCCTGCAATACATCACAGGCTTCAGGTTGGAGCAGTGATATGGTCTCCATCTGCAAGTCTATTAATCCAAGTCATTGATGTGCCTTGCCCTTTAGAGCCCAAATAAAATGAGGAAAATCTTTCCACAAAACTAAATACTGAAAGCAGAGCTTTTTTTTTTTCTAGCCTGGTTTGCACTGAAAAGTGACAAATTTGTGGAGATAATGCTAGAGTCCTGTCAAAAAGACAGCTTTTCAGAAATCTCAGTCCTAATGAGAGCTGGCACAGGGAAGAAAATTCCAGTACCTGCAAACTCATGACATTTTGACATTTGTTTTCACTCACATTGAATCCAAAGCCAAACTCTGACTTTTGCTAAATGAAACTATATAAAAATGTCCATTTTTGACTTTAAAAATGTCAGGTTTTCATTCTGAGATTCTTTCTTGTCAAAAATTACCAGAGCATCCTGGACCTCAGATTTTTCCTTTTCAAAGATTCACTGATTTTTTTTTTTTAATCTATCTCTAAAATGTTTCAGATTTATGAAGACAATGTATAATCAAAGAAAATATAGTTAATTAGTAATTAACTAAGTAGTTCTACGTCAAATGACAGAAAGGAAGATCTCCTCCTCTAGAGTCCTCTTAGATCACTGGAAGAAGGCAATTTCAGTCTGAATTTAGTTCTCTGCAGCCAGTCCTGACCTGGTTTACCTGGACATCCCTACATTAATTGTCTGCATGCATGATACTGGATTTGTCCTCATTCTCAGGAGTTTGCTTTGGTCTGAAAGGAAAATAAAATAGACAAACACTTGAAGCAGAAAGGCAATTGCTCTCAAAAAAGACTAGAAGTTGGAAAGATCTCTAGCAGTAGCAAGTGAAATCAGAAGTACATTTATGCTTCATGGAATAATGGTTGTGTCATTTTCTTTGAGTCTTCAAAAGGGACCCTTGAGGATAACCCCTAGCACCATGAAATGAACATGTCCCACAGATTTTCCACTTCTGTCTGCTAGCTGTTTACTCTTATGACTGAAAAATTAATGAAATCAAACTTTTCTCATTTAGATTCAAAGTCGAAGGAAAAAGATACTCGATGTGTATGCTAACGTATGCGACGTTGCAGAAGGTGAGTGCACAGAACTTGCACCTATATTAACAGCATGAAATTAGATCACAAGTGTTTGCTATAAGAAAGGCCTCTGCTTTTCTACAGAAACGGTCCCAATCCAGAAAAGACACCGTAGCCAGATTTGTACTTGCCAGGATGCCCTGACCCCAGAGCTATCTAGGCCCTGGTCTTGCGCTGGAGGATGTCACAACTTGTCTCCAGTCATGTGCACAGGGTTCCTTCCTATGGAGAGCAGGAAGAGTTGTGTTCGGCTGTGTTGGGACACACACACAGACCAAGTTGTGAAGAAGCCCTTTTGCATTCCCCATCTAAAGGAAACGTGTTTGATTTATTTAGTTAGTTCTTTGGATAACAGATAGAAAATAGTTCCAAATATGGAAGTGTGATTTGGGGAGGGTCAGGACTGGGGGTAAGACACTCTGCTTCTTTAAATGGTGTCCCACCTCTCACAAGAAAAAGTGGAGTTTCCAAGTTTTAAGTGTTTTAACCATGTTTAGCACTTGACTGTCTGAACTGTTCTAGCAGAAGCAACATGAATTAAATTCCCTGCAGAACAGGAGACATGACTGCATTTACTTCCCACCACACACACACACTTCATGTGCACATGTATGAGTATTCTGTGGTTCAGTGAGCTCTGTCTCTCACCAAATTACTGCTGTTGAGTAAGAAGCAGGAAAACTACAGAAGCAAAAAGCTGGTTTGGGAAAAATCCTGTAGCTGATTCTCTCCTCTGTTCTCTGACCATGAATACACAGAATATATGTCCATGAAAAAATAGCTTTTTCCCCACAGGATGAATGCTAAATCCTCTCTAGGGATTCAGTGACAGTAATGACAGTGGAGCACTTGCAGGGACTTTTATGCTTGCATTTGGTATCATTGCTTCACTTCACTTCTGGCTTTCCCACAAGGGCAACTTTCAATTACAGACATGTTTCAGCAGCTGCTGGTGACAGTCCTGGAGAAGGGTCAAAGCTGTCTCTCAGGCTCAAACACTGTGCCTGACGTGCAGAGGTGTATTAATGGGGCTGCTCACTAGGGATACAGTTACAATATACTGTTTCTAACAGCTAGTAAATTGTTGAAGGAAGAGGCAGAGTCATGGGAATTCACACAAGCCATCTAATACTTCTTTCCCAGGCAACTGTTTACCCTAATTATTGTACCCTACTGTCACTAGGAAGAATTAATTTGATAATATACAGTAATACCTTTGGAGCTAGACATACCTGTCATGGACTATCACTTAAAGATTTTAGCTGTATTCACTGCTAACAGTATAATCTCTAGTACTTAAATGTCAGCACTCATGCCCAGACCCACCTGACAGTACACACCTCCCTTTACAGGTCTGAGCCCTACAGAGCTGCCATTTGATTGCCTGGAGAAGACCAGCCGAATGCTCAGCTCGACCTACAACACAGAAAAAGCCATAGTGAAAACGTGGCGCCACCTTGCCGAGAGCTTTGGACTGAAGAGAGATGAGATAGGCGGTATGACAGACGGCATGCAGCTGTTTGACCGCATCAGCACGGCAGGTTACAGTATCCCAGAACTGCTAACCAAACTGGTACAAATTGAGCGGTTGGATGCTGTTGAATCCTTGTGTGCAGATATTCTGGAGTGGGCGCAAGCAATGCCAGCTCCTGAACCAGCAGGGACATCCTGACATGCCTGCCTGGGACCTGCACTTCTACATCACCCCAAAGAAGCACGATTTCGGCAAGCACACAAAGACTATGGACAAAAGACCATTGATGTTTCTTCTACATAATTGCTCCTGATAGCCAATGGGAAGCTCTTCTCTTTGACTTCTAAAAAAAAGTGAAGTTGCACATTTATAAAAATAAGAGCAGAAATCTCCCAAGAACCTTGGTATGAAACATGTCAATAAACAAAAATTATTATATTAACCAGTTACTGATAACAAGTGGACACACAAACATCCATTTTGCAGTCTGTATTATGAGTTTAAGGGCAAATAACCCTGCTGATACCCTTCCTACCTGGCCTTCAAGAAAGGCATTGAATAGCTCTCTGAAAATATTCCTGTCTCTTAGGACTTCATTCAATGGTGTAATGGTTTAATAGTTACAGTCAGAAGCAGTACCACAGCTGCAGTGTCAATTAATACACGTGAGGCACATACATTTCTATCTGCTCCAACCAGTTTCATTTTCTACACTTACTATGGGTTTGTTGAATCTAGAAGTACGTCCTCAGATTTACTAAATATACCATATGAAAAAAGAATCACTATAACTTACAGATTGAAGTGCTTCAAAACAATATACATAATGCACGTTAATGCACTCTTGGTCCATACTGACATTTCAGAAATTATAAATTCAAACTGCTGACTTGCTGAGGACAAGCTGATTAGGCAAGTGGACAGCAAAATTTGTCAGTCGCTCCTTGTGAGTTGAGAACAAGTTCTTTTCTTCTTTGCTATTACAAAAATAAAACCAAAACCCCAAACAAACGAGAAAAAAATGCACCTTGTCCACTACCATGAAAAATGTACTTTTCAGGTAGTGACATCTACATATCAAATTATATTCCAAGAAGAGGAAATTCAGACAACAGTGCACATGTGGCAGTATGAGGATAAAGAGCAGATTTCTTTAGACACACTTGAAGTGCAGAGGAAAAATGTTTTTTAAATGCTATACTCTTGTAAGCCAGACCATAAGCACAGAATTTACCCGTGAAAACAAATTCATGTGGAAGGTAAAGCATTATTGTGAGTTTGTGTATAACAAAAGTTCAGCTAACTTTTTTCCTTTTAACTAAGTCTCTGGTTTTCATGGCTAAAAATTCTCTAAAACTCATCCAGACCACAAGTCAGTATCTGTTACCAAGCCTATTTGCCTAATTTATAGCTAAAATAGTGACGGCAGATTTCACTGAGTGCAATCACTAAATTAAGAGACCTGTCAATTCCAAAGCAATACTTCTTAAGTTCCAAAGTGCGTGACTGAACAAAATGCTATTAAAAATATTAACTATTACCCTGAATTTAACAACCAGTGTTCCATCACTTAACTAGATCTTACCTATTATAGTACTATAATTGTGCAGAACATTTAGTATCACCTTGTAACATCTATATTTAGCATCTTTTCAGCACTTGATTTGTATAGCAGAGGAAGTACATACAGCAACATAAAACCTATCCCTGTCATTATTCTTCTTCCCCCCTTTCTTTCGTATCACAAAACACTCTTCATTAATTTGCATATGCCAAATTTGATGAGAATTTTGACTCTTATCAAAGCAGCAAGCTGCATTTATTTGAACATTTAACTAGTTGACTGATATTGAATTTAGGAGTGAAATTCTCGGTGTCTTGAAATTAATGACAAATTCATACAGACTTCAACAGGCTTCAATGAGATTTCTAGATTTGCTGACAACTCAGCAATCTTCAAGATTTTCAAGACCCTGAATCTGCAGCTTTTACTGTTGCTACTAGCATAAAAAAAAAAGGGGAACTAAAAAAAAAACCGTGAAGAACCTATTTTTCTTGTGCCAGTGTGTAACTACAGTGTTATTCAGTGGACTGCCTCTTAAGTGTGTCATTTAATACTATACATAATTTAGAAGATACAAGATAAAGAAGATACAAGAATCCTCTTTTCTATGTTTATTGGGCCATGAAAAGATAGGGTTTTGAAATCAATCGTGCCAATGTGAATACAGACTATTTAACATTATTTTATTTAGTATACAGTATTTTTATTGTTACACAAAAGATGTGCAGGAATGAAAAAAAATCCTGTAGATCTTGCCAAAGCTTACTTTCTAATAACTTGTTTAATGCTGTATATATAACTTATTTTATTGTAAAGTATGAACATAAAATATGCTAATAAAATAAAGAGGTCAAACACAGTTGTATTAGCCATTTCTTTGCTGTATAAATCTGTAAGTAAATGATCTAGCCAAGGGCTAGCAGGCACATTCCTGTGGTATGGGAGTGTCTTTGTAACATACATGGAGGAATCTTTGCATTCTTGTAGGATACTGCTTCTCTGTATCACAATTAGGAAACTTTTGCAGCAGCAACCATTTTGTCAAGCGACTTTGGGTTCAGTATTTCACCTCATTGGTACTGTGAAAATACCAAACACCTTGCTATTCCTCAGAGAAACTGTAAGCTTTTTTCTATTACTGAGAACTGGTACAGACTGTGAGACTGAAGAATAATCTCACAGTAACAATACTCTCTCGTTAACATGTCTTCATTCTCCATTTCTAAATTACCAGTACTACACCATGTTATCAGAAATCTTAACTGGAAGCTTTTGCTGCATGACAGGATAATTGGGTTCATGCAGTCCTAGGCTGCACA
Source organism: Lepidothrix coronata (assembly GCF_001604755.1). Taxonomy (NCBI): domain Eukaryota; kingdom Metazoa; phylum Chordata; class Aves; order Passeriformes; family Pipridae; genus Lepidothrix; species Lepidothrix coronata. The sequence goes on along the minus strand of NW_016690240.1, from coordinate 2,192,251 downwards.
GGTGAGACTCCTGGAAGAACTGCTAGCTTCTGGAAAAACCAGAGAGCACCAAGTTGGATTTTCCCCAGACTGAAGGTACTTACTACCTTGTAAGACCTTTCCCACCTAATCTCGGCTCTCTAGCCTGACCAATACTATCCCAGTTTTTCCGTAGAGAAACTTGCTGGATTTCTGGCTGCAGTCAGGAACTGCCCTCTACATAGTGTTTGATATCTGATAGTCCTGGTCTGATGACATTAATCAAAAGAACAGAGGTAAGGTGGGCTGAAAAGGATAGGTCTCTGCTTTGCAGAATAAAGCAACACCAGCTGACTGCCTCCATATTCTATAATTTGGGATCATTAATCCATTATTCATGAAAAAAAAGATAATGTGTCCAGCAGCATGGTTTGGAGGGTGAGCTGAAAAGACATGCCAGTTCCAATTCTCCTTGTCAAACTCAAAGCCTCATGCGTTTAGAAGTCCTGCATCACAGGACAATTCAGGAATTATTTTCCAATTTAATCCAACATGTAGAAGTAAACAAAAAATGAGGAGGAGGTAACACTAAAGACTGATTAGTAGAAAGAGAACTGAATCCAGAAGGAAGCAGAGTTCAGTATCTGTTTCTGAAATTCAGCCTTGGTGTGCAAGGCTGCTGTGAAAAAAAATCATTCCTCACACTTTCTCACACTTCAACATGGAGGAGGACAAATCAAGAGGACATAAAACTGCTACACTGTGGGGAGGATCATGAACAGAAAAAGTATGTTTAATTGCATTTCTTATATAAATCTCTCTTGAATCCACACACTATTTCTTCTAGTTCCTTCTTCTGAAGGAATTAGATTCCTAATTCACTAATTCCTTCTTCTGAAGCACAAAACCAGTCTGGCAACACTAGTTATCTCCAACCTTCTTCAAAGGCCTTCTACTTTACCAAAAAGCTGATGTGTAGGTGGGATATTATGCTCCTGTTCACAATGTATCCTGTACCATAGGATACATTTTTTCCCTGAGGCTGGATAGATTATTTTTATTTATTTTCTTCATAATTAACTGCACCAAGTCTGCCATTTTATGGAGCTGAAGATTATCTTAAAGTAAACTTATTATTAGGAATGTTATCCTATGCTGACTTTTCAACTATTGTTAGCAGTGTCCTGGCCACTGAGTTTGCAGCCCTAGCTTGTGCCCATCTATCAGAGAAGTAACTTACCATTAAGCTGCAGTGATCAGAGACACGTGCTATATTCAGGGAAATATTCCTTGGGTCCAGTCTAAATACCCTTGAGTAATAGGCACAGATAGAATTGTTTTTGGAAAAAAAAATATATATGGATTCTCAGATCTTTTTTTCTCAGTTAATTCTCTCAGTCTGACTTTGGAGATCAGAATGTCTTGTGCATTATATCTTGTTAAATTTCAACTCAGGACCACTCAAAAAACATAGCGACAAGCAAGTAAACAGTACATGGTTTTGTTCAAAGTTATCTCTTCTAGTAGTGATCAAGTAGTCATACAAGACACTTGCTTACAAACTTGTGTGAAAAACACAAGTCTAACAAACAAGGATGCTCTTAGCTATGATCAGAAGATGGCATTCAAGGGTTTCATCTATTTCTGATGATGGACAGTGATGGTTATGACACAGCAGACTACAAGAGTCAGAGACACAAAGGTGCCTTTGCCCATAACAGCATTCCTCAGAGAGATGTCTAAGGTAGGATCACAACACTCCACAGCACTATTACTTTCACAATAATTTTTGTGAGTTTTAAAAACATGTGAGCATTACATCATTAAGAGGAGCACAAGGGGTCACTGCTTTACCACCACAGTTCCTCTAACCATTTGGCAAGTGGAATATTACCAAATTGTTTCACAGATCAAACTTTCCAGCTTTCTGGACTACATTTAAATACACCATCCTGAAGATAAATGTTTTCTATCAGGCCATCAATCTCTAAAGCCATGTGAAAAATTCAGTATATAATTAAAGGATCCAGTGTAACAGCTCTGAATTATGAGCTCGACTTACAGCTCCTTTTAAACCTGGTCTGGTAAGTTAAATCATTCATTTTTGACATTGATGCTGATTATGAATAGAAGTTCTCAAAAAATATGTTGCCTTCACTATACTTTCACCTTCCAGGTAAATTTATCTGCTACAAGAAATCTTTCCCTATAATATATTAAGTTCAGCTATATAACATTAGGAAGAGATGCAAGCCAGTCATGTTCAGGAGAACTGGAAGATAACTGTGAAATCACACTTCAAGAGACAGACCTTTTACAGATGGTGAAAATCATAAATACGAAGAAACAGAGCACAACTGTGCAGGCTGGGTAGTGTTAGCCTATTTTATTTAGCTCTGCCAAGCTTCTGCAAATACAACTCTCCCCTGTCCAGGGAATAATCTTTCTTACAGATTTGCCACATCTAGGCTTTGTAGATCAGGTCTGAAACACTGTCTTGCTTATTTATCAATAGGAAACCTTTGATAAAGAGCAAGGGTGAATTGTAATCATACAATTCTACAATAGATGGTTTGTAAAAAAAAAAAAAAAAAAAAAAAAAGCTGTATTTCATCATGTTTGGTAGCCTTTTCTGGTATGAAAACTATCCTAACATGAAGAGATGCAATATTCTTGTTGGCTTTCTCAATGAGGACTCTCACAGTTGTTCAAAAAATGAGCAAGACAATATTGTGTGTTAATTCTTTATCTTTCCTTAAAGTAATAGGTTGTGACTACAAGAAATTTTCTTTGTTTCATGCCAGTGATGGAAGTTGATCACTTCTGGAGACCTACACAAAAGCAAGATATGGCAGATTGTAGCTATTTTGAAGCTATGTGTTCTGACTGATCAGCTCCCAGAAAGTGTGAGAGTTCCTGCCATTCTTTTAAGTGCAAGTACTCATCAGGTCTCTCACTTCCCCGCAAATTCTCTCTCAAAAAATGGCTGAAAATTAATATTCTCTCAGTGAATAATAATTCACATCTTGCCAGAGGTGTCCTGCATATTAAAATAGCATATCCCTTTGCAGAAAACCCGATAAACAGTGATCACATAAATCAGGTTTCCATAGGGAAATAGCTATAGCTACGGTTAACTTTTTTCAAATGTCCCTTGTTGTAGATAGTTTTCTGGAAGAAAGATAAAGAAGAAATTCATACTCATATTATAGTATCTAAATGCTACAAAAGCAGAAAAACCCCCCAGAAAATTCTAGATTCCATCTGCAAAGGCAAGACAATACAAAGACAGGCCCAAAATGTGGCCAATTTGAGAGAAATCTATCCTTTCCAAAACCCAATCCAAACCAAATCCACAAAAGACAGCAGAGAATGCAACTGACTTCCTCTGTTCCCATTCCCTATAGAGACTGCCAAGGTCAGTCAAGGGCCAACAGGATGGGGATGCTTGAGCAAGGCCACGACAAGGACTGGTGTGGGCACCTGGGGTGGGCTGGCTCACAAGACTGATGTTCAAGGCAGTTCAACAAGCAGGTGTTTACAAAAATTGACACACCAAATAGAAGCAGAAATACCGGTGGGTTAGGTATAATATTATCCTAGTACCTACCTCTGCCTGTTAATGACAAAGGCCAGCTAGGTTATCTGTGCTTCTAGTGCAGGCAACTTTATTGGTTAGCTTCATTACTCTATATAATCAGTTACAAATTGAAACAGAATAAATATGAAATCTCCATTTCTATTTATTATTTTTGATAATTTGATCCCTTTTTGATAGACTGACATTTTACTTTCCTTGAAGTTGCAAGACAAATTTTTCACTTGTATTTATAGGCTGCATGTCCTATAAAGCCATGCACATTTGAAGATGCAATGCAATGCAAACTGGAAATCTGATGGTAAATAAAACCAATTCCAAATTCATCCTTGTTTTAGCTTTCTAGATATTAGGAGGCTTCATAAACATTTCTGCATTAAGAGGATTGATTAGTAATAAATTTGAGAAAAAAATCATGGCATGGTTTATATTCTTTAAAGATCTTCACTGCAAAGTTTATGACAACGTACTAACTACTATAAATTGTCTGTTAACAACTGGCTTCACAAAAATTCACTTCTACCATTCAGAAGTCCAGCCTCCATATAAGCCTACCAGAGTGTATCTGTGATATTAGTTGTTTACCTAAGAATTATTACAGAGTCAAAAATCACATGCACATTTTGAAACCTTACTATAGAATCACAGTCACAGAATGGTTTGGATTGGAAGGGACCTTAAAGATCATCTAGTTCCAATCCACCTGCTGTGGGCAAGGACAGCTCCCACTTGACCAGGTTGCTGAATGCCCCATCTAACATCAGTCTCACCCTTGGGTCAGCAATTTAATTGCATTAATATTTAACAGATTAAAACGAACTTTTTTCTTTTTTTGCATTTTAACCAGAAACCTAACATTCAGATCATACAAATTTGAAATCAACTGTGATTTAACTTTCCAGACTGTAATATAAACCCGCACATAAATCACAAGGGGCCAATACTAAAAGCTACACCATACTCTGTATCTCTTTGTACTGCACTGCCTTTGCCATCATTAGACAACCACCTTGTGTTAAACTGGGATCACAAGGAAGACTAGTAGATTAACAAACAACAGCAATGAAGGCTGAAAATTAAGAGCTCAATCAACATTCTTGTGGGTGTAAGAAAGCTAACAACTCTCTACAGGTTTTATTGGTTACTAATTTTGTAGTATTTTTAAATGGTACTAGATGGAGAATTACAGGAGCACTGGGAACACTCTTCCTAAATAAGAGGATTTTGTCTCCAGCCAAACGTACTCCAGCCACAGTGCAAGCTTTTGCACTGCTGGTTAATTTGACAGAAGATCAAAACTATGGATGAAGAAATACTTAGTTCAAAACATACATGACTGTCAGCAAATGTTTTTAGCTATGATTAGTGTTATTTAAAAATTACCTAGAATTGGTTTCCTGCCCAAAGAGTACACACTGCTTGCTCTCTCTTCTGGACATACTTGGTGCCAAATCTAGTGTAGACTCCTTTCATAGAAAAGCTTGTCAGAAGTATTAAGTCAAATTGCTAGAAAAATATTTGCAGTTAGAATTAAACTTCAAAAGCAGTTCAACGACTTCTGGCAAAAAAAAATACAAGAAAAAGTATGAAAAGGAGAAATAAACCTCTGAAGTTTTATACTGACGTCAGTAGATCTACAGTAGATCTTTAAGCTTTAACTGCATTTTGAATTTTACAAATAAAGAGTTTCAGTAATTACAGTACAAATCAGAAATGGAAGACTAATTTGAATTTTTAGAAGCATTTTTAAAAAGTATAAGAACTTCTGAAGACTGATCTGTGGCAGACAAAAAATACATCCATACTCAGAAATGTGGGTACTACAAGGATTGTATTGCAAATTAATACAAAACATAGCAGAAACAATAAAATACAATAATTTTACAAAAGGGATTACTATTGCCAGGCATTTTAAGAAATGCTTTTACTTACATTTGCAGAGACATTACAATCCAAAGTTGCACTAGAAATTTGTACAAAGCAGGATAAAATACTAACTGTCACTTAAATACAGGAAATGATCATACAAACACTAAGATATTTGGAAATGAAACCAACAAAATTTCTCATTCAATACATCTAGTTATGTTAAGTCAAAATCTGGTTTTAATCATTAAAACTGTAATTATCTCAAAAGGTAATTTGCTAAGATACCTGTCTGTTATTTATCAACCCTAAAATTTATACAATTTTCTGAAGAGTCAAAGGTAACTAAGACTCATACCTGTAAGGAAAGGCTGGTATTTCTGATCTGCTTACTCAAAGGATCCAATTCCATAGATTGCATGAGTTACTCTGAACAGCAGCATTATTTCACTTTGTTAAAAAGTATTGAAGAAAGCCACTTAGCATATTACACAATTTTTCATTTTCCTTTTTATGAATGAGAATCTCTTTTATCAATGAGAATCCACACAATACACAGTCAGTTATACAATCCTGAGGTTCTGCTTAATTTGTTTATAAAAATCAGTAAAAAAAAGTCAAATTTCAAGTAACATAGACAGTTGTATAAATTAAACAGAATAATTATTAGATTGAAAGATAGTGCTAGTGACTTGTGCTTAGACTAGAGGCAAGAGAGTTACCCCTCAACAATCCCAAATTCAGCAGAATTGAATTGAGGTTTATAAAGAGGAAGGTGTGATCTGGATTTGTAGTCCTATGCAACTCTTGAATCATTTGGTGAAGAGCAAACAATTCAAACATCTTCTTATTGCTTCTGCAAAAGATTTGAAATAAAATAACTGTCAATTGAAAATTGAGAGGTTTCATTTAAACATTAAAGATGCTATAGCAAATTAATTTTTAATGAAGAAAAACGTGCACTGTATTGGGAGTTTCACATAATTCTTCTATGTTGCATACAGTATTTCTAAGCAGAAGGTTATCAATATATTGTAAGCAAAATCTTGGCAAAAACTACCAATAATTATCATTTTGCTACGTAGTGGTATGTAGATGTAGTATAATGAAAGCTCAAGGAAAGACTGTAACAGGGTTTTTCACTCATGTGAAATAAGATTCCAGAGACAATAAATAAAAAATTTAAAATAATTAGGATTTCTGAGCCAATTTTGCTTTTACTGTATTTCTAATGTCAGTTATGATTTATATTAGATTGTTTTATAGGAAACCTTTTTTTTCCTAGAGTTCAATTTTATTCCTTATAAAAATGAAAATCTCAGTTCTGTCAACAGCTTTAAGTCTACTGTAAAAAAGTACTCAGTTTAGATACTGACTTTCATAAATGAAACAACTCAACATTAAGCAACGCACCAATGGAGATCAGCAGCATGTTACCACTGATTTGATGACCTCTGTTACAATAAACCAATAATCAGTAAGCAATGGGAACATATTTTTAAAAGATTAACATTTCCAAAAAGGTTTAAATGGCTCAAAACTTCAAATTTCGTTTTTGAAGGAAATGAAAACAGATGACACTAGAATGCAAATCACAGATGCGACTAAATTTTCAAAGGAGATTACTACCAAGTATCCAAGTAAAACTGAAGGTCAGAGAGTCCAAGTCCCCAAGTTTACTGATCTAACAATAACTAACAGAAGAATGGTAATAAAGAATTACTTTATTCTGGAGAGTTTTTGCAGTATAACACAGAGCTTTTCCAAAACTGGAACATCCAGCTTAGAACTTCGAAGCAATACAGAACAAGTCTGGAAGAAGGATTCATTACTGCACGCTTCCAGGAAAGGCTGTAAGGAATCTGTAAAAGGAAATAATTTAAAAACTGTATCACAGAGTTCAGTGCAGGGAAAAGTACAACAGCTGCTGAGAACCTTTAGAAGGTTTGAAATGCTTCATGTTGTGCAATTACTAGAAAAATAAAATAATTCAGTTTATGCTGCGCATGTGATACAAAAGTCAGGTAAAACTAGAAACTGAAAAAATGCAAGTTCCTAAGAGTTCTGACACTACTGATCCTTGTACTAAAACAACATCTATTCCCTTGAGAACAACGGAAAACAGGAAACAGAACAATTTAAAACTCAAATAAAAATTCTTATATTGGACATGTTTATTCAATGCTCATTTATCATGATTCTTTCCTTTTGATGACATGAGTGGAACATTAAGCCACACAAAAAGACTCAGTGTCATGGTTTAGGAATGGTGCTCCCCAGCTTGGTGCTTCCACTGAGACTCTCCAAACTGCGCTCCCGTTGAGATAAGAACAATTTAATGGAAACAGCAATGAGATAAGAAAACAGTTAACAGCTACAGTATTAATAACAAAAGTGTACAGAAGAAAGAGAATGATTTGCATGCAAAAAATACTCACTGTTGAGCTCAACTCAACACAATCACAGACACGACACCCCAACCACTCCCTCTGGCTCGGAGTCAGTGTTACCCACCACTCCTCCCAGTCAGAAGGAACCCCTCAGTCACAAGGAACCCCTTCTCCCTTCCCCACCCCCACCTATGAGGTGAGGTGGTACAGAATAACCTCTGGGTCCTGGCCATGACCCCTCCTGGCTACTACAAAAATTGACCTTGTCCTGACTGGAACCAGGACACTCAGAAAGAATATTTTAAGCTGCTGCAAATCACATGGACAGGGATAGCACATGTAAGAGATTGTGTGAGACCTGACAGTCTTTCATTATCAAAATATTGTTCCCGTACTCTGTTTCAAGACAGGCAACATAACAACTGAGAGGCAAAAGTGCTGGAGAACAATTAAATACTAACAAAACTCCCTTAAAATAGTGGATGAGATTTTATGTCACACTGTATAATATTTCCCTGTACCCTGTTTCCCAATATGTAATCACTTCAGAATAAGATTAAATCTGTTCCCTCGTTATCTCAGTCTTGGTTCTGATATTACAGGCTAATTTATAGCAAAAACATAGATAATTTGTTTTTCCTTAAAATTAACAGTCTTTCATATAGCATAGGGTATTTGCATTAGTAGAATACACATATAAGGAAAATACTTTAATGTTCACATAATGTTAAAATATTTAGTGTGTTCCACTTAAAAAGAAACTGCAATATGCAAATTATAGCATAAATCAATAAACAAGGCATTAAAAAAATTCTCTGCACATACGCTGAATACTGTAATTTAAAAATAGGATGTCAAGATGCTTTTATCAGTACAAAAAGGACTGGATGCATGCTTTGGTCAAAATTTTCCTTCTCCTTGTCCAAGGACATACAACTTATTAAATATAACAAGTAGCCTTGGAGTGAATTCAAGGTTTTAATTTATTTCAGAAGTTTTACTGATACAACATCAGAAGAAATGCTACAGAAAACTATTCAGAGCAGGGTTTAAAAAAGAAGTTGACTTGGCATTTAAAGTCAGCCTGAGAGCCCAAACAACTAATTTTCTTATAGCTGAGCATTTATACTGAATATTCAATAAGGATCCAGTAATTCCTATTCCAACAAATGACCAAGTGCCACCTCCTTGATACAGTGAACTCATGAAACGTGGGTTTTTGCTGCTTTATAACCCTCAGATCAAGAGACTGAGAAACATCAAATGCCTTTAGCATAGATCAGGGAAACTATGGCCATGTGTAATCTTTCCCCTCTTTTCAATAGAGGTGCTTTTGGTAAACTGATTTAAAATGCTGGATTCAACAAAATAATAGGATGTGTGGATGGAAACCATACAGATGCAGGATATTAACAGAGTTTGGAAGCAAGAGGACAACCTTGCAGCAATAAAAAGCAAGATGACAATTGATGTATTATGAAGTTTGGAAAAGGCAGGCAGATGTTTTGTGGTTTCCATAGCTGAAGTTTCTTTCCTCTGTTCTCTACCCAAAGCAACAAAAAACCTTAATTATTCAAAGAGATATACATTACTGAGGCAATGAATCATTATGAATTAATCTGGTTTTATGTTTACATCTACTCCCATGTTTCTTGCATTCTTTCTACCATGTTCAATCCACCTATGGTTTTATGTATACTGTTCTCTCACTTTTAGTACTTTTTCCAGTTACAATTTTCAGTCTCAAAATTGTAATAGCAATAAACATAAAACCCGAATGAAAGTAAAGAATAAAAATAAGCACTAATCAGTAAAAAATATACTGAAAAAAAAAGATAAGTAAAGATTCTATTTCTTGTTTTATTTTACCTTATGGTCTTCAAGGCATACCACTTTTAATATTTCCTTTACTATTTCTGTACTTTCGCTGTAGAAGGTATTATTTTTCAGAAACTGTCATATAAAAACCCTCATGGCTATCTGTCAATTACAGCAAACAGAAAATCCTTAGACGAGTTCACCATATGTGCTACATTCAGTGACACATGATGGACATACACTCAAGATTCAGTGCTCTTTACTGAGCTACTGCTCTCTGTGACAGAACTTTAAGGTTATTAAGTATATACAGCAGTGTCTTAAACCTGGAAAAATAATTTAACCCAGGATTCACTTCTAGTATGATGGTGTAAATCCCTAGGGAGTCTAAGTTGCTAAAATCCATGAGAAGAGGTGAAAAAAACATGAATAGAAACAGCAAGTAAGTAAACCAGAATGAACATAATCTACCATCTCAAAAGTACTTCCTGACAAAATATTTCTATCACTTAAGATTGTTTGAAGTAAAATTTCTATACAGATAGCAAAAAGAGATAACCTTCTCTAAAGCAAGAAAAATCTAGGACTACAAATTACGTAGTCCATAACTTTATAGAAATTCTATAGAACTACAGTTTTATAGAAATTCTTCTAAAATTTGCTTAAGTTCCCACAAATGACTGCCTATTCCCAAGAAACAGAAATGGTCCTATCAACTTGCACTGCACCACTGCTGAAGTCTGTTTTAACAACAAAAACTTGAAATTAAGTATCTCTTACTTAGAAAAGGTGCCTATCAGAAAGTAAGAAAAGTATAAGTAAACATGTGAGAATATTGACATTCGAGAAGTAAATTGAGAAGGAGGGTTTATCTTCTTTCTATTGACTGTTAAAACAACAAATGGTTTTATAAAACTCTCATTTAACATGACTTCTGACTCTGTTGAACTCTGATTCATGAGATCTGAAGGTAACAAAGACTGCTTCGATGAATAAGGCAATCCTACAATTTATTCCTATAAATATCCTTAAATAGCCATAAAATGCTTTCAATTCCTTTTCTGCAGGGTAAACAAATACCATATTCTGCTGACCTGGACATTTCTTTGCTGCCTTGCTCTTACTGGTTCCTTAAGTATATTACATTAAAAAAAAATTATATATATATATGCAAACACACACACACATATACATCCTCTAAGAATGGTTTTGACTGTGAAGGTTAAATTAATGTAAAAGACAGCAATAATTTTAAGATAGAGGATTTTTCCCATAAAACAGAAGGGCCAAAGTGGAAATAATTTCTAAAAGTTCATAAAGTTCAATCTAATGAAAGCAAACTGATAAAAGCAGATGTTTAAATGTACTTTCTGTAAACTGCTTGTATACTCACGTCAGGTAAGTTTTTGTAGAATATATTCTCAGTAATCAGAAAATGAACAAAACATAATTTAAATGCAACTCTAGCTGATTACTAAAAGAATATAAGCTTCACTTTTTAAAATATTTTGGTGGTTTAGATCTGCATTAATTTTGCTTTTATTTCACTATTTTAGAAAAAATAAATTGGAATTCATCCTGGCAGGACTTTGTCACAATTTAAAATACCTACAAAAGTGTCCACTGGTATGCTTAAAAAAATTGCAGGATGTTGTAGTTGCATCAACTTAGCTTGACTGGTAGACTGCAATGAACAATGAGCAATTTATCACTGTTGGCAGAATTCATCTGAAATTTACCCTCAAAGTAATCAGCCACTCACAGCACAAAATCTCACCAGCTATAGTTATCCAGAAAATTGTTTCATACATAAAGCTATGACACTTCAGAAAATTAAAATAACAACTCTAAGTTCATGTTTTAAGAAATTAATGATTACAGTTTTGTAACACTTCTAATTGTGCGAGGATCTGCTGGGAGAAAGGGGACCACATGACAGCAATGCAAGTGAACGATGGAGCACTGTCTACTAGTGTGGAAAAGTTAACTAACACAAAAGTTAACTATGCACCACAGTAGGAACACTTCAAAGGAAACAGCAATATCACTTGCTTATATCCAACTGTCTATAGCACAGTCACCTGTAAGATTTGAACCATTTGCTGAATTTACCATTTTCTCCTGTAATCAGTAGCCAGGACTGTTAAGTGTCAGTGCTTAAAGCACAGTGTAGGTGCTCACATAGGTGACACTGAGTTAACAGAGCCCAAGCGACAACTTCAGTTGGTCACCCAGTATGTGTTGATCTCAGCATGATCTGAATTGCTCCTCAGTTTTCTAGGCTGTGAAGACGTTCACACAGACATGAGACAGGATGTATAAGAGACCAATATCATTCTCAAATGGCAACTGGAGGTTACATCCAGAAAAAAAAATTGTAATAGAAAAGGTTAAAAAATTAGCAGCAATATTTATGCCACAAGAGATGCTTGGAATGAAAAGAAGCCTATAAACAAAAGAAAAAAGGTCAGAAAAGAAAGCTATGCCTTGGAGGTCAAAAACTATAAAAAGAATAGTATGAAAAGTCAAGTTAAGTCAGAAAAAGTTATGTTTCTTAAGAAAAAAAAAGTTTTCCCAGATATTTAAGTAAAAATAGAACAAAAAAGCGGTAGTGGGGTCATCTCACTAACCAGGTCCACTAAACATATGAATTGGGGCAGCACACCAATGTTTGAGGAACCGTGTGAGGTCCTCTGGTCTGGAGGTCTTCAAAATTAGGGTTTCTCATCAAAAAATGGTGACAAGATCAATAGTATATCTGAAGTGCATCTACACCAATGCATGCAGCGTGGGCAACATAGAGGAGCTGGAAGCCATTGCACAGCAGGAAAACCATGACATAGTTGCCATCACGGAGACATACTGGATGACTCACACAACTGGAGTGCTGGATGGATGTAAACTGTTCAGAAGGGACAGGCAGGGAAGGAGAGGTGGTGGGGTAGCCCCATATGTTAGGGAGTGTTTTGACTGTCTAGATGATGATGGTGATGACAGGGTGGAGTGTCTGTGGTTAAGAATCAGAGGAAAGGCCAAGGCAGATATTTTGTTTGGAGTCTGTTATAGACCACCCAACCAGGATGAAAAAGCAGACGAAACAGTCTATAAGAATCTGCAAGACATCTCATAATTGCTAATCGTTCTCATGGGAGACTTCAATTTACCAGATATCTGTTGGAAATACAATACAGCAGACGGGAAACAGTCCAGGATGTTCCTGGATTGTGGAAGATAATAGCTTCCTGACACAGCTTGATGAAGGAGACAACCAGGGAAGACGTCCCATTGGCCCGCTGTTCATGAAAACAGAAGGACTCATGGGTGATGTGGTTGTTGGAGGCCATCTTGGGCACAGAGGTGACAAAATGATAAGAGTTTTTGTTTCTTGGACAAGTAAGGAAGGGGGCCAGCAGAACTACTAACTGGGACTTCCAGAGGGGCAGACTTTCACTTTTTAGGAGACTGGTTGAGAGAGTCCCTTGAGAGGCAGTACTGAGGGGCAAAGGAGTCCAGCCAGGAAGGCTGGACATTCTTCAAGAAGGAAATTTTAAAGGCGCACGACAGGCTGTCCCAACGTGCCAAAGGACAAGTTGGTGGGGAAGCAGACCAGCCTGGCTAAACAAAGAGGTTTGGCTGGAACTCAGGAAAAAAAAAAAGAGTTTATGGCCTTTGGAAGAAGGGGCAGACACCTCAGGAGGACTACAACGATGTCGTGAAGTTCTGCAGGGGGAAAACTAGAAGGGCCAAAGCCCAAATAGAACTTAGTCTGGCTATTGCTGTAATAGACAATAAAAATGTTTCTATGGATACATTAGTAACAAAAGGAGGGCTAAGGAATTTTTCCATCTTTTACTGGATGTGGGACGAAAACACAGTGATAAGGGATGAGGAAAAGGCTGAGCTGCCTTAATGCCTTCACTGTCTCATAGCAAGACCAGTTCTCTTCCACTTAGACACGCACAGGTTTACGGGGTCAGAGGAGATCCACTCAAGGGTACTGAGGGAGCTGGGGTAAGTGCTCACCAAGCCACTTTCCATCATTTACCAGCAGTCCTGGCTAAGTAGTGAGGTCCCGATTGACTAGAGGTTGGGAAATGTGACATCCATCTACAAGAAGGGCCAGAAGGAGGATCCAGGCTGACCAGCCTGACCGTGGTGCCAGGGAAGGTCATGGAGCAGATCATCTTGAGTGCCATCACACAGCAGGCCCAGTCAGCATGGATTTTAGAAAAGCAGGTCCAGCTTGACCAACATGATCTCCATCTATGACAAAGTACCCCACTTGGTGGATGAAGGAAAGACTGTGGATGTTGTTACCTGGACTTTAGTAAAGCCTTTGACACTGTTTCCCACAGCATTCTGCTGTGGAGTGGATGTGGGCACTGTTTGGTGTCTGGTAAAAGACAAGTCAGGAAGCAGCACTTCGTGAAGAGAGAACAGTCAATGCAATATATATGTTGGATTTGGACTAAAAAAATGGCAAACTGAACATATGTGCCCTTCTGTAATAAAGTAAAGATATTTTCAGGAGCTAAAGAAGACAAATAAAAAAGGAAATAAAATGTACTATAGGTTTATCTGTAAGTATGTGTATAGGAACTATAGGTATGTTGACGCAGAATAGTCACATACTTTTCTAGTAAAGAAATGCTACAGCAATTATAATTCATCTAGACTTCAATATAATTTGATAAAGCAACACATGTAATATTATACTGCAGAAGATGGGGGTTAGAAGAATGACTGGAAGGTCATTCTAGGTCATATAGTGTAAGGAATTGGCTAAAAATGAACTTCAGTTTTAAATACTGATTTTTGCAATTGTGCTTATTTGGTGTATTAGTTAATTACTATGGTGTGAAGATAGGAATAGTTCCTATGCTGGAACTGCCAACTTAGAATGCAACAGGTATAAAATACATGGAAAACAGAATTATCTTACTTGCTAGAATAGCAGAAGCATAAAGATGATACATTAAGAAAAAACAAACATTTTTCTTGGAAAATCATTGATTAGAAACATCAGAGGATGAAAACTTTTGGTGTGCTGATTGAATTCAGTATGTCTATGAGCAATCAACATGGTCTAACCATTAAAGACTGATTCTAATGAGGCCTGAGAGAAAAAAAAACATTTTACAAATAATCTAGACAGCATTTCAAATCGAAGCTATAAACTATTATGGGTTACTTCGTTCAATAAAAGGCCTAATGAACTACCAGAATCACAAAAGGAATTGTAACTTCTCTTACAGAGAACATCTAAAGGAGTTTTATTCCAACACTTTTTCTGTCAGAGCTTGACTGCCTTGTTTCCCCTACTCCCATATCTCAGCTCCTCTAAAAACTAGCTCAGAATGAAGCACAGTATTTCAAACACAATCTCAAATGCAAATAAGGAAGCCTTTACATAAACAAACATTACCTGGCATGACCTGTAATTCTGTTAACATCAGATTGCAAGTGAGCAGGTAAATAAAATCTGAACCTTGAGAATGCGCAGATGTTACACAAACTGCAAAATTTTTTACTAGTGACTTCACAAAACAGCCCTTCTTTATGAAATTTGAATTATGACATTGCTCTAAAAACAGCTGGCTAAAAAGTACAGTACACATGTTTGCTAGTCAAATACAAAATATAACGTGTATAAAAATATTTTTTCCTAATTAAATCATACGTAGTTTTAAATTAAACCATTTTATGGAAAGCGATAAAACTGTAAACTGTTTATTAATGAAATGCAAGTTTAGTAAATAAGAGCAAACGAGATCCTACTTGAATAAACTTTAGTGTTCTAAAGATTTCACAACTTAAATTAACTGGAAAAGGGATGTGTATATCCACATACTGACATAAACAACTCTTTTTTACACGAAATACTTTAAAAAACTTAGCATTCACATCTCCCTTCAAAATTGCATGCTGCTTATGAACTACAGCAGTGCCCTAAATGAACAGTGAAGGTTTACTTCTGAAGTGGCTACTTGGCTCTACTAACTTTATATTTAATGGCCCCTTCTATTTCTTACTTTGGAGTGAATGACACAGAGGTCTAAAATTCAGAATGGCTAAGCATTACATGACTGTTACTAGAACAAGGAGAAAATAATGACAGACATTATTTGTTATTAGGCAGAAGGCTTCTGATACTTCATACTAAATTAATTTCATCAAAATCAAATTTAAACTAAGCTTGCAATTAATTAACAAAAACATGTACAGAATTTTGGTGTACTTGCTTGCTTTCAACATATACAGGTTGGTTCTAACATTATCTAGGCTGCATTTAACAGAGTTAGAGATACTTATTGTCGTTAAAATATTAAACTAAAACATCTATTAATCCAACATAATTATTCACTGTTTTTAGAAAAATTAATAAAAATTATAGGATAACAGAGGAAGGATTTCCTTTTAAATGGTTTATATTTCAATGTTCATCCCACATAAGCTGTAAATCATTTCTTTCGCTATAGCTTCAAACAAAATTCCTCACAAGAATTGTCACATCTGCCTTTCACAAAGGTGAGGGGGAATCCTACCTTAGTTTGGTATTCACAAACTTGACAATTTTACCCTTTCAGTGCTGCAGAATAAGCTCACTTGAAAAGTTACAATCCTGCAAAGTTACCAGTTACCATAATATGATGGAAAAAGTTAAATTTTAATCTGTTTAAGCATACAGGCATTTTTTACTCCATGCTTTACTACTGCTTGTAGTCTGTAAAGTCTCAAAATGCTAAGACTCAAGAAAAACCATAAAGGGGCAGGTTTGAGTTTCCTTGGCAGATTCTGACCACTGACATTTTAGAAGTACCTGTAGAACAGTGCACAGTGCATCAGTTATGGAAGCATTCCAATACAAAGGAAAAGAGAGAGTCTCCACGCAGGTAGTCCATGTAAAAAGATTCAGTTTACATGTAAATAAGCACAGCTTCTTACTACGGAGACAATCTTTTTATCTTCACTGGCTTGATTAACTTATGAGATGAATACATCTGGACACAGACTTGGTTATCCATGACCATAATATTTTCTTAAAAAAAAAAATGAAATTAGAAGTAAGGCTCGGTGCATGTCTAAATACAGCCCACTTTTGAAGTTACTAAAAATCTTCAGTGATGTTAATATGGTTAAGAAATCACAGTTAAGCCCAACCACAATGTGCCTTAACTTACAGTAAACACATGACAGAATAATTCTGAGATGACTTTTTTTGAATATGCACTTACCTCAATTTGTGAATAAGTACACACTAATGCAAAATATACTCTCTGCAAAACAGAAATAGGCTTGAAGACAAAGAAAATGTAAGTTTTATTTAAAGCAAAGGCCAGCGTTTTTTAATGTCCATTGAGCAGGTAAGTTTTGACTTCATTGAATGAACTTAAGGTTGAGAAAGGGGAACTTATTAATCTACATGACAGAAGTCAGTTATCACTGCAGGAAAAATTTAAGACATATAATGTCTTTGTATAAAAGTGCAAAGGGTGAAACTGAGGCAGGCAACTCTCTGCTAACAGCAGATTTAAATCAAGCATGAATCAGACTACAATTAACAAACTCACTACATCCTTTGAAACCCTTTTAATTGATTCACAAGTAAAAAAACCATAGTAAGCTGCTTGAGAAGGGAGAAGACAGGAAGAACAGTATTGGATAAGATTGTATATGACAAGCATTCAACTACAGGGTGATTTAATACTAATGATGTGACGTTCTTCAACACCTATAGAACAAATTTTCTTGATGAGGTCATGTTACTTATTACTATATGGTTTCCAGAAAGTGTTTCATGTCTGACATACAGGAACTCTCTTGAACAGTGTGTTGCACCCATTGTCCTAGAAACAAGATCTGCTAAGAAATTTGTAGTCTTAGGGAGGGAACTTTGGGGTATGAAGGTGGCCTAGAAGTCACTGGTTCATAGTATAACAATTTTAATGATTAAAAGTAACTATTACTTCAATTATTAAACATTAATAGTAATTTACATGAGAAATGGTAAGAGCTATGTTAAGCAATAAATACATTATATGCCACTTGACTAAACTGAAACATCAGCATGAAGCAGTTAATACACTTTGCTCCAAAGGCAGTCAGAGCACTGCATTTGTAGAAATCTATCATCAAGCACATTGAGAATTTATCAAGACATTAAATCTACTTTCTATTACAACGCTATCAGAGAAGATTTTGTTCTTAGTTCTATCTTCAGAAGGGTTCACATCTTAGAGATGGGACTAAAAGCCAAACATGGTAGCTACAGTGTTGCTTTGGTTCTGTGTTCTCATGTATCTGCCATCAGAAAGTACACTTAGAAGACTGAACAGGTTGAAATGCACCAATTTATGCACCATTATGGACATTTTTAGACAAAAATATTAACAGAACGTAGTAAGAAAAGGGATAAAATAACTTTGTGGAGTTGATTTTCTACTGTCAGGTTCACAACAAGCTGTTAACTCTCACAACTGTGAAATTCAGAAGCAACCTATTCCACTGAAGATAGCTGACTAAACCAATCAGACTTCAACTTAGGCCCCTGAGCTCATCTGAAGAAAAATAATTTCTCCATCACGCAAAGAACATGAAATACAACATAAATTATTTAACATTATATTGTTTATCCTAACAATTATCCACAAGTCCATTTCAGCTACTTATTAAGTTCCTAGCATAGGCTAAATGAAGCAATTTGCTAACAGAATGCAAATGGTTATGTAAGGACTCAGTTGCAAAGTTTCTGTCCTCAAGTCCACTAACAGTAAAAGCAGTGAACAGAATCCACAGAAGTACTGGAATATGAAAAAATCCCAACACTATTAGAGCATGAAAGTAAACTGAAACTGAAGTTCTCTTGACACAAAGTAAACCGTCTGAAATTACTGCATAATATCTTTAGCAGACTCTCACTCTTATGCCCTGAAGAGCTGGCCAAAACTAAGCTCAACTTTTTTCACCTCTGACATTCAAAAGTCAGCCTTTGTTCCAGCTTTGAATGTTTTTGTATATTAGAAGAAAAGTGATCAGTATAATATTTTACCTCTGCCTTAGGCTTTAACGTCTTTGTAAAAGAGGTGAGGCAAACAAGACTGGCACACACATATATATGTATATATTCTGTATCTCTGACACACTGCTAAAGTTTCAAAACCATTAATGACTGGGTGTTATTGGGTCTGGCTGACTCAGAGTTAATTTTCCCCACAGCAGCCCTCAAAGTGCTGTGCTTTGTATTGGTGGCTAGAAGGGTGCTGGTAACACACCAGTGCTTGGCTACTGCTAGGCAATGCTGGCACAGCATCAGCACTGTCTCTCCAACACTCTCCCTCACCAGTAGGTTGGGGTTGGGCAAGATCTCGGGAGGGGAGGGGATACAGCCAGGAGAGCTGACTCGAACTGACTCCCATACCATACGATATCTGCTCAACAATAAAAGCTGAGAGTAAGGAGAAGAAGGGAAGGGTGAATTGGAAGGGAAGGAGGCGTTCGTTATTCATGACGTTGCCTTCCAGACCAACCTGTATGCATGCTGAAGTCTCACTTGCCAGGAAGTGGCTGGACACCACCTGCTGATGGGAAGCAGAGAATAAAATCTTTTGATTTCCTTTGCTTCCATGTATGGACTTTGCTTTTGCTTTATTAAACTGATTTTATCTTGACCCATGATTTTTTTTTTCCATCTTACTTTCTCCCCTGTCCTCCTGAGGAGGGGAGTGATAGAACAGCTTGGTCAACCAAGGTCAACCCACCACACTGGGACAAAATGGTGAGATTATTTTTGGCTGGCACTACACTTCAGATTTATACAATGGCATGAAAAGTCACAGATGTCTGGGAAATACCAGTTCCAGTATACCAATAGCTGGAACGCTATCCAAGTTTTGATACCTAAACCATAATGTAGTCTGGTGACATGTATACAATTTGAGATTCCAGTTTGATAGATACAGATAAGGTGAATCCATCCAAGAAATAATGTGACTGTATTGTATACTTGTGGTCTCTGGATGTTGTAGGCTATGGTGATGCAACTAAGTTTCAAGAAACACATACAAATTAGCTTCCCAAGGGTACCAAAAGTCTTAACTATTTCTTCACAGAATTCCTGTGGTGTTAAGACACTGTGCTCCTATGGCCTAGCTGGACAGGTACACTGGTGTTATCTACTCTTGTACAGAAAAGAGGTCAACTCAGACAAATTTTTCATGAAGCTGTGGACCTCAGGTGCATTTTTATTTACAGTTTTAAATGAGCTTCAAACTTGCTTTATGAGATTTAGTAGACTGATATTATTTCTGTGGAATATGGTAAGATCTCTCTAACTGAGAATCAAAGATTAAAGAGTAAACCCTGATCCCAGTAGTGACCGAAAAAGTTCCAACCTGGAATCTGAAGTAAGAGATGAACCAAAAAGACCACCTTGACGGCTCATAGTTCATCTTGTGGCTCTAACGAGGAAACGATGACAAATGATTTTACCATTAAGAATGCAAATAGATAGGCCTCTTGACACAAAGGGGGTCAAAATAAGTTAATACTCCCCTTTTGTTTTTGGAGTAGAAATGAAATGCCTAATCCCTAAAGTTACATTTTCCTCTTTCCTGTCATCTGAGTGAACATTCAGATGTTGCTCAGCAGTAACATCCTCCCTAATGTCTGAGTACTCAAGGATGACTCTTCTGGTGCCACATATGTGAATATAAACATGCACATATACATACATATATAGAGAGACATGCACAGCTACCTACCATTTGCAAAGTGTATATGATCCATGCATGCATTCCACTCAAAGGAGCCAATCTTGTGCTTTCAATGTTCAAAAATGGTGCCTTTTTTTCGGGAAAGGCATGATGCGAAAAGTAATGCAAGAGTAAAAACTCAGTGAAACTATCTGTGATATTTGCTGCTCATACTTTTTTGCTCTCATTAGACATGGGGATTCCAAGTGAGGTTTCCAAAAAGAAAGTCTGTCACTAGAAGTTGTATAGGGCTCATTTAGTGTAGTAACCTATGCGCTCTCCTTTGTACTTCACACAACTGAGTTGTGCAGTGCAAAAAACATCATCTGCTTCTTCCTTCAGACTGGAACACAGAAGCTCACTGAAACCAGGGGAGCTCCAAATTCTCAATGAGTAAAGTTTCATTAGCCTTTGAAGTGAAGGGGTATTGATCTTTAAATGGAGTATTTTTTGTGGCTTGAACTCCTGATAGTTATCTTTATCAGCCACAGTCTTTAGGGCATGGATGTGCCCAAACATACAAAAACATGTGCAGGCACACTGCATACCAGTTAGCATGATACACAGAGATCTTGACTATCAGCTGCCTCTCACCATATAGATTTTACTTCTTCCCACTGCACTGTAAAAGACTTTTTACAAATAGACACTCTGTTTTATTAAAGTTAGCCTTACCTTTACAGAAGCAAATGGTGTTAACAAACATGGCAGAGAATGGGAGAGAAGTAGACCTTGTCAAATCCTGAAACTCTGGTTTACTGCCTTTTTTTTTTTCTTTTAAACTAGACTATTTTGAGTGATCCTTATTGCTTTCATTTTTCCTAAACAGTAGCTATGGGATGCTGACTAGTGCAAAGAAAGCCCTAGAATGAATCATGGCATCTCTAAAATGCCAAAAAAATTATGCTGCAGTTCTACTACCAAAATATTCCTTGTTCAATGTTATTCCCAGCATACCAGGCAAAAAAAGAAAAAAAGAGTACAGAACATTAACACAACACTATTTGGCTTTCTGGCCACAGTTTCCAGAAGGAACTGAAGAATCCTGACTTCATGCATTTTTTTTCAGGTTTTGAAATGCCTCAAGCCACCCACTGGACCACCTTGTGATATAACAAGTCTTCTCAGACAAGTAAATCACTCTAGAACTAATTATTTCTCCATCCCTGTCTGCTGATACTTCTCTTCCTTGTGAAAAAAGATCTAAGAGAAGAAGGCAACAATCAGAACAGTAAAAGATATTGTGTGTGAATGCATATCCTGAGCTGGCCAAGACTGCTGAACATATAATAGTGAAATCATAAGTACACAGAGTAAAAAAGTACTGAGGAATGTTATCTTTCAGACCTCCACCATTTCCCATTCAAATGGTGGTGCTAGGACTCTCCCAGATTCTTGATGTGAAACTCCTGAGGAGAGATGGAGATGGAGTGCATGGAGGGCTGTGCGCCAGTAAGATGCATAACAGTAAGAACATTAATTTAAATTTGCCATTAAGGTCTTGTACACAAGATGATACTAATACCTCAGCTGTTGCATTTGACATCATGTTTTTAATAAGTGAATGCCTTACCAGCACTATCAATGCATGAACTTGCAATGGAAACTTGGATTCTGGACCGATTGTACCAGACATATTGTGAAGCCAAAAGCAATGATACTGATCCAAAATCTGAGAATGTGCATACCAAAACTAAATCTGCTTACTCAATACTGCAGACTCCCTTGTTCTAATTTCTATTAACAGAAATATCCATCTTAGATTAGTATGTGCCTTCTTCATATGCAGTTTAAGTAATTTTCCTTAACATATGAGGGAAACCTAGGCTTCATTTCTGTAACATGAGGAAGATAATTTCTTACACAGGAGACAGCCTACATAAGGACCTTAGAGAGGCCTGAACTGGACAGAAACATTAGCATTCATTGCTTACTATAAAAAAAAGTACATGCAGTTACAGGGAGGACAATTGAAACATAGTAGCTATTTCACATCTGATTAACATTTTTCAGCCTGAACAACTAAAATTTAAATCTGTAAAAATACTTCATGAAAAAATTAAAACTTAAAAAATTAAGTTATAGAAAATAATATGAAGAAAAAAACCCACTTTTTTTTTCCCAACTTAATTTCTAATCACTTCCTCTCTAAAGGTATTATTTTTTAACAAACAGAGACAGAAAATTGTTATAGCAAAATGAAAGAATGATTAGGATTACAGCAAAAAATAAAAGTCTAGACTTTGCCTTCTGTTGGCTAGATACTGTCTTTTTGGGTAATACAATTCTGTTTTTGAGAATATGGCCAGCTACCTATGACTTCACGTTTAAGGTTGCACATGAATACAGCTTTAAAACCGTAAGCATACTGTGAGCATAAATTCTTGTTTTACTCTAACATAGAGAGTCCTCTGAATATTCACTGCCATCTTCTATAGTTTGTCTTTTAATAACTTTTTAATAAGAAACTTACAAAGCAACCAAAACACAGTTTCCCATCAACAATCCTACTTCTCATGGTTAACAACTTCTTGCAAAACACCAACTACGTATTGGAAAAAAGTAGAACATGCCTATAACTTGTGTACTGGCAATTTATTCTACCAAAGAGAAAGGCTGAGGATAAGGCTTTATATCCAGTTGCCAAGAAATAATTCTCAATCAAATGCAATTCCATTAAACAGTACTCTTACTTCCCTGATTTCACATACGTACAACTTCTCTGAGAAGCAAGAAAGCAAAAATTTGAGTCTCTCAAAATATTCTTCATTATTCTTCAAACTGCAGGCATCTAATGTATTAGATTGACTACGGAGAGGTAACAGAAAATGTACTGTTATTGACATTACCCAAAATAATACCAGACACTACCCACTTTGCTTAGGTTGTGACCTTTGTGCATTCAATTAATTCTTTTCCAATCATTTTATCAACCATAGTCATGACTATTAGGAATAATGCCTTAGTGTAAGACTGCATTAACTACATGATCAGAAAAAGAGTCTGCAAGGAAGAATAGAAAGTTAGTTAAATATTTCTTTACTTACATTGCTACAAAGTTGCTGTTTACTCAATGCTATACCATCCCAAGTCAAACATGTTTTGTATTTTAATCAGTACAATGCATGGTTAACAAAACCCTTCCAAAATAATGAACATTTCTGTTCTACAAAGCACTGAGTGATTTTCATCTTAAAAAAAAAAACAACCACAAAGTTTATTCAATGTGGCACTGGAATGCCTCTCTACCTTCATGTTTATCCAGTTGGTTATCAACTGATCCTTAGTCTGGATCACTTGGAAAATGCTGTGACAAATAGGATTATTAACACTTTTCTAGGACCAAAGCACAGTAAAATTCAGTAAAACATAACCATCTCTTTTAGAAATGCCATTTTCAATTATTAGAAACTGAAAAATGATTGTGGTTGATCTGTTCATTCAAACTAGGAAAAGAATTTAAATACAACCTATGTTTTATTTCCACCTTCTGGTAGTTTTTCATGATTTGGCTTCCCTGGCACAGACTGACTTCAAAGAAAAATATTGTCAAAATAATACAGTGGAATAAACTGAAATGCCAAACCAAAAAAGAGCAACAAAAAATTCACAGCAATAAATAAGTAAGTAACCAGGACAAAATACAAAACATAGGTGCTGAGAGGGAGCAGAAAACACAAGATGACAGAGAAAGAAAATTCAGATGTACGTTTTATGTCTCTAATGAATGTACATGATACAAATGAATGTTAACACTACATTAGATCATTTATACATAAGAATCGTGCTGTTTTACATTGTATTTATGCTTACCTCACCTGTTCTTATCCTGATTTTTAATTTTTTATTTTTTTTTTTTTAATTACCCCAATTTACCAGATTCCATGGTCATCTGAAGTAATCCTTCAAGAGCACTGGAAAGCAGACCTCTACTGGATACTTTTAAGTGACTTAATACAACAGGCACACATTGGTATTCCAAAAATAAGGCCTTCCCTTCATCTGTCTTCAAGTCTATGCGAAGTGAATCAAATGCCTGAGCCAGGTAATCCACTGAAAGATACCAGAATACAGGTAATAAGACTTCTATAACTATCATTTCATTAAGCAATGTGAACTGTTCGACAGTTTCTGTTGCAGACATATACTTAAAAGCTAAATGGTGAAAATATTACATTTACTTGACTGTTTTTATTCCTTAACAATTTATTCTGAGTAGAGAAAGACACTATCTACTATGTTTAAGAAAAATATATTTACAAATGTAAAGTCCTGCAAATATTTTGCTTAAGCGGAAGAAAATATAAGCTGGCATAGTTTGAGACAAGGTCAGTTTCAACATCTGGGAAACCTCTATTAAAGGAGTCAATGGCTGATTTGTCTGAGTAGGAGCAATTACTTTCACCAGAGCAACTATTCCCATTCCTTCTATAAAAAGCAGTAGTTTCAGCACATACATTTTATATTCTTATTCATTGCAGAGTCCATTAAATTCTACTAAGAATGCAGATTAAGTGAACCAATCTAATTTCTTAATTTCCTGATGTCAAATTGTCCTCAGTATCTTGGAATCTCATTGATCATCTGGAGCGCAGAAAATCAAGAAGGAAACAATTTATCCTGCCACAAAAGTTTAACTGTGGTGCCATCTGCTGGATACTGACATTTAAGGGAAAGAAGATGTATGTTCAAATGTGCTACTTTATCACTAGATCATTAGCGCCATGTGGTCAGAGTGATCAAAATTCATACACAGTGATATCTGACATATGTTTAACATCAGATCATATTTCTCATGTAAAAGGGAACCATGAGAGGCTAAACTGGTTCATTCTAATCGAGATTGTTCATCTGCTTAGGGTAAATCAGTCTCGGCAATGACTGGTTTTGGTATTGCAATTCTTCTTCCGTTGCTTTTATCGAACATTTCTAGAAATGTGAGTTGCAATTTAAGAAAAATTATCATGCTTCACCAAAATGTCTTGACTGAAATAGTTTCCTCCAACAGCTGAAATACTGTGTTAGTTCATTAATGATGTCAGGGTGGTCTTCCATCATGTTTAAATCCTGTATTTACTGTAAATACTCTCAACATAAATCCTGAACAGGTTGTTAAGCATAAAGACAAACTAATCTTCTTAACTATCTAATCCAGAAGCACGACTTCCATGAAAAAGAACACTACTCATTATCTATGCATTTAAAATCTTGGCCTCCCAATTTAGTGTCTATCAGGGTGCCAGAGATTGCAGCAATTTTGTGATATGGATCTCTGCTGTCTAAAGAACTGGCCTAATATTCACAATATATTTCACGCAAGAGGTTAAAAAAAAATCAGATGACAAAGCAGGCATCTGATTTGGACATTCTGGCATGGTTTTTCAGGAGTACCTTGATAATTAACATCTCTGTAACCTATCTGAATCTCTTTGTGTTATTAGCAGAATAAATGTGTTACTAGTAATGGCATTTTAAAATAGAAACCATTCAGAGAATAAAAGGTCGCGAAAATCAAAGGTAGCATAGAATCATGGAACAATTTAGTTGGAATCTAACCTTCCTGCCTAAAGCAGGACCATTTCTGAGGTTAGGTTAGATTGTTCAGTTGTAGCCCCACTGAACAATTACTTGCTATCAAAATGATCTGTGCTTTTAAAATGTCTTTGAAAGGGAAAAATAAGTGGTTAATATCACAAAGAGTTGGAAAAGAGTTATAAATACATTCATTCTTATGCTATCCTTGTAAAACGTATTCCTGCAGAAAATCCCAGTTATGCAGCACCACAGTACTGCTAAGTTGTTGCAGGTAAGCAGCAATTGCATCTTACATCTGCTCTTGATGGTATATAATTACTTTTCTGCCTAACTTCCATAAAAAGATCTGCAACACCTCTTGTTATCTGTTTCCCTTGAAGAGAGAAAAGACTTCATAACTGAAAGGCAGCTGTTAACAAATCAGCTGGGAAAACAGTTACTCTAGTCTTTGAGTTATATTTTCCACACTTTTTGTCACACTGTCTAGATACAATCTGATTTGTGTAATCCTGTACTGTCTACTTTGAAACCTTTATCTTCTCCCTCTCCCATAAGGCAAGGAAGACCCAGCTTCCTCTATTTCTTTGCCAACACCAAATTATATAGGTTTTAAGTAGAAAATTCTACTTTATTGTTATACATATCTGCCAGTGTAAAAGGTGGAAGGGTCCTGGGAACAAAGGAAACAGAAAAAATCTCACACTGAAAGGTAAGAGTCACTCACCCTGTGATGCCCCCCTACACAACCCTCCTGATCCTTTCTGGTTAACAAAAGGCAGAAGAAAGAGCTGAAAGTCATGTAGCTGTTTCAGATAGAATAATCCCCTAACAGGCATTGGAGGCTGTATGGACTATATAGTTTAAGAGAATATATGATCTTTTTATAATAAACACACACAAAAAAATCAAGCGTTAATATATTCAGAAACTCAACTTGATAATAAGTAGCAATTACATTGCATTCAGGATTCAGAGGGGACCTATCAACTCTGCTGCTTTTATGCTGATGGACTCCTTTTGCATAGGTTCATAGCAATCACTGAGGCCATTATTGAATTAAAACACTAAGTCAAAGAGAAACCTAATAATAGAAGTCAAAATAAAACATTCTTTTGGATTACTCATCACATCTGCACATACATGAATGAAGAACCTTCAAGCATAATTCAGATTATGTTGAAGTGTTTGAAGAAGTCATACATATATATATATATATCTATATATATATATATCTATATCTATAAACTAGAAATGGGGAAGAATTTGTTTAAATAACCAAAGTTAATCTGTAAGTTAATTTTAAAATATCCCGATAAATCAGACTGATCGAAGGTTTTTCTTCTCACAAAAGTGAACACCACTCTCTATGTCAAAAGGACAAAGAAGGAAAACAGTTTAACAGAATTATCAACGTCTCTTTTCCCCTTCTTCAGAAATGTTGACTGATCTAACAAGTCATCATATTAAAAGGAACACATAAACTCAAACATGAAATGAATAATAGCAAGATTCATACATATTTTGCTTCACAAGGTAGCCAAACTCAAGTAAAACCACTTTTCACTAATAAAGCATAACAGACTCTATAGTATCATTGAAATGCTTTTTATCCAGGCACATGACTGAAATAAATAAATTAAAATAAAAAAAAATCTTAATTTACCTTGTGTCACTGTTTTAAGCACAATTAAAGTTGACACAAATCTCAAAGGCATACAGGAACTCTTAAAAAAAGCTGCTGATTTTGATTTACTCTCTATAGACTGCTCAGAAGAACCACGTGGGTTTCCCTTGCTCACTACGCCTTTGAAAATATCTTCGCCCAGTCTCCTCATTGTGGATCTCATTGTTGCATGCTGTTTCAAACAGTGCATAGAGTTAGTGTAAACATTAAAACACACTGAAATCCTGTGTACTATACAGTGATATATATGTTCCCCATGTGATTAAATATTAAGTAGCAAACTGTTTGACCACATATTGGAATATAATCTGTATAGACAATTCTGCTTTGTGTTCCAAAAGCAGCTGAACAACACTACCACGGTGTGGTACTGTTGATTAACTATATCAGCATATAGTTAATCAAGAGACTAATTAGTGAGGGCCTTGGATATGCTGACATTATTTAAGTTGCCTCTGGTTCCAGAAAAAGTTCAGTTTCAGTCAATTCTATTTTGTAAGGTTGCCTGAAGTTACATCCTATAAAACCATTCACAGAATCAAGGTGTAAATATGAACCTGAAGAATACTGTACAGGTAATATCTATTAGACTTTTCGTCATAAAGAAATACTACCTCAGAATCAAACTTCACAATATGCTCATTTAAAATACAGTTACTTATTAGCACCAAACACAACAGCTTAGTATTCTGTTGAATTTAAACTCAGGATATTTACAAAGTTTCTACCTTTTGATTCAGCAAAAGCACTACTGACAGCACTATGTTGAGTCTTTACAGTGTGGCTACTATTTTTTCTTTATTATACTGCTACATATTTTCTTATAGCACTCTAGTCAAAGAGTGCAAGGAATGTCTTGTGTTTAGACACCAAGCAGAGAACAGAAAAAAACAGACAAACAAAATTTCTTCACTGCTTCACTTCAATCAATTTCAACAAATCTCATGCATAAAGTGCATCTGAAAGTACTGCCTTTTCTAGTGCAAGTTTGGTAACTACATATGCAAAAACGTAATTTCTGATGTGCTTAGAAATCACAACAGAGATCACTTACTTACAAACACTGTATGTAGATACACCATGCCAAATTTAAATTTAACTTGATTTTTTTTTGATTTGGCATCTATCTGTGTTAAACACTAAGCATTTATACTTTACAGCAGTTTCTTTTCTATATATGACCTGATAACTTCTGCTTTTCATATGTATTTAAAATGCAAAATCCATTAATACCTGCTGTGAATTTAGTTATTAAAAAAACATACTGCAACAAGACTACTTGTTTTACCTGTATATCAGTGTCTAGCTGTCTTATGGACCAGTAAATAAATTTAACTACAGGTATGTGCAGTTTAGAATTCACATACGGCATCCACTGGAGTTGCTCAGTAGCTATAGGCAAAAGCTGTAAAAATACACAAAAGTAGAATTACATGCAGTATATAAAACTACTCTATAAGATAACTGTAAGTGAAAACCAAACGAATAGACTTCTTAACTTTTTTTTACGTTTTCTCTTGTAATCTAACAGATTACATATGCAAATACTCTCTGGGCAGATCCAGTAGAGGTAACAGAATTATATGCATACACAGATTTTAAATTTTACAGAGGTTTACATGCAAAAGTGGAGATACATGTGAGCTCAATCTCAGGAAATCCAACCCCAGTAGCTTATAAATCTTTTATATAATGAAGAAATACAACCGAAATGGATTTTCTGAATATTT
This sequence comes from Lepidothrix coronata, assembly GCF_001604755.1. Classification (NCBI taxonomy): domain Eukaryota; kingdom Metazoa; phylum Chordata; class Aves; order Passeriformes; family Pipridae; genus Lepidothrix; species Lepidothrix coronata. The sequence continues at coordinate 2,162,921 of NW_016690240.1, read as the reverse complement.
CACTGATTTCCAAATCTTGGTATCATCAAAAAGAAAACAATAAAAGTGCTGAAAGAACAGCACAGCATCACCTTTTATCAGTCACAAATTGAAACACTAATATCTAAATAGGCATAAAAATGTTTTAAATTTGACCTGTTAATCTCCTTGAAACAGAAGAATTATGTACAGTATCACACATAAAAAAAGAAGTATCAACTGAAAGAAGTGACTAGAAATAAAATGCTGAAACTCCCATCTTGAGACTGAACATCGCACTTTTTATTAAAAATTATCTGTATGCTTTACAATTGACAATGTATCTATTCTATCTCACTGCTGGAATGAACACTGACTTATTAACAGTGATTTTGTTCTAATTACATGCTGACCTGTTATACTTTAAGAATCATTTAACAATACCCCCTCCAGAAATCTGAAACATGTTAACACAAGCAATCAATCCAAACCCCTTTACCTTCATACACTTTTGCCGAGTAGAGGGTTTATCTGAGCTCTGGGTAACTGTAAGTTTATAACTGTCCTCTCTTTCTTCTTGTGTTTTTATTTTGCTAAGATGCTGGTCTGAGATCCAATCCATAAGAAAACTTAAGAGCTCATAAACTTGTGAATTCAATGGTAGCTGTAATACATCCATAACATCAGATATTTCAGCTTCCAAGTTAATGATTTTTTTAAGCCAAAATAGTAATAGACTGAAACACATTAGAGTACATTTGTTATGAAATATTATGCATAATATAAAGGATGACAATTTTATGCCTGATAAAATCTGGGAGGTAAGTTACTGTATAGGGAGCCCATGGAAAACATATTCAAGCAGATAGTGAACAGGCCATGTGTGCTCTGCTGGGCCTTGTACCTAGGGTTTGAGAAGCTGCATATTATTAATATGTAACTTACAATATCACTGGGAAAGGTGAACTGGGAGACTACTGTACATAAAAGAGTCAGAGATAACGTCACAGTTAACCTGAGTAGGTGCAGCCACAGTTTATCCTGTGCTTGGCTGCAGGATAAAATCAGGCAGCTCCCAAGTGGAACTGCTGATCATGCCTGCTGCCTGGCCTTGTCCTCGTCTAAAAAGGCAACAAGTTCTTCTCCTGTGAACATCCTTCATGAATAGAGCTGTTTTCTTGCAAGAAAATTATGTAATATCTTGAATGGCCAAAGAGGAGGAGCTTCTCTCAATGGAGAGGAGCAGCTCATCATGCCCTGGGAAAAATCCACCCAAGCTCCACCTGATGCTTCTCAAACACAGGGTTCCCAGCATCTGAAGGGACACAAGATTTACTTGCTGTCTTTATTCCTCCTCTTACTCTGTCTTATTAAAATAGCCTTTTAATTAAGCCATTTGTTGTCAGGCCTTTCTTCCACAGACCCAGAAGGAATCCTGCAGTGTTTTTCTCTCTCTCTCACACCTCCCTCCCCAGTGCAGGACAGGCGCTATTTGTTTCTGGGTGTAAAAAAAATAATTTATTTTATATTTGGACAAATGGTAGTAAAACATCTTGGAAAAAAATTCACATAAAAAATCACTCCATTTTATAATTCTGGACAAATGAACTACAGGAGAAAGGAGGTCTTTAATGTCCTTTGCATGGGGAAATTCTTATCTCAATGCACTACACCTACTTTGCTTTATTTCACACCATTTACTGCTGTTAAAATTTAACTGGGCAACTAGCATTGTTAAAAAAACAACAAAAATGTTTTGAAATTGTCATTCTGGTTGTACTACAGATACCTGAAGACAGGCTGCACAAACAGTTCTATAAAGACTTCAAAAGTTTTCTTCTATCTACCTTCAGATAACTGTTTTCCTCTTCTATCAGAACTGTAATTACTGATACTATTTGTATTACACTTGCAACCAAAGTATGTTAAAACCTATGTAAAGAGAATTTGTTGGCTATATACATACAGCACAGTTTTAAAGGCACCCAATGTATATCAGTTAAGTAGGATGGTGTGAATATCTCTTTTTCATTCCACAGTTCACTTGCTACTAAATGGAACTACATGGAGAAAGAAAGCATTTCATGAAGTGTTATATGAAGATTTTTTAAGGAAAAAAGGTGATTGTTTTGGAACTGTGTATGAACACTGCATTTATTCTCTTTCCCCCATTAAAGATTATTTCTCCAAAAAATAATATTTTGTTGAGAAGATTAAGATTCTTTATCAGATACTTCTGACTGACTACTTTTTGCCTGGTGGTATTCATAAGGACAGTGCTGTGCCGTACGGCAGCAGTAAGCAGAAGAAGTTTAAAATTTTCTCTGACACAGCAAAAGAAATCTGTTAAAGTCGAAGTAGGTTATAATTCTAATTGGCAGATGAAAGATGACACGACAGGAAGTGGAAAGCATACCATATAAATAAAAATATACACATACACTATTGACATACACAATATGAAATCCAAGACACATTTTTAGCAACAAACTTCATTCTTTGTTAACTGTGTTTTCTCCCCATACAATGTTTCTTCTCTTATTATAATTAATTTACTCGTAAAACAAAATTGGAAGCCACATTTTCTAATTTCCATCAGATACACAGAGAATGTTACACTGCCTAATGCCTTTCGAATGAAAACAGTCAAGACTTTTGCTCAGTTCTTACCTTAGCAATTTTTGATGTTACCATCACTTTTTCCTGTTTCACAGGTTTGCTTTGTTGCATCACTTGACATATATTGTCAGACTTCCGTACTACTGAAAATTCATGCTTCCTCTACAACAAAATATAACAATGAATTACATTTCACTGATTACCTATAAAAGAAGCAGGTACATGTAAGAACAAACTTTACCTGTAGGTTTTCTAAACGTGCTTGTACTTTTCGTGCTTGACCTTCCAACTTCTTGTTCAGCTCAGTTACATCACTTAACTGAAAAAATCAGAAAATATTAAAGTATCTGTAAATTCAAAACTGAATTCTTCACCTAATTATCACAATGAAATAATTTGATACTGCTGTTGAGTACCTAAATTATTTAAGTTCAATTTTTTTTTTCTCAGCATGTAAAGTGAGAGAAACAAAATCATCATACACCTCCCTCAACAAATCACAGAATCACAGATTGGCTGAGGCTCAAGAGCACTTCTGGAGGACATCTGGTCCAACTCCTCAGCTCTAGCTGGGCCACCAAGAACTGGTTGGCCAGGACTATGTCAGATAGCTTTTGAACAGCCCCAAGGTTTGAGATTCTAACACCTCTCTGGGCAATCTGATAAGACAGCAGCAGTAGCTCTCTATCGACCTGCAGCCCAACCTTCCTGAAGGGGAAGAATAAGCACTACAATATCATCCTAGGTTTACAGGTACTTCACATCTTTTCATGAAGAAGTGACATAAAAATGGAGCACATATTTCAAGAACGGTACAATTGTCTTGTTAATGGGGAAGGTGAAAGTTTTTTTCTCTGCAGAATGAGACAGTTACTAACATACTACAGAAACAGTTTGCTCGGTGAGAAAAGATGAGGGAAAGTGTAACCACCATTTAAACATAAGAAACATGCCCTATGCATACAACGTCGAACAGCATAATTATCACAGAAGCCCTCACTTTGCACAGAAATGCAAAGATTTAGCAGTGAGAGGAAATAACAAGACAGATGTGTTGCACCAGAACCATCAACGTCCTAGGAGTTAGGTCTGACCTTCTCTAATGGAAAGAATAAGGCCCTGCTGTAGATTTTTACTGTCCTTCAATCTATCAGAACAGGTATTAATTCAATGAATAAACAATGATCAAACAGTTTAGATAGCAATTTGCACGTCAGCATTTTAGGTCAGACTTGACAGTCAAGTGAAACAAATTCCTACTCTGTGTATTACTATGAAACACTATCTCAATATAAGAACTGAGAAAATACTGCCTTAATTTGCAAAAATAACTAAAAATACTGAGCAAACACGGAGTTAGAATTTTTTTTTAATAGAATCAGCACAGCCAATCAGCACAGGGTGGATTCTATTAAGTCATAAAATATTTTCTCTCCATCCACCCTCAATCTGCTTCAGAAGATATGGATTTGCCCTTCCTAACAATTAGCTGTTCCTAGTGGGTCAGAGGAATAAGTCCAATATTTTTTTATACTGTAAAAGATCAGAAAGGTTAAATTTCAAGTACTAGAAAAACATGCAGGAAGTACTTTCAG